>NC_090666.1:43568503-43925637 GCF_013368605.1 Nyctibius grandis
CCCACCAGAGCGCCATGGGACAGCAGTCGATCTATACTAACCCGCCACGTAGTTCACTGTCTTACTTCAGTCGCGCCCTTCCTCCTTTCGCCTCACTCACACGATGCCTCACGCAGCAGCCCCGCAGCCCGGGTCTTTCCAGCGCTGCCTCCCCAGCCAGGAGGGTCAGGGAGCTCCAGGCCACGACAACCTGTCGGCGCAGAACAGCCCTTCACTGCACAGCCGCCGCCGCGGTCACCACAGCCGGAGCTGCCAGCGCCTTCCCCCCCTCCCCAGCGCCTCACCTCCGTCAGCGCCTTCCCGCCCTCCGCAGGCCCTCACCTCCGTCAGCGCCTTCCCGCCCTCCGCAGACCCTCACCTCCGCCAGCGCCTTCCCGCCCTCCGCAGACCCTCACCTCCGTCAGCGCCTTCCCGCCCTCCGCAGGCCCTCACCTCCGTCAGCGCCTTCCCGCCCTCCGCAGACCCTCACCTCCGTCAGCGCCTTCCCGCCCTCCGCAGACCCTCACCTCCGCCAGCGCCTTCCCGCCCTCCCGCGGCCACAGCCCCGCCGCGCGCTGCCCGCCCGCCCGCCGCCCTCGCGGCAGCGCTGCCCGCGCGGGAGCCGCCCCCGCCCTGCCGCGCCCACCCCCGCGCGCCGCCGCCCCGCCCCGCGCCCGCCCCCGCCGCACAAGGGCGCTGCCGCCAGGCCCGGTGCGCCTCCGCAGCGGCTGACCCGCCCGCCATGGCGCGGAGGAGGCGCGTCTCGCCGTGCCCGCCGCTGGGCAGGCGCCCTCCGGCAGGTAGGGACCAGGGCTGGGACTGCCCCGGGGGCCGCCCCGCGGTCCCTGCGCGGGGGGCGGTGTGAGAGGCGCTCCCGCTCCGCGGCGGCCGCTCACCTCGGCGCGGGGGGGCGCCCCCCGGGCCGCGGGCAGAGGGAAGCCGGCTGCTGCCGTGCCCGAGGACCGCGGCGGCGGCCCCGCGGGCAGCTCGGCGGGTCTCTGAGGGGAGCGCGGCTGCCAGGCTCGGCCGTCCTCGGCAAACGCGGCTGCGGGTCGCGCCTGGCACCCGCGGGGCCACCGCAGCCGGCGCTCCCGCACCCGCAGGCTCCGGGTCTGCCCCTGCCGAGGCCTGGGGGGCTGCGGAGCGTCGGGGCCGCCCTACCTGTCCCCTTCTCCGGCGCCGCCGGGCTCGCCGGGCCCGGGGCCGGCCTGCAGCGGCGCGTCCGCGTACCTGGGCTGCCCGGGCGTGGGCGTGGGAACTCGTGCGTTCTGCTGAGCCGTCCCCGCTTCACCCGGAGATCCCGCACCTCGGTGTTTGGAGCTGTACCCGCTCCACTAAGTCTAAACTTGGCTTGTTTCCCGCACGTGCTGCTGTCCGTGCAGCCTTCAGAGCTGTCGTACACCCGCTGCACACTCCGTGCCAGTTGGGGTTTCTCCCCCCCGGTTTATCAGCAGTTACTGCATGAGGAGCACAAGGCATAATGTGTGTCTTATCGTACCCCTAAAATTGTTTTGTTTTCTTGAAAGTTTATTTTTTCAGAATGCTTTTACATGAATTTGTGATGTAAGTAGTTTTTTTTCAGCTTCGCTCGTCTCTAGTCACTACTTCCCTGTATTTTTGTGTCTGTGTGTGGTAGGGACCGTTGAGTTGCACCTGGAAGGGCCTTTAAACCACTACAGTCAGTGGTACAGTGCAGGTGCTGGTTTTTCTTAATTAACATGACAGTGAAGTGCATCTTGGCAAGGCTTATCTGTCACCGCAGTGGGGTGACCGTCGCTGGCAGGGGCTTCGGGGTGGCAGCAATAAGTTGTTTCAACTGTGCACTTAGTGAACAAAGCAGGTGGAAGGTGGGCACCTCTGTTCTGACCATAGCGTCCAGAAGTGACCTCGGGATTCAGCAGAGCTCAGTGCCTTTGTTTTCAGTTCGGGTTTTGGGGGGAGAAGAAGGGGATGTTCCTCCTTCCTTTATTTATTTAAAAATAGGTAGTGTTTCTAATATGGGAGCTAGTAAAGATTTTGGCTTAGTTCTTAACTGTTGGATTACATGGCTTACAAGGCACTTACAAAAATCAAAAAATTGAACTTTATATTAGAACTTTGACATCTCTCTTAATTGCTGTGAAAAAAAAAATTACAAACCAACTTTCTGGTGCATTCCAGAAGCATCCATATTTAACTCTTCCACTGCCATGGATGTGTTTAAGCAGGTCTGACAACTGCTACTAGCAGCTATTTTCAAGTCAGTGAAAAGATTGAAATAAGTCTTGCGTTATTTCTAATCATTATAAAGAGCTTCCTTCTGTGGGCTTGTTGTAGACACAACTCCTGATTCGCCCCTTCGTGTTTAAATATCTTTTCCCACTTTGGGTATGTCTCTCCTGCCTGCCTGCCCCAACACCCTAGCTCCTGCTAGTATTGCTTGTAAAGCTTCCTAGTGTCAAAGTGTCTTTGCCCCCCTGTGTGTCTGGATCTCTTCACCTTGTTATATTAAAACTATAAAAAACTCTAAAACTAAACCCGCAACCAGTAAATAAAAGGTGAGTAGTCAGATGTGATAGAAAATGGGTGTTTGTTACAGGTGGACACATCTGCTCCCCCAAAAGTGGCCAAATACATTTCTCGTGCTATTTAGTTGAGTAATTCTTGAAACTTCTCTCCATTCCCTATTCACTCCTGTCCCCAAATATTTGAGTTTGAAAACTCTAGTCTTGATTATTCATTATAAGAATAGGAACTTTGCCATAAGATGAAGCAACTTCTTCAAAACAATGAGAAATGCATACTAAGTTTGTTATTTCTTACTCTCACAGTTTTAAAACTTAAAAAACGCTAGTGAGCGGGGAGAAAGTATTTCTTTCAAGAAGATGTTTTAGATAACTTTACATGTTCTTTGTTCAGAACTGAATTTTCTGACATGCTTTAGAACTTAAATTGTTACTGTTAGGTCATCTGTAGCTTAATTAGTGCTGACTGGTTTTGTGATTGGCAGATATCTTAATAAAATATAATTAAACTTGTTAGAACACAAGGACGAGATAAGTACGGAGCTGGTTCTTATCTGCATTATTAGTTTTGTTCTAGAATACCTTAAGCAAATCATGAAACCTTTATTGCTCTTAGTGATGCTGTTTGAAAACCTGAAAATGTGTGTGTGTTTTGCCTTTTCTGATTTAAAATGGAAACTATTACATCTGAGATTTAGGGGAGAAGAATGTATATTAACATAATAAGGTGTTAAGATTTAATATAGTTAGCAGTGACCAAAACCCTCTGACTTTTTTGATTATCGTATTTGGAAGTTGGTTTGAGTATGCCGAGACACAGAAGTTTAACGTCTTTGTTGGGTCTCTTTGGCTTACTTCTGTGTATGTGTGTGTTTAAAAGTGAAGCATAGAGTTAAATATTGAAAGATGATTTCTTGTTATCTGGGGTATAAGTATTTTTTTCTTCTCTAACTGTGGGTAATGTAGTATGTAATTCTGGAGATATTTTTACATATATTGTATTTTCTTCTTGCAGTTAAAGCTGGAGGTATGAGAGTGTCTAAAAAGCAAGAAAATGGACCTATTGAGAAAAATGCTAAACCTCCAGGAAGAGAAAAGACAAGGTACTGCACTACAGGGCTTGTTCCCCCTGCTCCAGTTAAAGTTCAGAGGTAATGGGTGAGAACAAAGACAGCTCTTAAGCTCTGAAGAGTTTAGTTCTTAAGTCTTATACAGTTTACTTCAAAACAAACCCCCCCCAACCTTCAAAACCTAAGGACAGTGCTTTGCAGTGAAAGACAAAGGCTGAATCTCTATCGTCATGTGTTACAGAACAGAAATTAAAACAATGTGTTGCCTACCTGTACCTAATAAAGTAATAGTCAAACAGGTTCCAGTGAAATAAGAATGAATTTTAGGCTGTCCTCTTTTTGAATGAAATTAAACCCACATCTCCTACCCCCCACAAAGGGTCTATTATCTCCTGTGTAGGCTATATCTCCTATTTCAATCTCAAATCTAATTTCACTTTATCTGTTTTCTGCTTCCTAAGGTTACTCAAGCTATTTTGTCCCAAAATGAAGTCATGCTTCTACTTTAGAGTAAGGCAGCAGTGACTGGTCGAAGTGGTCTAGTTTCATGCATTAAAATAAACTGAAACAATAAAATATTAAATATTCTGTTTTATCTCTTAAGCCTGCTTGAAGGGAGTTCTGTTCTGTTCTTTGTATTGTCCTCATGATAACTTGCTCTGGGCTTGCTGAAGAGGCCTGTCCAAACTGGGAGCAGCTCTAGAATCAGGTCTTTATTAAAGCATATCTTGGAATTATCCTGAAAGCTGTGAATTGCTCCCTCAGCTGCTGGGGACTTAGGGATGGCAGTTACTTCTTACCTATTAAAAAGGAGCCACCTGTACTATGGAGCTTGTATAGTACCCAGGTAACATTTTAAAAAGCCTGGATTAGAGACGATAGATAAGTGGTCCAGGTGACGTTCTGATTCCCACTTTTTTCCCACACTGAGATTTAAGTTGCTTATATTACTTTTGATAAATTTACCTGTGGTGTTTCTGAACATCTTTAGCTGCTGTCAAGAAGGCTTCCTTTTTAGTTGAATGTCTGTGTGTACGTTGCAATCATAGTATCAGAGCGTCTGACAGTCACTACAAAGTGCTGTCATCTAGTAACATCCTTGTGAAATAGAGTATTTTGCCAGGAGTTAAAAGGGAAGCTTGTGACTAGACTGACAGCTGAACTCAGTTTTTGCACCAAGATGTGATTTTATTTTTTTCCTCTAAAATGTTGTAATCAGCTGGATAACTTGTAAATTAACTGGGGTTTAGCCATATTTAACACTGACGTATTGATGCTATTTCTTGGCAGGCTACAGAACTCACCACAGTGGGATTTTGTCTGTGTGTTTTTTCTCCTCACTGGCTTGGAGAACACTAGCCTAAAATACTATTTTTGAAACAAAGCTGAGCCAGTAACACTGACTTCCTTCCTGTTTACTAGTTCTCTGCACAAGAATCAATGGTTACTCAATATAGTATGCATGCCTTGTTGGGACGATGGATTTCGTTGTCAGGTTGCAATCACAGAAGTCACAGAGAGCTTTGTACAGTAGTTTAGGAGCTATCGTATACAGACTAAGGTTCTGATTCAGATGAGATTATCTGATAGTCACAAAGTCACTGTCCTAGTTTAAAGTGGCTACTCAGAGCGGCGGTTGGTCTTGGCAGGAGCTGAGCTTTGAGATTTCGTTCCAAAAACATGCTTGCTCTGAAGGTGTTGTGTAATATATGACATACTAGAGTGTAATGCATCATGTTAATAACTAAATGCCCGACAGCTTTCTGCCAATACACTGCGTCTGGCTGTTCCTCATTATTTAAGAGAAATGATTCAAAGGTTGGTGTGTACTTGGGTTTCTGCTGTTGTTTTTTAATAACTTGACTTGGTTGTTGTTGGTTTGTGTTTCTCCTGGAGTTAGAAGGTTTTTATTTTCATTGGTTGCCAGTTGTCTGTGTAATTTTGCTGCTGTTTCTCCACAGTCATAGTTAACTGGTGGCATAAACACATCTTAAGTAACTTGTATTTGTCAGTGTGGCAAACTGCATCGATTGCTAAATTGAAATTTCAGTAGGACATGTGTCTGCCTGATCCACAGAATCATTAACTTAACTAAAGCGCTATCTGCTATTTGAAGAGTCACATTTAAGGTATCTGATTCCATGTGCAAGGGTAATAATGATTTTTCTTGACTCAGTTTTAAGCTACAGAGATGTCACTGCAAACAATGGTATTGTCAGAAGAACGTGCGCATTCCACAGTTCTTCCTGTTGCTGAACTAAATTATTTCATATCCACAGATTGTTTATTTGTGAAATATTGGTAACACGGCTGTTTTTCACTGAATATGAAGTAGTTAATGGGATAATCTTGCACAAAATTTCTTGCTTGAGAAATTGCTGCTGTCAAAGGAAACACTTCCCAAAAGCAGAGGGTGGATTTTTTCCATGGGTCTAGATTGGAATCAAGACAATTACAAAGTCAAATTTTGTAGTTCAGGATATCAGCGCTTAGCTGATGTGAACTACTCCAGTGTACAAAAAAAAAAATCCCTTTTGAGATATTTAAGGATATTTTATATTGAGATTTTTGTATAAAACTATATCTAAATAAAACAGCCTGCAACACAGATTTTGCATTGTTCTATTCTGAGGCAGCATACCTTTTTTTAAAATATCATATAGTCTTTAATGTGATTAAAGGATTTAGCTCCAAAACCTAAATTTCTAGTACAGAATGTTTCGTATTAAGTCTGGAAAATGAAAGTGACAAGTGTTTCTGTGAGATGGAAATGCTAAATACTTTTTTCTTTTGCTTTACAGTGCTGTTGCCAGTTTTTCAAGAACTCAGAACATGGGTGTCTTGCTAGCAGAAGCGCTGAGCAAAGTAAGTACATGTGGAAGAACGTGATACGTGTTTGTCCGGGCTTCTCCATAAAGCTAAACAAACAAACAAAAAAATAAAAAATGAATTTTCCTTCAACTACTGTCACCTGACATTTGTAGGTTTGTCATCTACCACTGAGTATTCTTGAGATGACCCATTTCTTTAGTGATTGTGTGGCTAAAATGCTAGATGGCTAAAAAGTAACTAGCCTTCCCTCCTTACTCTGCTCTGTTTGATTCCGTCCCTATTCAACACTAAGTAGCCCAGGGTAGTTATGTATACCTGTTACAGGGAAGTACAGCAAGAGGTTAAGGTGTGGCCTTAGATTCTGAAGCATACAAGAGTTCCTCATCCATAGAGCTTGGTAAAACATCAGTTGCACCATTTCAATGTAAGCCTTTCATCCACAGATGTGATTGTAGCTTTAGTATGTAGATCTGGAATTTTGCTTAGACTTGTTTGTTAAGGAGAACAGATACAACTCATCCTGTTTCTCATCCACTTCTCCCCTGTTCTGACCTACCACTTCCTTCTTCTGTTGGTTTCCAGACTCTCATACGTAAAGCTTCCTCAGCAGTTCAGAAAGTGATAATTAGATACTGTAATGATGTTTGTTTGAATCTGGGAAAATAAGAATTTGAAGCAACTTGCTGTTAACTCTGGCATACTGGTTATTTGCTCTGCTTTCCTTATCTTGACACTCCCTCTCTGAGCTACTGAAAAAAGGGAGGGGGGAAAAAAATAGTTCACTGAATGTAGTCAGGCTAATATCACTTTGAAAACAAATTGTAATTATATGTACAGAGTCACCATGCGTTTTATGTATTGATCAGTTGAATGTTTTAGAGAGTTAGGTTTTACTGCCTTTTTTTAAACTACTTTCATATGATGGAATTTAGGAAGAGAACAGCAGAAAAGCTGTGTTCTATCACAACTTTTTTTTTTCCCCTTAATGTTACAGATGAGCCACAAAATTCACTCAGCAGCATTACAAGTAGCTTACCAAAAGCCACAGCCTGCCTTGGAGAAGTTCATACTGCCTAAAAGAATTTGCATTATTCAACAGCCACGGAAATGTTAAGATACTCATTAAAATAGTCATGTTTACTTAAAAGAGTTTCTATTCTAAATAGCACTTAGCACTCTGTGGTAAAGGGATCAAAAGCTGTGTGCCTTGTATCTTACTGTATTTCTGTTACTGACAATAAAATACTTTATAAGAAGAGTTACTAAATGTGCTTGGGTTTTATTAAAACATCATGGCTTCTGTCTAACGTGATTTTACTAGTGTACAGTAATTACTCAGTGCAAAGAAGTCTTAACAGCTTCACTTACTGTGTGAATTTTGACTGAAGTACTGGAAACTGTCAGCCCTCCTTTTTTTTTTAAATTTAATGACAGCAAAGCTGAAGTGAACAGGATCCTAAGCAAGCAGGTGACAGCTGAAAGGCATGTTCTGAGAGATTTGATATGTCAATAGTGAATGTTCTCACATGCTTCCTAAAATCCAGATTGCCTCACACTTTGACCTCAGTCTCTGTTTGGGTCTCTGGGGTTTTTTTTTGTTGTTTTGGTTTTAGGGTTTTTTTAATTTAGGCTGAGGTGTTCCCTGCTGAATGCATGCCTTAGGCTTACTGCACAGTAAGACACTTCAGAAAGTCCTGGGAAAGATTTCCATACAGTGGAAAAAATATTTTTTTCTTGCATTTGTTTCTGTAAGGAAATCCAGCTCCTCTGCAGAGATTCCTCTGCTGGGATCCAGGGAGTGGGAAGACCCGAGTGGAAAGAGTCTGAGTGAACCCCTTTGCGGCTGGGGAGGATCAGTGAAGGAAGTACCTGACGTGGAGTTCAACCGCTGGGACGAGAGAGCAGATATGAGGGAGGAGTCAAGGTGCAGAGAATACTGTAATCTGAATACAGAGTTTAAGGTTGGGATGGTAGAATGGGGTACGAGGCTGAAAAGCGATGAGACTGAGGAAGGGCTGGTAGTAGGGTCTCGGGGGTCAAGCTTAGTAATGGGGAGGAGCAGTTGTAAATAGAAGTGCAGGAAGTCTCCTGAGCCTTGCCTGCTTACACTGCCAGAACAGCCAGTAGAAATAGTCAGTCCTGCCCAGTGCAGAGGAGAACACTCTCCTACTATGGCTAGTTGATTGGGTAGCTCCGTGGACTTCTTGCTCTGAATTTAATTCTGCTGGGACTGTGTTTTTTTTTTTTTTTTAAAGGTAGCGATTGCAGATGAATAAGCCACTAAAATTGTAGTCAAGGAGTCCAAATAGACTTAATCAATATGAAAGATGATGCTTAAAAATGTTTATATTGTCAATGAGGCTTCTCTTTGTAGTATGATTTCCATGTGACTGCAGTGGAAATCTATTACAACATAGGAAACACACTCCCTCTTAAGTAGAGGGGTCCCAGGTGGGTTACCCAGAATTAGTGTTACCGCTTAACGTGAGTGTCTGCTTCATTTCATCCATCCATGAAATGTAAATAACTTTATATATTGATTAAAGATTAAATTATGATCACAGGAGGTGATGATTAGTAGTATGTGCAATAAGTAATTTGATTACACCTTGAAAAAGTAGGAAGAATTAAAATACTGCTGCACCTATGAAGACAACCTTGTTTTTTCTCCCATGTTCTTTAACTGACTGGGAGCTACTTGTGAAATATTGTCCCTGTTATCCTGGACAACAGCAGCAATATACTTTATGGATATTTAAGTTATAGGTGTGGGATTTAGAAAACAACTAATTCTGCTTTTATATCATATATAGCACACTTTCCATTCCCCAGACTGATGGCATGTAAATGAATATCAATATGAATGCAAGTGATGGAGCATGATTTGAGTTAAAGCTGTCCATCACGTGTGAAATGATTACTCATGCTATCAAGGCCAAAACTAGCACTGCGCACTGTAACGTGAATGGCTACAGAATGTCAGTAAAATCATAATTCTGATCGTTATCCTCTTTGTTTCTGAAGAAAATCAACGGCTAGTGAAAAATTATAGGATCAGATTCTGAGGGCTTTTATGAGCACTGCTTTCTCTGCAGTACTCTGCTTCTGAAAATTTATATTCTGGCCAGGGATTTGATGCAAAATGAGATCTTGTAGGAAGAGGATTGTGTTCTCCCGAGTTATACCCAGCCTTCCCCTGGATTAATTAGACACCCGATTGTTCTGGTGAGTTTGTGCTTGACATACACCTCAGTGGAGAAACCATTTGAACACCCGTTCCTGGTGCCTGGAGGGGATGGGGGTCGTCCTGGCACGCTACAGAAATGGGTAACTGTGGTAAGCTGCACCCTGCCGTGAGGAGTTACTCCAGCACTGTGGGAGTGGAGCTCTCTGGGATCCTTATTTCTGTCCTGCATCCCTAGAGTGGCTGGAGCCATTACTGTCCAGCTGTGTTGCAGATCGCTTGGTGGGAGTGCGACCCGCTACTGCAGTGCTTCATCACTGCAGTTGTGTGAACAGCCATGTGTCCTGCTTTTGCCACAAGAGGCTGCTCTATGCCTGCAGCTTGTTCAGGTTCTGCCAGCTGAGCTAGCCTCAGAAAATACAGCTATGTTCTTACGAGGAGGGGTACTTTAATCTGCTGAAAAAGCTTCAAAGAAAAAATAATAGATTGGTTTATGAAAGCATCGTTTGGTATTTCACAGAGCACACGACTCCTAGAAGTTGTAAAGGCACAACGGGCAGAGCTTGATGGTAACGAAAAGTGGTATCTGATTCCTTATTCTCCTTACATCCTCTATGTTCATAGCTGTAGTCAATTACAGATGCATCAGAGAATAAGGAATAGGGTAGAGTGCATACTATGTTGGTATCGGGTAAATTTACATAGTTAATTAAGACTTGCTGGTTTTGTAGATGCTTTCATATCATGTTTCTAAATGTGGCCACTTCAGAACCAACGTGGTGCTTCATGAACCAGGCAACACTGGAAAGCTGGATATAGCATTTCATATTCATGGGTATAAAGGGCTGAAATCTCTGAAACTGACTTCATTTATACACAGTGCTTTCCTCTTGAGTTTTGGGTTTACTTCTGGTGATTAATGCAGAAGTTACTTTTATATAAGGAATGATCAACACTTTTCCTAAGCTATTATAAAAAATGCTTTAATAGCCATCATTTTAGTTGCACAATATTCATTTACTGTGTACTGAAATAGAACAGTCACCAAAATGAAGATTGACTTTAAAATTTAAATCCAACCTTCTACTTCCATTGTTCATAACTTTCTTAAATGCCTTCTAGTTTAAATTTTCCATATTTGGTATGTTTTTTCAAAGTCAGAGTTGGAGCAAACTGAGCTATCTTTAAGCTATACAAGTCTGAAATATTTGTTCTTTGTATGTTACTATCAAGAGACATTAAAAATAATGAAATGCAAGATTTCTCTTAAAAAAACAGCTGAAACTGAAAACTATTTACTTGGTTTATTCTATGGATCTCGGCCTTAAAAAGTAAAACAAGCCAAAAAGCCAAATTTAGAATGAGATTATGTTGTTGGAGCTGTTCACAGATGCCAAAGATGGGCAGGCATGTCATTGCTTGTCCACAGCATGTATGCATTTGCACTCTGCTATACGACAGTGTGTTGAGGTTTCTGAAGACACTACTTTAAAATATGTTACGAAGAGCCCTCCAATTATGTTAAAACTCTAGCTGCTAGTCCTTTCCTAGCAGCCTAAAATTGGCCTTGCTACCTTGAATTGTAATGAATATAAAGAAAAAAAAAAAAAGGGGAGGAGGGGGTGGCAGAATGTCCCAAAGCTCTGCAGGCCTTGGCTGTAAGGAACTTAGGAATTTGGCTGACAAAATTGGAGAGAAATATATATATATATATATATATATATGCCCTTTCAAATGCATATACTGTTCTAAACTAATAAGCTCACACTTCACAAATTGAAGAACCTTAAGTTTGAAGCTAGTAGGGATGGTGGAATGATAATGAACTCAGGGATTTTTTTGGTTTTTTAATCGACCCTACTTTTCCTTCCAAAAGAAGCAACAAGGACTACTCACCTCTGGTATTTCCCGCAGCTCACGTACAGCCTTTCGGTAGCCTGGTGTATGCACTGTGCCTTCAAACACTGCCAGGGAGGCACAAAGCATTTTGCTTTTATGGCTCTGTAATTAAAAACAAATTCTCATTTTAAAGAACAGTCCCTAATATTTGTAACAAAACCATGAAAGAACACTGGTTTCACTATGCTTTGGCTCCAGCTCAGTGGTGTGAAACCCCCCTGTCCTGAGAAGGACCTCAGCATCCCTCACCTCCCCAACAGTGTGCTGACTGAGCTAACTGTACCCACCAAAGAACCCCATCGGGTCTCTTCTGGGACAGGCTGTCCCAGAATCTTCAGAAACATAAATTAATACCATCTGTCAGACCTATTGCCACAGAAGTATAAAGAAAAAATGTACTAGTGAAACAGCACAAGTTATAGCCATAAGCAGAGCTCTCCTTCCTTTCATGGCTGTTTTCGAGACAGATGTTTCCAGTGCTTCCAGCTTTTCAAGACATTCATTGGTTATTTTTTTAAATTTTTTTGTTACATCCTGGGGGTTGCCAAAGTATAAGGTGTTATAAGGCATTATTTTCTACAAATCAAAATCTTTTTTTTTCCCTTGAAACTACTACTGCGTTCAGTATTTTCCACATAGGGATTCATTTCCAGACAAATACTAATTTCTTCAAAGACAAAGCATATACGTTCCTTATTCTATGATTTTACCATTGGCTGGAGCACATAATTCATATACAGTTTCTCATAAACTTTATGATCTGAAAACTCTTTTCCATTTTCTAAAGTGCATTTTCTGAACTGATGCTCTATGTTAAATAGACACACTAAAATTAAAAAAAACAAATAATAATAAAAAAAGACTAAAAAAGCCCAAACAAACCCAAACCCTGCCCTTTGCACCAGTTTGTATTAGTTATTTTGGTATAGGGAAGGAAGGGAGGGAGCCTAAAGGACAAAGAAGAAATCCCAGCCTGTCTCGGCTTGGTCTCTAGGACATGTTGCTATTGTCTTCTTCCTGCTGCCTTCTTTTGCAGCAGTTTTCTTCCACCATTATATTCTATCATAATGTATTTTTTTCTTCAAATGAATCTATAAAGAAATTGGAACGCTTGAGTGCAAATGGATGATAGATGGATTGTCATAGAGGGAGCAGAGAGACAGGAAAGCCTGAGGAGGTAAAAGGTGTTAATCATTGGACCAAATCCTTCTTGCACATAAGTGTATAAAGTTTTCACTTAAGTGAAAGTGGTTTATATATTTATATATAAAGCTAATTTTGGTGCACACAATCCATAGGTAGTCTAGGTGGCCAAATCATCACTTACTGCTTGAACAGTAATTAAAAATCCATGTGTATAATGTAAAAGATTCCCTAGTTTTGATCTTTACATGTTTCAGATCATTAGTTCTAACTTCTTAGCATGTAGATATTTTTGTGCATAGGCAATGAGTAACTGCCTTGAGAGGTGTCTAGGTTAAAAGAGAGCTGCATGAGACATTCCAAACAAACAGGAGTTCTCATAAATGTCGGGATTTGTCCTGTGGCTTCTTGGATTTCAAGCAGGAGGCTACACAAAGTGCACTAAAATTTCCACCCTACATTTTTCGCTAAATTGTATTGCTTTTTGTTGTTTCCTGTTACCAAGAGTTATTTTTTAAATACTCAGTCTGTGTTGCTTCCTTAAAAGATTCCCTGATGTTAGTTCTATTACTGAAAGTGAGGCAGAATATATTATGATTTTTCTAATTAGTTGCCCTTATCAGCATTTATCAGCCCTTATCAGCCCTTATCAGTGGCTCCTTGGGAGTTCAGAGGTGTGACCATGCTGCAGATTCCCTGTAGAAGCAAGGCTAGAATCCAAGTTCTGCTTGTTCTGAACGTAACACGGAAGCTGAGCAGAAAAAGTGAGACATCAGATTTCTTATTTCCCTTGTCCCTAGCATTACTGTGAACACTGCTGCCTTTATATTTCAGCTTGGTCTAAGGTTCCTGTTTTTTTTAAAAAAAAAAAAAAGTCTTTAAAACTAGTAGAAGTTTGCATGTGTGAGACTCTGAGGACAGCCATAACCTTTGTGAGAAGACAAAAAAAAAGGAAGAGCTGAAGAATTTCAGTGGCTGGGAATGGACAAATCATCTGAACAAATGACCGGAAAGAGCAGAGGGTGGAACAGCTGAAGTAGAAAAACATCTGTGGGCTAAATGCTTCCCAAAAGTACACTACTGAGGAGAGCAAAAATCTTTATGTTGCAGGTATCAAAAGCAGTGCTCCACTGAGACAAATAGGGGAGCACTAAAATCAAGCCCTCGTTAAAAATACCTTGATTCTGACCTTTCCTGTGGGACAGCAGGACCTAAATCCAATTGACTGTAAATACTATTTCAAAACTTCTGGATTCATACACAGAGGAAGAGAGAGTGAGCGCTGGACCTGATGAGGAATAGATCCCAGAATGGTGCAGTCATAGCTCGTTTTTTTGTCTCAGATTTCAGAGACAAAGACAAAAATAATAAAAGGCTGCCAGAACTAAGACATTTCCTCTGAGAGAGAAAAAATTCCTTTCTTTCCAGACATATGCCTCATCACATTGGCAAAACGGAGGGAAGGGGCACTGATTAAGAGGATTCCCCACTGAAGGAAAGGCTGCTGGCTGAGTCGCACACAGCGTTCTACCCTTGTTTGGGACCAGTCTTCAGCTAAGCTGCTGAAGGCAAACGAAGGAAGCGTAAGAGAACCAACTGCTCTGCTGTTGTAGCCCAGAGAGGCTTTGTCTCCATGTTCCTCTGCTCCTCTCATACCATACAAGGCAATCACGTCAAACGTTCTGGAGAGGATGCTCTTGTATGTGAGCCTGTAACTGGTTTCTGAACACGTACATGGATTCTCTTTTGTACCACTTACAGACACACGGAAAGGTGCTCTGTGAACTGCATGCAGAGCGTAGAAAGTGTTCTAGATTACTCTGGCACTCTATTTTTCGGTTAAATGCAGATTTAGTTTTTCATGATGAATTACATATGAAAATAAATCATAGTTTGTCCAGCAAACCCTTACTATTATTCATAAATGTATTTTGGATTGTCCCTAAATTTTCTTTTTTTGGTGTGAGGAGGATTCATTTTTTTAACTAATTATGTGAAACTCTACTGTAGAAATTACATGTAGGGAAGCTAAGCAGTTTGGCCTCTATGCGAGGAATAGTTGGAGTATTGGACATCTGGGGTAGAAAAGGCAAGCAGTTTGGGGTGGGAGAGAAAAACACGAGTATTTCTGCTAACATTATCAACTGATGTGCTCATAATGATGGCACTCAAACCATCACTGCTAAACCTATGTCTTAATACTTAAAATAAAATATCACCTTAACACTGAACCCATTAATGGGAGATGGTTATCTACATGTAAAAAAACAGCTAGAGATAATGCTCTGTAGTGGCTACTTTAATATAGCTCATCGGGGTTACCACACGTAGCAGTGACCTCAGTTTGGTGCCCCAAAGTAAAAATATCAGTACCTCGTTTTCTTTCTCCTCAGGCCCCTTTTTGAGGAGCTAAACATTTTAAGACTCGACTCTTATGGCTATGCATCATCTTCAGTCCTCAGATCATTTTTGCAGTTCTCTTCTGCAGCCTAATTTTTCAGTATCTTGGAAAACATGGATAGAGAGATTGGAAACGGTGTTCCGCTGCTGGTGTTACCAAAGCTGTATTCAGAGGCAACACCACCTCTCTGCATACGCTCACTAATCCTGTTTATACAGTCAAGGAATGCACTAGCTTTTTTGCTGCAGCAACATTCACGTCGCGTGGCTTTACCGTTACATCCCAAATCCTTCCAGAGGTGCTGCTTCCCAGGACGGAGCATGTCCCCTTCTGTGTCACGGGCAGGGGCCACGTTCCTCGTTCCTAAACGTGTCATTTCCAGTCGGGCTGTGCTAAGGCCTCGGTGGCCCAGCTCAGCAGGGAGCCTGCGTCACTCAGCGCTTCTGTCATGGGTATTTATATTCCACCCATCTTTGCGTCCTTTGCAGATCTTTACACCTACACGCGTCATTATTTGCAGGTTACTGATAAAAAAGGCTGTATCATTTGAAGCGATCACCACACCTGCGAAGCCCCTGGGCCGCGGGCCTCCTGCGCGGTTGCCCCCTCGCCGCCTCCCTCACGCTTCCCGCCCCCCGCCCCTCACGGCCTCCCGCCCGCGTCCCGCCACTCGCGCCCTGCCCCTCACGGCCTCCCGCCCACCGCCTCCCACCCACGGCCCGCCCCCCGCCGCCTCCCGCCCGCGGCCTGCCCCTCACGGCCTGCCCCCCCGCCACCTCCCACCCGCGGCCCGCCACTCACGGCCTCCCCCTCACGGCCTGCCCCCCCCGCCGCCTCCCGCCCGCGGCCTGCCCCCCGCGCCGGAGCGGGGCTCCCGTGGCGGCTCCGCTCTCAGCAGCTCACGCCTCGGAGCAGAACTCCCCCCGAGCCGCGCGGCGCGGGCGGGTGGCCGCAGCCCGCTGCGGTCGCGGCCATCCAAGCCGACTGTAACAGCCACGGCAGAACGGTGACGGGATGAAGAGATGTTCAGGCGCTGCGAGCAGCACACGCCCGGTTCCACAGGCGGGCGGACCCCCGGCGCTGCCTGGCACAGCCGTGGCGGCGGCGCTGACCTCGGCGCCTCTCGAGTAAGTCTGTCTGTGGTGAAACGTTCGCCTACGGCGGGACGCGGCGTTTGCCGGGGCCGCCCCACCAGGCCACGGCGGGCGGGCACCGCCCGGGCGCGCCCGCTGCCCGCCCCGCGGTCCTGGGGAGCCGCGGCCCTCGCGGGGGGCCGTGCTGAGGCAGCGGCGGGACCTGCCCCGCCGGCTCCGCTCCGCCCCGGCCCGGGCGCTCCCCGCCCCGCGGCCGCCCCTCCGCAGGACCGGCTCCGCGGGGCGGGGACTGCCGCCGCCTGCTCCCAGTGAGCTCATCCCGCCGACGCGCCTGGCTGGCCGCGGAGGAGCCCTGCCTGGGCCGCGCCGCAGGAGCCGCTGGGCGAGGGGGGCCGGGCCCCGCGGCGGAGGTGAGCCCTCCCTCCTCCTCCTCCTCTCCGCCGGTGCGCCCGGCCTCGCCGGAGGGCTGCGGGGGGGCCCGGCGGGAGCGGCGGCGCCGGTGAAACTTTCTGGCCGAGGAGCGTGTACGGGCATGTCGGGCGGGCACGGGGCGGGGGCCGAGGCGGCCGGCGGGGTTGGGGCGGCGGGGCCTGGGCCGGGGCCGGGGCCGGGGCCGGCACAGGCCGGGGCAGGGCAGGGAGGAGCGCGGAGAGGCGCGGCCTGGGGTGGCTGAGGAGGCCGGCGGGGCCGGGGGCGGCCGGCGGGGGCTGCCCGGCGCCGGGGCCCGGGCTGGGGCAGGCGCTGCCCGGAGCGCTCCGCAGCGGCCTGGAGCTGTCTGCGCCGCCGGGATTTCCGCCTCCCCGGCGCGTCCTTGCACGGTTCTGTGACCAGGGCAGGTTTCATTCCTTTATCGGTAAAGATTCTGTGAAAAAAATCTTGCTTTCAGGAAGGCTCGAATTCTTTGTGGTGACTTGTTTTTGACAGTAAATGTGAAGAAGACCCCGCTAAGAACAGGAAACATGCCACGACTGTGTCATGAATGGCACGGCAGCGAAAGTCAAGGCATATGGCAAGGACAGCCGTGTGTGGCTGACCCGCTTGTGGTGTCCTGGGCAGAGCTGGCGAGAAGGGAGATGCTCAGCTATTCACCTTTTTAGACTGGAATGCATGGCGTGGGGGCACGCGTGTGTCCATTGGTAATGACCTTGTTTTGACTGCTAAAGTAGAAGGTCCTGCCCTTGTGGTCATCAGTGTTGTCTGCAGTGATCTCAAGAATAAAATGATAATTTGATTTGTCTTTTAATATGTGAGTTACTAATAATGTATAGTAACTGTGTATTTTATAATATACTTTCTAAAGATTTCTCATTTCTCTGTAGTGTTATGTCGGTTATTGTTTGCCCCAGCCTCATAATGCATGTTTATTGGACAGAGAGTAAACTGAGTCCTAAATCATTGTTATAAAAAATAGAATGTAACTGGAGACATCCTTCTGTGAGGATGAGCCTCGGGGGGGTGGAAAAAGAGGGGTTAGATCTGCGTCAGCGTGATACTGAGTGGGTCCCCTGGACCCTGTCCTCTGCTTTGTACCCCCTCTCTCGGGCAGTGTGAAAGCGGCATTCGTGTGGTCTCCCTCAGAGGTTGTGTTTTGTGGCTGCTTTGCTGTTTGGAAAGCTAACAGCTGGGGCCGTGGGAGGTTTGCTTTGGGCTTCTGTGATTGCTGGGTATAGAACGGTTTGCAAGAGGTGTGCTGATTTAGAGCGTGTTAAATGTCTTATCCAGGCCACTTCAGAGTTCTGCAGGATTATTCAGTACGTGCGAAAGTCCTATGTTAGCTCTCATTTTGATAGCTGTTGCTTAAAAATAGCCTGATGCTTATAACATTAAAAATACCAGGGAATAAGGGAAATAAATGTGATGCCTTGGATCCTACGGAATTTCCTCCCACTGTAGTTCGATATGCAGCTGCCAAAACTTAACCTTTCCCATTTGTTCTGATCTGACAGTTAAGTGCTGGAAAAATAGTATTATGTTATTAAGTGATGCTCGTAAACAAGGTAGCGCAAATACAATTTCTTTTTGCTACTGCTAGGGCAGTGTATTTAGAGCTTGGTTTACATGGATGCTCTAAAGTGCTGGTTGTCTTGCTCTCTCAGTTTAGCTAACCATTGGAATGTCCAAATGGTGATGAATTGTCTCCTTTAGAGCCAAAACATATTTGGTTCCTGGCCAAAGTTGCTCAGCTTCCCATAACAGTCTGGAGGAAAAAGACATTTTGTGTGTCTGACCACAGTCCTGAAGTTGATGCCATAGCAACTCTGTGATCTGAGTGTATACTTCTGAAGCAGCTAAGCAGTCTTAGCAGAGGTGTTCTGGTTTTCTTTAGCTGAACCTCTTACTGTCATCAAGATGAAACCTTTCTTTGAAGATGAAAGATTAATCAGCAAGTCTTCAGACTAGGGTGTGTGTAGGAACATCAGCCTGATCTGTTGCTTATTTGTAATGACACACATAAACATCTGCAAGTTGAAATTTATGTTAATGGTTTTAAAATTAAGATTTTTCTGTAGAGATGCTGTTTTGACTAAAAATTGGTATTTCGAGCTCGATTGGGAGTTGGATCTTCATGTTTTCCAGAAAAACAGAGAATGGTCAGCTTTGGGGTTTGTGTGTGGGTAAGGTTTTAGAAAACTGGGTTAGTTCATGTCTTTTGGTTTCTTTCAGCTCCCAAGACTTAACATGGAGGTTGGAGAGTTTATTTTTCACAGAGCTGTGGCAAGGGAAAAGGAAAAAAGCATATGGCCTAACAAATGCTTAAGGTCTTATTTTTTAAAAATATGTTTGTGTATAGGAGGCACCACTGTTAGAAACTTTTGAGTAGGGAGAATCTGAACCGGAACACAGTTTTTCTGGCATCCAGTTTTGTGCTCCAGCAAAACAGCGTGCCTTTGATCCCTTATCACGGCTAAAATGCCCTTTTGCTTTCTCCCTGCCCATCTTTCAGCTTCAAAAAGAGACTAATCCTGCAGAGTTTGCTTTGTAGTTATTTCAGATTTCTGTGCTGTGTAGGTGATGCGTCACTGTGTAGACTTCTTTTTCATTCATCCTCGTCACTCCTGCATCTTGAAATGTATTGTGGTTCATGTTAACTTAATGACTTTAACTTTCAAACGTCCTGTTTCTCTTGCCGTGTTTCAGGGATTCTGTTTTTGTTCCCTCACCTTCACTCACCGAGAGGAGGCCCGTTAATAGGGCCTAATATAGGCCTAACCTATAAAGGCACTTTGGTACTGGAATATTAAACTTTGCAATATCCCAGCTGCAGTGCTTGGCCTCCCTCTGTAATGCATGGAGATGCTCCTGTGCCTCAGTAATATTGATAAGAGTCTGGCAGCAGAAGGCCAGGTAATAAGAAGTGTCTGTTAGAGTTATTTCTCCATGGCGTGACTGGAGTATGCGCTTTATTTCCTGAGGTAGTGCCATCCCCAGTTTAGTATTTCACTTATTTTCTTTTCTCGATCTGGAATAATAATTTCTAATGAGGGGGCCGGTTTGACAACAGAAGTTCCACTAGCTTGTTGGATGAAACACCTTGCAGGTCAGCCAGCTTGCCGGATTTGAAGTGTCTCCTCTTTGGTGTCTTGTTGTGTGGGATGTCAGCTCTTAAGTGCTCACAGAGAACAGTTCGCTGGGTTTCACAGAGTACATAATGCTTTCAGCTTGAGAATCAGGCTGGGTCTTAAGCGGGGATCACTTCAGTGACACCAGTAAATGAGTGCATAGCTGTTAGCAGAGATTTAAATGTCCTGGAGGTCAAATCAAGAGCTGCTTTTAGGATCTTGATGTTGAAGTTGGTGGCAATGCTCAATAAATTATTGCACGTTTGACCTTTTTCTGTAAATACTCTGTGTCAACAGGTGTAGGGGTTATGGTCTTTCAGTGTTTGCGTGGTGACTGGCTTGGTGAAGCACTGCTTTGTGAAGTGCTTCTCAGGCACTTGTGCAGTCCAGATGACCAAAATAATTGTGGGAATAGGGCTGATCTTGAAGTCATCTAGTTCTTCCTCATGTGCCGTGGCGAATTCAGCTGTACCTAGACATGTATGAAATTGGAAAACTAGATGCAACTTAGAGTTCTAGTGATCTTAAATACTGTAACCATGGAAGGTCCAAAGCTATAGATCTTTATTTTGAATCTCTCTGTGCGTTTTTTATCAGCTGCCTTAAATTCATGGTGTTGCTTTAAAGATAGAACTTGTGAATTTCCAATAAATACAGATTTCCATGTTTTAGATCTATAAAATGCAGGGTGGAGTTAAAAGAGAAAAAACTCCTTAGCCTACAGTAGAATTGCTCGTGGTCTCATTTTGGCCCACAGCAGAGCTTGCCCTCTGATCAGCAATCCAAGTAGTACTCAAATTTAACGCCTTTTTTTTTAAAAAAAAAAAAAACAAAAATGTGCAAGGTGAATGTATGACACGTACTGTGTTGCGTGGGAAGTGGAGTAGTTGTATGGATGGAGTAGGAATGGCCCGTGTGGGTGGTCTCAGGAAGGAGCCACGTTGGCAAACGCATCGTGGGACAGCGGTGGTGCGTGAACAGGCGAGTTGGTGGCTGGAGTCAGCAGCTTGAGTATTGAACCTCCCTCGCTTCTAGTTGTGTGTTACCCTTTCCCTTCTACCTGCATATTCCCCCTATCTAGCTCAGACAAATCTGTAATTAAAATATTCAAGAATTAGCATGTTTGTACCAAAGTCTAAGACTTTGTAAGGAGTTTTTGGCTTAACCCAAGCTGCTGCCGTCGTTAGTCCCCCGGTTCAGACAGCAAAGCTCGCTGGGCCGTGGTGGGGAGCCTCGGCTGCTGGTGGGGCTTCTGCCTTCCTCTGTGAAGGTCACTCACTTTTACGTACGGTTATTGAATTAGCAACTGTTATTGGTGCTTGTGTGATCCGTACCTTAGCGTATGAAGTGCCATTTCAGGAATGTGTAGGGCGAAAGGGCGTGAGGGGCTGCTGCTTGTTTGCTGCATGTTTCATATGTTTGATAATTAACAACTTTAAAAACAAAGGTGCCTGTAAAATGTTTGCTGCAGTGCGTTGAAGTTGTGTGTATGGTGTGGGTTGTTTTTTTTGGTTTATTTTTGGTTTATTGGGGGGTTTTTTGGCCCTTTTTTTTTTTTTTAAGACTTGATCTTGGTCTTGATTAACTTTAGATTCAGCAGGAGAGAAGCTGGAACTTGTTAGCAGCACAGGAAACGCCCTGAAAGAAAGTTTTTTATGTGTGTGTTTGTGTGTACATGTGAACTCTGCAGCTATCTGGCTGGAGTTAGGCTGCGGGGAGCTCTGGTTAGTTCAGAAGAGTTTTGCGTCTTTAAATGTTGTATTAGGTTCTGGTGGAACTTTGCTGCCATGTGCTTAATATAATTAAGTATTAATTATTAAATATCTATGACTTGTCAAAAGCTGGTAGTTCTAAGTCAAATTCAAAGCTATTGCACTTAAATATCTGTGGTGTTTGATTGCTGAAAAGGCAGAGTCCAGAGTAAACTGCTTCAGCTTGGTTTTATCTGGAAAAATTCTAGAATTTGAGTAGTCTAAAAATTGTGCTTTTCTTCTTTCAGCCATGTACAATGAAACTAACCCATTTCTTTGTAAACAGATGTGCTTTCCTTAGGATCTGTATTTCTGGCCATGCTTTAACAAGTTAGGCTTTGAACAATATACAAGTAAGAATAAATAGAAGCAAAATATGACCTTTGCTTTTTGAAGCTTAAATGAGATGGAGGTTGCTAGAGAGTTTAATGTGTGGGTTGCTTTTGGTTTGGGCTTGGTTTTTTTTTTTCTTTTTTTTGTGTTTGTTTTTTTTTGGTGGGGTTTGTTGTTGTTGTTTTTGAACAAGAATGACAAAACACAAAATATTCTTAATGTGAATTTTGGAGGGAGACTGTTTTTGTGTTTTACACCAGAAATGCCTTTGAGTTGAGTTGATTATTTAGTTAATATGCTTCAAGGTCTCTTTTACACTGGGCTAAATTCCCCTTGAGATCACAAAGGGATTTTTTGGTGTTAGTAAGGACTGAGTTCCTGGATTTTTCTACAATATTTGCCAGAAACTGAAAGTTTCAAGAAAAGAGGGAAGAATGTTACTGCCACAAAGTGTAGACATGGTTTTGCTATGACAATGTAAAACTTTCAGCACTTCCTGACTAGTGATGCAGAATCTTTGTGTGCATGCAGGAATTACTTTGAAAAGTTCAAGCAGCAACGAAAAGGCATCAGGGGAAAACTTCACTTTGTCCTCAGATAAACTATACTTGGCAAAGGTAGAATGGAGTATGGGAACGTTGTGCCTTCTAGCGTGATGTACCCAACTAACGTACAGTTCAGGAATTCATTGATACATTTAAGACTCTGGGAATACTGAGCTGGTGTGTCTAGAGTTTTTGTTTATTCTCTAGGTTATTTTTTTATGCCACTTGTGGTACATGACCAGATGTATTTGTAGTAAGTCAATCAATGAGTGACGGGAGCACTTATAAAAATTTCTGTGCTTACTCAGAGGTACTAGGATGTTTTGAAAATTTGGGGGAAAAAGATCTAATTAATGTTGTGGGGTTGTTTCTTTTTTCCTGGCCAGAAATGCTACACTTTGTCTTTAAAAGACAATATGGAAAGGAGGACAAAAATGACATGAAGTTATTTTGTTCTGCGAGAGTTCAAAGCTTTGTAAAAGTCTGCACTGGAGGGATACACTGCATGGTTTGTTGGAGAGGGCTTTTTTCTTTATCTTACCCCCCGCCCCATGGCTGCACAGAGGATTCCTCCAAGGCTGCAGCAGCGTGTGCCACCGGAGTTACGTCTTGGGTCACGCTGGGGAAACGGGCTGCTTGAGAGAGCTCGTGTTGTAGGCAAAGTGTTCCAAGAACCTGGCTAGCTGGCATCTGAGAAATCTAACGCTCTCCCTCTATCTGGTAGGAACGAGATTCTTTTCTTCCTATTTTCATCATGTCTTCTAATAGGAGAACCAAATGCTTTTCTCCTTAGTGAGCCCTGCTTGAGCCTCATTTCTTAAATTCGTAGTTTTCCCCAGGAGAAAAATTGAATTTTATTTCTTTGCTGGTTTTCTTTTGTTTGCAGGATTTTGAGCTAAGTGAGTTCTTGTTGATGTTAATCTGTTCTCTTCATAAATCAGTGAACTCAGCTCATTTGATTTGCATGGGACTTGCAAGCATCCCATTACAGGTTAAGGTGAGGCAGCGTATACTGTCTTGGCAACCTTGTAAAGATTTACACAGCCCTAAGATTTTAATGAATAATTCATTTTTTTGAAGGATACAAGTTTGTATTCCACTACTAGTTCAAATTTGGTTGTGAGGATTTAAATTTGGAGTTTTTTGGACACTTGCCTGTGGAGGGAATGCTTTATGGCATCTGAGTTGGAGGCTTTAGCGGTGCTTGGCTGTTTAATTACTGAAAGCAATAGGACAACTGTAAAATTTTAATAAATATGGGCTTGCCAGGTATTTAATATTTTTGGTAAGAGCATGTAAGATCTTGTCCACGCCGGGGAGTTACTGCAGAACGAGGCAGGGTGTGAATGTGAAGCACTTTTCCCCTTGTAGAGACAAGCCTTTAATTTTTCTTCAAGAGCAAACTCTGGGATGTTCCGTGCATGTTCTTGTCCCTGGTTGGAGCTCTGTGGTGGACTTAGGGCTGACCTACAGCGTGTGTCTAGTTCAGGTGAATAATCTCAGCGGTTGCAGTTGCCTCCTCGTGTAAAGAGAGTACACACGTGCTGGGTTGGGGCAGGACTGGAGGGATTGCTTGTGAGCCCGTTGTGGTAGATACTGCCTGTCGTAAATATTCAAACAGAGCTCGTTTTAACACTGTAACAAGGTCTCTTGGTGGTGCTGCATTGTACATTAAAACCAAAAGGGCTTTAAGGGAAAAGGAATTGGAAGAATGTGGATGTTGGAGTGTTTCCTTGTAGTTTATACTATAGAAGAATGCCGGAGTCTTGCCCATAAAATAGCATAATCAAGTAAATAAAAACGGAAGGTTTACATTTCACAGGAGGCAGAACAAGGCAGCATCCCAGGATTTGAGACGGGAAGTAGGGAGGGTGATGGGTGGTATTTGTGCTTTGCCACATTCCTACGGGTGAGATTTCAGGAGACAGTTGAGCCAATCTAACAGTTTGTTGTGATTCAGAGGAGCGGTTTTCCTTCCTTCTGTACCTGCCACGAGATCCTGCTCGTTTTCCTGTGTCATCTCCATTGCTCATCTGACTCCGCAGTGCGGTTCAGTAAACAGAGAACTGTATCAGCGCTGGCACGACGCAGCAGGAGCAGACAAGATGGCCAGAGGGGTCCGCTGTAAGGACTCGCCCATTATGACCTGGAGCAAACTGGTTATTGCTCCTCTTAAGTAAAATGGAAATAAGACGTTGTTGCACACGTACCACTCTACCTCTAGTAACAGAGGCTAGAAGGTAGATATGCTAATGAAGAAAATATCAACATCAATTTGAAACCAGGGTAATGTATTTTAGAAGTCGCATTAAAACCTCCGAAAGTGCTTACTTAATAATAAATATGTTTATCTCCATTTTTAGGCCTGTGAAGCAGGAAGTATGTAATGTGTCCTTCGTATACAGAGTTTGGATGGAGCTCTGCATTTGATTTCTGGCAAAAGTGAGTGGCTGTGATTCCAGCCATTTCAAGATCAGGTATTTTATGATTAGGGGTTATAGAAAACATACTGTCCCAGAATTTCTAAGAATAACTGACATGGGGAAAAAAAATAGACCAGAACATGCATGTGTGTTGGACATCAGTGTCTAAAATAGAGACCAGTAGTGTTAGGAGAAAATTGTTAGTAAAACAGGAGGAGAGGGACCATTTCTGCTTTTTGAAAGGGAGGAAAATTCCATGAAAAAGCAGAGAATAGAATCCTGAAAATAATCTGGTAGGATGGATGAAGAATACAGGAGATCTGGAACTAGATATTATAAGGAACTAAAATAGAAGAAAGCTTTGAGTTTTATCAGCACAATTTTACCGACGTTCATGGAAATACAGCTGTCTGTATTAGTGTGACCTTTTTTTAAAAAAAAATACCTCAGGCATACTAGATTCCTTGGAAACTTGGGAAGTGGCTGTGGTCATGAAAAAGCCACCTTGTCTGTGTTGTGGAGATAATATACTGACGTCGACAGCTTTGCTTTGTCTGTTGCTGGATTTGTCAGGGGGATCTTTCATTGCAGTAGTTGGTCAGGGACAGTTAAGCTGCAGGGTGGCACTTCCCACCCCTGAGCAGCAGAGCTGTGTTAACAGGAGCTCTGGGCCAGAGAAGTGGAGTGGCCGTGGCTGTCACAGGTCTGCGTGGGAGGGCCTGTAGCGCACAGTGACGCCAACAAGGCTCCTCCTTTGCCAGTTTGCTTTGCTGGAATGGGAACGATGGTGCTTCGTTAATGCTAATGGCTGTGCTGGTATAGTTTCCTTAATGTATCAGTAAAAGTATCCAGAAATGGACGCAGCTGTGGTTTCAGTGTAGGAGTGAAAGTTAAAACAGCTGGCACGTAAGAGAAATAATGCTGTGCCAGCGTGGAGAACCTGCAGGGAGCTGTACTGCTGCCTCCTCTGCTTGGAGATTCATTTCAGTGTTGTTTTCAAGTTCACATTCCTTAGTAGAGTGACTGTCACCTATCTCAGCATTTTTTCCTGGTGGAAGAAGCCTTCACTTCTAGACACTTGTCCTGGTTCTTCTGCTTCTTCCCTCACTTAGCTTTCTAGCCCATGGTGATTCCTCAATAGTACCTGTAGTTTAACAGGAGCAGAAAAAGCTTGCTTAAATACAAATTGCAGAGACTAACCCGTATGGGCTGCCTGTGAGCCTTGTTTTAGAAACGGGGGGACTAACAGCTCTTCTAATGGATGTACTGGAAACTGCACAGTGCCTGAATGGTCCAGAGATCCAGTCTGCTAAAATCCTGGGATCGTTTAGTGTAGATAACGTGCTATCTGTCCCCATTTTTAGTTTGCTAGGTCAGTCCTGTCTTCAGTTTTGTGGGTCATGAAGCAGTGTCTGGAATTGCAGCAGTGTGGAGTGGTGGGCTGAAGGAACGTGGGTTTGCCCACTGTGTTGGTTGAGCTGCAGCCTGTGCAACGTAAGGTGGGTGCATTCTGCGTTGCATTTACTCCTGGCTGTTTGGAGTGAACGTGGTGTTGTTTCACAAGCAGCTTGTTGAGGTTTGTCTGGAAATGAGGACTGTATCTAGGACAGTTAAAACACACGAGGCACATTTTATTTCTGCACTCCTCGTCTTCCGTGCGTTATGGAGAGCACTGCTTACAGCTGTTGGGTAAAATAAGACTTGATTACTATGAGTTGGGTCAGGATTTTGGTTAGCGTTACTTTTGTCGTCCTTTAATTTTCTGTATGCCGGTAAAGCTGAAATGGCAGTTTCTGACCTAGTTTTCATCTAGTTTTAGGCTCTCGATTTTCTGCTGATGTAGTGTGTGCAGGGTGTCACTGCTGCCAGCTGGAAAGCCATGAGTTTTCTGGCCTAGTGTTTTTACCCTTTCATAATCGAGTTTGAAGTAGGGGGTTTGTCACTTTTTCTGTGTTTCACATGGGAGGATGGAGAGAGATGGGGTGAACGTAGCCGTTATGACAAAGGCAAGGAAAAAGTCTGGCTCTGGTTGTATTTCATTTTCCTTTGCTCACTCCTGCCTCGGTGCAAGCTATGTCTGTGACACCCGCCGGTTCCTAGGGGTTGCTGGCCGGGATGCTCGTAGTGGTGTCTCCTCAGGACTTTTTTTAAACCTTGTGACCTTTCATTCCAGAACACCTCTCTAAATAGTGACCGTCCACTTAGAGGAGGGACGACTTCTTTTTGAAACCTTTTTATTGAGGTGAGGATTATTGCTGAAGTGTTGAGCAGTCTTCCTCTTACCCTCCCTTCATTATTCTGCTCTCACCACACCCGCCCAACCCACCCTCTTCTTGCCCCTGAAGCAGAGACTTGTTTTGCAGCATAATCCCCGTTTTGCAAAGCTGGAGGAGAGGAAAGATAATTCATTACATTTAAAAATAAAAGGCAGTGGAATCATAGAGGGTAATTTACTGCTGTGATACCTGAAGATAAAATTGAAGGGAGGAAACAGCCCTGGTAAGAGTGGAGTTAAGCTAAATGAGGTGAGACTAGGAGAGTGCAGTGCATCTGTTGATCCTTTGAAGAGTTTGGCAGTATCTTTAAATGACAAGAGCTAGCGGGGTGAGGTTCAGAAGGAAGCCTGAATAGCAAGGATAAATTTGATGAATTCAGTAGGGATGAGAAGCAGGGTTGTTTTGTTGGGATTTTGGGGGGGGGGGGGGTTTTTTGTTTGTTTTTTTTTTGCACGTCATAACACAAGGAAGGGGAAATTCTGTAGAAGATGGTAGAAGGCTGTGTTCTTGGCGCCTTCTCGGGAGGGACTCGGCAGAATAGGAAGACAAAGGGAAAAACAAATCTGTCTACATCTCATCTGTGGTCAGATATTTTTCATCTGAGCAACAGCTGCGAATCTTGACAACTGCTGCTCCTTTTCCCCGTGTAGCCAGGCAAATGACTGAACTGATGATTCTTCACCCGCATCATTGCTGCATCGTTGAGGTTAGTTCAAACCCTTAAAGCTGGTATTTCTGACTTGAGAGTGCTCTTCATCTGCTTCACTGCAAGATCCGTTTCTTCAGCGCTTCAAGGAAGTAACAAGTAGCTGGGGAGCAGTAATCTTTAACACTGGTGAACAGTCATCTCTGCAGTGTCTGGCACCTGACCAGGAATTTATGTGTGGCAGTCAAGTGAAGAGACCGTCTTTTCCCCTGTGTTGGCAGTCCTTAGAGACTCTGGCCAAAATAATCAGCAATAGTGTAAAAGAGGAGCATAGCAGAAAACTGGGTGATTGCGGGATAGAGTGGGTCCGTCTGTGACATCTGGGAAGTCAAATCTGGAACCAGACTGGTGGGAAAAAAGCTACTGCAAAAGCACATTCTAATAGCTGACGTGATAATGAGGTTTTTCTCACGCTTCCTCATCTTTCACCTCCTTCATTGTATTTTAATAGTGCTTCAGGGCATAATTCCACTATTTAGAAGCGAGCAGCAAATTGGAAACCTTGGTGTTCTTTTGCTGTCTCCTGTTAAATTGATGCATGGCTTTCAGGGGTGTCAGATAGGAGTGGGGAGCATGTGGGCTATCTCATAGGTGAGGTTAATAATAATTAGGTTATTGAGTGAGCAACAAATGAAACAAATGTAATATAGCGTGTCAGTTTTGTATCTGTATTGATCTTCCTGCATAATAAATATCTACAAAGGGTAAAGACCATAATTGTTCAGGGTGTTGTAGAAAAATATTTCAATAATAGCTGTTTAACTTCACTGAGTTTGTTTGGATTTGGCTAAGTTGAGCCCATTGGAAACATCAAATATGCCATTTACTTTTTTATTGTATGAGGTCAGAGACAGACCTCTTCAGTGTATCTATTTTATCATTTTCATTCATGGATTTGAATAATAATAAAAGAAACACATCTCATCTGAAGTTGTACCTTAGGAAAAAAAAAAGTAAACCCCACTGTTCTCTTGTTTTCAAATGTTTTTGTTCATTCTTTAAGTAGGAGTCTCGTAGATCTGGGAATATTCCCTCTGTTTATAATAAAGTCTTAGACATTGATGGCTCAAAATGTAGTCATTTTAAAGGATGTTTTACATCCTGTCTTGTCTTGATTTCTGTTCATCAGTAGCACCTTGCTGCTTTAAGTATTTTTTTTGTTATTGTTTTACTCTTGTTTGATAAATACAGTTAAGCTAAAGGAATTTGAATTTGCCAGAAAAGCAAAATGTTGAAACTTTTCTGTGTGTAAACAATAAAATTCTTGATGCATTTAAAGGAAATTAAAGCAGTTGTGACTAAATGAAGTTTTCTGCAAACCTTAGGACTTAATCTGGGGATATTTACAAAATACAAAATGCACTTCTAAAATACAGCTTTTTTCGAAGTACATGTTTAATAAATCCTCCACTGAAAGGTGGTAAGTCCTTACGTACTTCTGTGCAAATGGCAGAATGACTAAGGTGTTCCACTCTTTATTGCTTTGCAAATACATGCTAACTGTTTTTCAGGATTTAAATACGGAGAGACTGAACAACCTGACTTTGGGGAGCAGGGAGATGTGGAGTTCACAGGCATTAGCTCAGGTAGTTACGTACCGTGTAGGATGGGTTTATTGATGATGAACTCTTCTGGACAGATCTTTGAAAATAACCCACTCATACAACATACCAACAATATACAACAGTGGATAATTTTACAGGAAACATAAATGTTTCAAAGCCAGGCAGAAATTAGGGAATACCAAATTAAGAATGTCTCTGCAGCTCTAATTAGACTTCCCGTTCTTCTGCATATGCATTATGTTTCAGCCTTGAATTATATGACTGAGCACTGCTTCACTAAATGACTGAACCTGTGAATGCCTGCTGGTAATGCTAAAAGCTACAATACCCTTGAGTACAATTACCTTATTTGCACTGTACTAAAATGAGCTGAGAAGATTTTTATTTTAAGGAACTGTCCAATTATATGTAAAAATGGGTTCCAAAGAATGTAAGACCTTCAGACTGCAATATTAAGGTGAAATTTGTATATCTAGGTTTCTGGAACAAGTGACCGGTGTCTGAATATGAAGCACAAAGTCTGTGTTACTTTCAAACTTGTACATGGACCAGTATCTTATGGTGTGAAGTGGCTGGAAGGATTTGAGATGAGTCAGGGCAGATTTTTAACAGTTTTGTATTAAAATGAGAAAGATCCTTTTTAAAATTATGATCAAGAACATGGCAAAGAGAACAACGGAGCTGCAGTCCACTGTTTGCCAGAAGAAATACCAATGAAGACTTCTAGGAGCTTGGCTGATAGGGATGAAATGTACCTGGCAGCTGTGCTGTGAGAGTGCTGTGCTGTACCCATTGTGTGATGCAGAAAACATCAGAGCAGCCTGGGCTTTGAGCAAGAACATTCACTGCAGCACTTTGAATTACTTTGTACAGCCCAGGTACAAGCGGTGCACGCTGGACGTGCGTGGTTTTACAGCCATTGCAGCTTTTTTTTGTTTAATCTGTAAATTTTAATCTTGTGCAGTTATAAGAAGTAGTATTTTTAAATACCTTTTTCGGTTCCTATTAAAGGTCAATATGTCACAGGTATAGAGGAAAGTTAGCTGTCTGTAACATGAGAATAACTAATAATTGAAATAATGCTTATACATAATTTTAAATGTAAAGTCACTCTTACATCATACCTATTTCAAACTATGGAAGATACTTAAGGTCTTGATTTGTTAATACTGTTTGAAGATGGATTTGATTTCTAAAAATACAAAGTGTTCACATGACTCTTTCTCAAAAAAACCCAGACTCTATTTAATCAAAAAATTATGTTCTTTCTCATGCACTGAATTTCTGTAAGAGACACCAGTTGTTAAAGAACGGAAAGCTGCTTAAATCTTCAGAGCTTGAACCCTTTCTTTAGGTTTTTTTTTCTTCTTATCTACAGTTTCATAACTAGCTGTTTGATACCTAGTTACAGCTTTCTAATGAACCTTTTTTTGTAGTCTGTAGATTCCTCTTGGCTGAAGTCTGTCACCGCAGAAAACAAGTGTGGGAAGGGCTTTTGAGTGGTCATTTGGTGCATCCTTCAGCGTACAGATCTGATCCGTCTGAAAGATTGCCATTATTAAAGAACTTTTGATAGAACTGGAAGAACAATAAGCTTTAAAGTTTACACTCTTTTCACGCCTGAAGCAGAAGCTTGTGAGGTTTATGGATTGTCTTGTGGTTGTTGTTTTGGTTTTGTCCCCATCCACTGACAGCTGTGTCATGCCAATGAAATTCATTAACTTGTCTGGATCTTTCATCCCCAGCCCAACACCTCGCACTCCAGCCACAACCCCGCGTTGTGTGGTGGGGTTTTTTTCCTGGCAGATGTCTGTTTCAGAGATAAATGTTCCACTCTTTCCTTGTGGACGGGCAGTTTTCCTCTAATTTGTTGTCTGTACTGCTAGGAAGTTTTTTCTTAGTGTCCAAGCTAAATTTTGTCTGCTGCAAAGGAGACTCACATTACTTGGTCTATCAAGAGTTCATACACAGGATAGATCGTCCCCTTCTGTGTAACAGTCTTAAAATATATAACAGGCTGATGTAGTTAGGTCTCCCCTCAAGTCTTCTGCTCTTAAAAACAACCAGCCTTTTCAGTCTCCTAAGTTGCAGTGTCTAGACCTCTGATCCCTGGTGGTATCCTCTCCCTTCCCTCCACCTGATCCACATCTGAGTTCTGGTGCCCACGAAGGGACGGAGACTCCTCCGGAGGCCTTGGTAGTACCAGACAGTGGATTGATGACTGACTTTGTTTTAGAGGCAGTGTTGGTCTTCATACAATTTAATAAGTGATTTATTTCCTCATGTCATCAGATGGGCTGTTTCCACCTGACCATGTCCGAGTCTCTCAGAAAAGTCACTCTTCCTTTTGGTAACAGTGTACCTGAGGACGTGACTTGCCGTGTTCCCTCGTTACTGCTCTTTGTGGAAGCTGTTGTGTAAGGGAGAGGTGCTGCTTTTTTCCTTCGCGAAGCTGGAAGGCATAAACACTGGGAAAGGGAAAACAATTGGGGAGCACACATGATGAGGGAGAGTGGAGATACAGTACTTGGCTGTCTGTCTCATCCCCTCGATAAGTGGCTGTTGGGGAACATGAATATGTGGTGTTTAGAAGGAAGTAACCAGGGCTGCAGTTAAAGTTGGGTTCAGGTTGTTCCGTTTTAAACTTCTTTCTCTAGTTGTCAGTGCTGTTGGTTAATTTCAGAAGATTCTTTGCTGTTGTGGATTATCTCTGTATCTGGCTCATCCAGACAAGCGAGGAAGGGAGAGTGTTTCCTCATGTTGCATTTAGTTTTTCCCTCTCATGATCTTGTGGTTGACTTCTAGGAGATATTTTCTTATATTCAAAAAATTGGGCATTGTTCAGGGGAGTGTCGTTAACCGTGTCCTTTCAGTCCAGCCTTTTCTACGTTGCTGGACAGATGTGTTGAGAGCTGGCACATAGAATACAGTTGGTACCGAGTCACTGATATTATAAGTGCATAGAGTATGTGTTTAAAAAAACCACTTCGCTCATCCCAGTTGGCATTCCACATTGTAGTGTAGTCATTGATGCTTACTTTCAGAATCTGATGGTTTGTATTCCATAAATAATCATAATTTGCTTTGGTGTTTAGTTTATTTAATTTTTCAGTTAGATGATCCAGTTTTGGGGGTGTTTTTGTGGGCTTTTACAATTTTTTTTAATGGTGAAACTGGAGAGGGCTGCTTAGATTCCATTCTTTGGGAAACACCTGAAAATACTGCAGGACTTGCTTCACTCCTGTGGTTTGCAGAGATAGTATTAGCAGAGCATCTTTTTTTTCCCTGCGTGTCACCCTTAGCAGATACGTCTCCCGAGATGCAGAGCACAGACGGAGGTGCGTTGGCTGCCTGCTTGCCCTCTGGTGCGTGATAGCCAGGAGTGTAACTCCTGGGCACAGCTCGAGGTGTTACCCTGCCGCCTGACACGGCCGATCGTGTGCCCGGCGGTGCCCGCGTGGAGCTGCCCCGGGGTCTGTGCGCTGACTGTGGGACCGGCTCCGGGAACCTCCCGTGTCCTGGGTGGTGTCAGCTGTACGTGCTTCAGGTCGTTCGTAGAGGCTCAAGAACTCCGTTGTACTGAGTTTTCTTTTTCTGCTTTATTTCGTAAAAAGAAGTGAGCTCTCTAAAGAATCTGTATGGTTTTGGGTGGAAGTTTTTTCCTTTTCCTGTTGATTGCATGTGGTTTTCGTGGCAATCCGTTACATAAGACAGCATAGTCAGGTTACTCGTTTTTTTTTTTCCTTCTTATTGCGTATTCTGTACTGCAAGTTTTCTTAAATGAGACATCTTTGGAATTTTTCAATAGAGAAAACAAATGCAATTAGAATTTATAGATGCTCCAGAAAGCTTTTTGAGAAAGAAGTGCTCTTCATAATCCTTCTCATTCCATTTTCCTTGCTTTGTAACTGAAGACAGTTATCTGAAACAACTTAACTGTCTTCCAGCTTTACATCCCAGATATATTTCTCTTATAATTAATAATCCTCTGAAATCTGCAGCTGCTGCTCACTTGAGGTTGGCTTTTAGATTTGAGATGTGGAAGGCAGAAGTGCTTTGCTCGCAGGCGTGGGTACGTGGGCACACGGGCACGCACGTAGCAGCGCAGCGATTTAGGGGGTTTGTTCAGCTTTCCCTGGGTCGCTCAGCGGTGCGTTGCGCGGAGGTAAGGACAGTTGTGTGGTGGTGCCGTGTCCCGTTGTCACCCGCCTGTTTCACGCTCCCGCGGCTCGGAGTCTCCAGCTGGCAGCAGGTCTCTGGCGTGTCCTGCTCCCCTGCTGTGCTGATGGACTCTGGTCAGGAGGTGGACCTGCAGCCTGCTTTATTTTCGCTGGAGTGTCTTACAGCACCTTACACAGGTTTAGCCTTATAACCTTAATTAGATGTGGAATGTGGAGAATGCTGCATTATTTTTTGTATAAGAAGACAGTGAACTCCAGTATTAAAACTTTCCTTGTGCATCAGGACTTTACTGAGCCAAGCCACGTTGTAAAAAATGTAACTACCAAAAAGTTTCTTCTGATTGCATCACTGTTTTATTTGTATTGATCCTGTCTTTTACTTTGTTCAGTTTTGTGCGAATGGACGTTATTAATGTTGCGTTTGTTTTTGTTTCTTTCCATTATCCTTTAGGAGCAACATTTAAAATGTTAAAGGCAGTTTTAAAAAAGAGCCGAGAGGGTGGAAAAGGGAACAAGAAAGACTCAGGTATGAATATTAATCAAGTATTTTATAACGTAGATGAGTTGTGCAATTGAATGTGTTGTGTTGCAGCAGCGATGCCCATCTCGGGGGCAGCGGGTGGCTCCTGCTGCTGATGCCGGCTGCAGGGGGCTCTGTGGCCATCATATTTTATTGACAATAAATAAATTTATTGAAAAGTTTTTAAGTTTATTATCAAACTTCTATCACGTTCTAGGTTTTGCTTTCACTACAGAGATTTTTGAAGGTAACAACTAATAAAGCACAAATTTTACTTTTTAAAAAATAAAGCTTATTTTACTATTAATTGTAAGTTTAGTAGGCCACTACTTATCTGTATTGCCTTTCAGGAAGAAGGGTAACTAAGAACTCTTAATTGCTATTTTCGAGGGCAGAGAAGGACCAGCAGTGCCCTTTGAGAAGGAGTAATAGTTACAGAAGTGCAGGTGTTGGTGGCTGAGTATTAAACCTGCCTGTTCTGTGCAAGTGATGCTGAAATCTTTGCTGCAATGGCTAGAAAGCTAATGGACCTGCCTGACAGTTACCTTTTCTGCACGGTTTTTCACTTCAGACTATTAATGTAGACTAATACAGCTGATTTTCTGATGCATTAGGTCCTAAATTATCTATAAGAGTGAATTTATGCTCTTTGGCAACACAAGTTTATTACTCCCAAAATAAAAAAAGAAGTAAAAACAAATATTTCTTTACCATATTACATACAGAATGTGGTATAGACTGCCACCTTCACACTTGTCAGGACCTCTAAAACAACGCAGTTGTATTTTCTTTGACAAGCAAGTTATATACGTGTCTGTCATTGCAGCTTTTAAACTGTACTGAGTTACACTGAGTCCTGCAAGGAGAGGGTGTAAGTGTTCTGTTGCAAAAAGCAGTGCTGTGTTCATCTGGCAGGTGAGGTGTTCTTCAGGAGATTCTTGTGGTCTCCTGAAGTTGCACTCTAGCACGGTTTCTTTCTAAGTGACTGAGTGGTGAGAGCTATCCTGAAAAGAACAAACATTGACACTAGATCAAAGATGCACCGAAGTGATCCCAGAGCACGACGAAAGGCATCCTGTTAACTTTGTATGTGCTGCTGACTTGAAGTTACCAGCTGGAGTTGTTTAAACATAGTGGGCTAAAGATTCCTGTGGTGAGGCTTTCATTGGTACATTTTTCCTTAAAACGCTAGATGGAAATTGGTTTAAGCTCAAAAGGAAAATCAGGCTGTTTGGAACAGAGCTGTGACCAGGCTGTGATTAAAATCTGGAGCTTGAAAAGCCTTTTTCCTTCAGGTCAAAACCCACATATTATTTTTATTGTAGGATCTCATCACATTTGTCTGGATTAATGTGTGCAAAAGAAAGGATTTTCTCCCTTTGTTTTTACAACTACAACGCTGCTGTATTTCTGAAGACCAAGGGGAGTTTTTTTGGTTTCATTTTTGGTTTGGGGTTTTTTGTTTTGTTTTGTTTTTTAAGCAAAGCTCTAGAGTTTCATTGTGTGAATTAAATGATACAGAAACCAAGTATTAGGAAAAATCGGTGAATAATGCCTGGCTGGTGACAGCTAGAGTAAGGAGGAGTGCGAGAGCTGCTTTTTAAAAGGAAGTAATTAATTTATACAGTGGATTCTAGAGATTTTGGCTTATTTTGAAGATGATGTGAAAAGTTTGAAAAGAAACGTGTGCATTCTGTTCTGTGTTACATCCAGGACTTCCTGTAAAGTTGTGTCCAGTTTAATAGTTTTCTGTTTTGTTCCAAAGGACCTTCCAGTTCTTTCAGCTGCAAGACATTTCTCAGCATTTAGAGAAGATGTGAAGCAAGGCACAGAACATTGGTCTTTGTAGAGCTTGTTTTTTGCTTGCTCCTCTCCCTGGTCCTTAAACTCCAAACAATGAGACATAGAAATTTTTTTAATTATAGAGTTGTCCCATTTCAAGGCCCTTCAGGTCCTTAATAACAACAGCTTTTAAAATTTACTGCTCTCTGAAGAGCTATGAAGAGAGTGACAGTGCGTGCTGCTGATGGAAGCTGACTGGAGACAGTTAAGGTGGAAACACCCATCCTTCTAGCCACCATTTAGAAGAGTAATGCAGTAGTAAATTCAGATGGTTCTCTCAGCTTTGTGGGCGTGTAGGTCTGATTTTTTTTATTGCTGATGAAGCTTTGGAAAAGTTTTCTGGTTTTGCAGAGCTTCAGAATGCAGCAGGAAGCAGACGAGAGAGCGCAGCTTGGTAGTGCCAAACTGAGCCTGATGAGGAAGACTCCTGTGATCTTCTTCCAGTATATACCCAGTTAGGAATGATGCTGGACAGCTGGGAGGTAGTAAAATCTTGGGCTGCCGTAGCCGTTTCAGAATCGGCTGTATGAATGTGCTTGCAAACGTCTGCTGAGGTGCAGGGGTAAATCTGGCGTCCTTTGTGTGCCCGTGGGCAGGAGGGACGTCGAGGTGTTGGACTGCAGCTGAAGAGCGGTGACTCCTGAGAGCTCTGTCCTGGCCGCTCGTGGTTGTGTCACTCCAGCTGAAGTCAAACGGGAAGAGGATTAAGCTAAACTGCAGTAGCTTATTCTTAAACTGAAGTAACCCCAGTTGTCCCGTGGGTTTACTTGTGCATCAAAGGCACGCCTGGAAGCCTGCGTGGTTCCCGTCCGAGTGGGATGGTTCCTGTGCTACTGAATAGAGCTTCCTGTTTGTGCATTGACTGTGTCTTACTGGTTGTACATCCGCTAGCCTTGCGGAACCAGTGCAAATAGGAATGTTTTTTTTTTCTGGATTGAAGGCACAACTGTAGTATTAAAAAGTCTGTAAAAGGGTTAAAGAACAAAAAGAAATTAGGACTCTTTTTAAAAATAGCTTGTATGGTTTTTAATGTTAGAATTTCCTCATTTGCCCGGACACAAGGGCTTAAGAGCTGAAGATGTACATAACATTTTTGAAATCTAGCTGCTGAGTATGTTAATTGTTAATAACTTTTAAAATTCAGGGTTATCTTGAAAAAGAGTTGCAAGAATTAGTGTTGGTGCTTTTGGGAGAGGGACTGAAGTGTTACACTAAAGACTGGTAGAGGGTCTTTATGTAAACAGCTTCTGCCCTAACCAGGTGGAAGACTGTCATGTGGGGATCTCACTGGATGCAAAAATGGCACCATAGGCTACGCCAGCAGCAGCACGCCAGCAGTGCGTAGTTGGGCTCAGGTCCTGCAGTTGCTTCGGTAATAATTCTTGATTCTACAATTGCTGTATTAAAATGGGTTTATTTAGATGTGACTGGGAGGCGTTGGTAGGTGGGTGGCTGTTGTAGGATTAGGTAAAATCTGAATGAAGCAAATCTGTGTGTTGAAGCATGCACGTACGTAATTGCGTGCAGGATTGTATACCAGTGTGTGCAAACACAGGTGAACATGGATTAAAAGAAAGCGGTGTTGGCAGCATGTTTATGCATAGAACAACTTTTCAAAACAAAACTTACTAAACTTCTAAATGTGGATTTGAAGACAAGGTAGTTGGTACCATATTTAGGCAAACTGATGTGCCAAAGGAACAGAATTTCAAACAAACCAATTTTTTGGCCCAGGCATCCAGCTTTTTCTGCACCCAGCTTTTTTTAAGTTTTCTGCAGTATGAAGCACCCTGTCTTTACACCCCTTCAGTGTTATTTCTGTCGTATGGAAATACGTATCTGTAAGTTGATTTTTGTTTTGTCTTGTCCCCCTCCTGTCCATTAAAGCGATGTGTACACTTGGTAAAGGACAGAACTCAAGGGGAGAAAACCCACCTGTCACATTAGAGTAACAGAAAACTATTTTGTGAATATTTGGAACCAAGCAGGAAGAGGGCAAACAGGAACATTAATTTGGGTGTCCTGGAAGGGAAGCTGTGGTTTTATACTGCCTCGTGTACACTGAGCTGGAAATGTACAGCAGTTACTCTCCGTTTCCCATTGTTTCTCAAGGTTTTCATTCAGTCTCAGAAACAAAGTAAAAGTTTGGTATTTTCTCCTCTTTGTCAGGTTATTATCATCAAATAAATATTGTCTCTTTACACACTGAAAGAGTTTCCAAGTCCTTAGAGATTCCTTAGGTGGTGTCTTCCTGGTAAGAACTGGCAGACGTAGCGTGGTTGGGAGTCTGTTAGCGTGACTCTCACAGTCCTTCTGACTCCTGCTTAGGGCACACGTTTTAGTAACTTGTTCTTTGCCGTTTGCCTTTGTTTTGTTAGTGGACTTAATTTTCTAGATTTAAGATGATCTCATCTCTTTGTCGTTATTTCTACCCTGGGTTTCTTTCTAACTGCCTTGGACATTTCTTCCTGCTCTCTCTCCTGTGGTGTTTGCGTAGCTGACTGTGGATTGTGTGTTTCCCAGTTTCTTTCCTTGAGGTTTTTAAGTTCACCTCTGTAGCCACGGGGAGATTCTCTGCCTCTGGCCTCTCTTGGAAGGAGCTGACCTTTTTTATTTTAGTACAGCACAGAAACTTCATATCTTAGCGTCACAATTCATGAAATCGGAGCCAGCAGACTGTTGTTCGAACTCAGGTTCTGCAGGGTTACCTGCAAGTCTTGTCTGTGTCCATGAGGAGGTGACATTACAGAGAATATACATAATAAGCTTCAGAATATTAAAAAAAAAATACTTCTTAATTATGATTGTTCTAGTAGAAGTTCTACTCAGCTATTCAATCTCAAATGCTTAAAAATGCTTCAGAGAGATTTGTATTAGTATTTCCTGTTGGTTTTACATGCTGCCAGCTGCTTTGCAGTATATAATTATGTTTGCTTTCTTTAACTGTCCTAAAGCCAGCAACTTCCCTGCATTCTGGGGATCAGCATTTTTTTTTCACTTGCCAAGCAAAAGACCATTCAATATAAAATACTTGTAATTTATTGCAACTTGAAAAGAAAATCTCATATATTAAATTTCTACAGAACATGCTCACTTATTTCAGATGGCTTTTTAGTAGCATGAGCATTGTTGTTCTGTTGACCCAGTATCAGGCCTGAAGGAACATGAATAATGGAAGTATTGTGCTTAGTTTGCAGTGTTCTCCCTGCACGAAATCCCATCAGAAGTTTAACATCAAGTGTAATACACAGTATGTGTGAAAACTTCATTATTTCAGTAGAAATTAATGTGGTAAGTAGTTGGGACTTCTAGTTTTTCCAGCTTAAAGGCTTGTTAGGCATTCATAGAGTGCTCAAATAACAAGGGACAAATTATTATGACAACAACAAAGGTAATGTTTAGAGTGTAATAGCACGCTAGTGCGAGAATTGGGATAAATGAGATCAGTGTTTTTGATTTCTGGATGATGAAAAAAAAAAAGGTATTGAAGTGCTTATGTGTTCGTATGCATCATACTTCCAGCGATTGTCTTCAGATATTTTTAATTTGGGTTACAAAAAAGTTCCATGTTAATAAATCTTGCTTGGCTCTTGTTTGATTCTCCTGTAGATCGGGCTTAATTTTTTACAGTACTCTTTTGAGACTTAGTGTCCTTTGGTTTCCCTTCTTCTTCTATTCCAGTATCTTTATGTAAGTATCTTTGACCTAAATATGAGTGTGCAAAGGTTTTGAAGGCTAGGATGGAGGGGGTGCTTTTATTTCTGCATTGATGCTGTGTTGTAGATTGGCATATTCTTAGATATTTTGTTTGAGTGCCTTGCTCTGTACCAACATTTTATACCAAACAAATTGGATGAAATCTGTGAAACTGAAATGTCTTCCTTTTGTTACGTATGATCAGATATAATTAAGACATTGAGATTATACTTAATATTATTTTTGAAAAACAAAACAGCTTTCAAAGGCATGAGCTGTGATCGCTCATAGGATGTTCTGCCATTCTAGTTTTGCTTTCTCCCTTCCCATTAGCACAGGCCACTGGTACAAGCCTGACGCACAGCACTTGGAATGATAAATGTAAATGTGCTTCAGTTCACTGACACAGATTCCTTTTGCTAATGGCAACTAAATTGCTACTTTAAAATAAAAGTAAAGTTGCTATGCAAGAAGGCCTAATCTTTTATTAAGACCCACTAGTTAATCATTATTATAAAATTAAGTGTTTTCAGAGTTACTTCCCTGTAGCAGTAAAGGTTTGACTGTCAGCTGAACTTCTTTTGTTAAATGCACATTTGAGCCCTGCCTTTCTTGCATTGTGTCTCATTAAAAATTTGTATCTGACTAATATACTTGTAACCAAGCTGAGAGTATCGAGAGCTTCAGATACCCTTCTGGCAAATGAGTTTGCATTTTAAAACTAAATATGCAAATTCAATTGGCTTTTTCTGTCCAAACTCTCTATGATATCAGGATTTGAGTTTTTAAGTGCGAGGGGACTTTGTGCTGCATGAAGCACATATCTACTAGCTGGGACATTGAAGTTGTACTGGAATACTTTCAAGCTTCAGTTTGACTTTTTGTTGTTACTCTAAAAATATCTTGTAACAGAAGAAGCATTGTTTCATGCTTAAAATATGGAGCTGTTTTTCATTATTCTGTGTTGCTTTGCCCACTTTCTGCAGCTGTTGACAGTTATTTAAGAATTTAAACTCCTTTTTTTTGCTGAGCAGTGGGTATTTAATGTGGTGAATGTCTTTTCCCAGAAGCTGGTTCCAGTGATATATGCCATGTACATATAAACAGCCAAAAAAAAAAAAATCCTGCCCTAGAAACACATAAATTGAAATTACTTCAGTGGTCCTAATAACCTCTATTTATCACTGTTTTCTTTAAAAATTGGTTGTTTTTTTAAGTAAGCACTACAAGAGAACATTAGTATTTTGTGTACTGAAAAAGTAATCCAGAGTTCAGAAATAAATGCCAGAAAGTAAGCAAATAATACAAAGTATGAGCATCGCTGGCAAAGATTGTCTGTTTGGGCTTTTTATTCTAATCTTTGCTTGGTTTGTTTCTCACCCAGTGTACTTCACTGCTTCTGTTACTCAGGCTGTAATGAGTTTTCTTCCCATTCCAGGCTAGTTTCTCCCTTCTCTCCAGAGTCTTAAGAGCAGAAGAATTAAATGTTGATCTTCCCTAATGCATGTGTTTTACGTGGCAGCAGCCTGTTTTCTTAGCCCAGAGGCCAGCTGAGGGACTACGTCACGTACCGTGGATTTTCCTTCAACTCCTCATCAGTGTTAGCAGCAGTGTGAGTGGTTACCTTGCCCTGACTGGGAAGACCCGGGTCACTTGGCTCCTTATGGCCTCCTAGATTGCCTTCTCGCTCGGTTGGACTGGCTGTGTGTGTGCAAGGACACACACACGTGAGCATTTTAATTGTGAAAGACAGAGCTGCTTTAAAGGGCAATTATCAGTGCTTGGCAATTAAAATAAAGCCCCTTGTACACAGTCACTGAACCATGCCACAGAGTTCTGCCTGCAGTTGCCTGTCAGTTCTGTTGAAAAATAGGATGGGAATGGAACATAGAAGAAAACTGGCTTTTAAAATATCAAAACCTCTATTTTTGGTAATCCTTAAACAGTTTCTTATTGCTTAGACGTGGTGATGCCTCGTTCTGGAAGGTGCTTTCCAGCTATACGGCTTTCCTCATGCCATCCAACTAACTTCTTTTTCCCCACTCATCGTTTCCTTCTGAACTTACCTGTAAAGTCTCATCTTTTCTCCACACATCCTACGATGCAGAATAAAGTTCAATAAGACTGTCAGTAATAACGTGCGTGTCCATGTGAACACTGGATGTTCCTGTTTGCAGACAGTCTGTCTTTTCCCAGCGCTGCGCGTGCGTGTACATCGGTACAGTTTGCCCCTTGTGCTGTTCCTCAGAACTCAGCGGTTTTCACAGAGGGATCGTGGGGTGCTTGGTGTGAAGAGAACAGAAGCCTCATGTAAAGCAGCCTACAAAATAACCCAGCAGTACTGATTGTCTTCACAATCTTTGCACACTCCCCGTGTCAATGTGATTTAATTCCATCTCAACTCGGACCGTTATCATTGCTCTAAAATAGTGAAGGAATTATACCCCTTGAGCTCACCTTTTTGGGTTTTCCTGGTAATGGCTCTACGTGCAGAAGTTATCACAGAGCTGCAGCACCACAGTTACCCAGGACTGTGTCCTGTTGGCTTTTGAGGATCCTGTACAGCTAATGCTTCTTTTTTTAAAAAAACAAAAAAAATCTTAAGCAGACCTGCAGAATTCAAGATTTCTTCTGCTACAGCATAATTTTATGTCAGATATATTTTTTTAAGTGGGTTGAGAGTCTTTGTTTCCCCTTAGTAGATAGGCTAAGGATTTTTTAGGAGAAGACGACCAAACCAGCTGTCCCAGAACTGGCTGTTGAGAGGGGTCTGCGGAGCACCGTCTGTTCTGCAGTCAGTCACTGTTCAGACCTAAGGAGGCTGCATTTTCCTTGGTTCAGCTTTCACTGGTTTGAACTTTGCAATCCTACTCCTTCATGTTACAATAAACTGAATTCAAACATCTGCACCAGACTCCAGTTTACATGTATTTTGGTAAAGTAGTTGGCATTCTTCTGGTTTCTAAGTAACTTATATTGAACGAAGAATTAGATGTGTTTTATTGTGTTTAATACTGACATATACACTGTAAGGGTTTTCATTTTAGTTATCCTCTGTATTCAATAGAAGGATTAGTTTGATCTTAAAGTTCAAGTTCTCTTTTAGGATATTAGGCTCTACAAAATCATTAGTCTGCCATACTTGTATGTTTTTTTATCTTAAGGAAAAAAAAAAAGGTAGTTAATCAGATTATGCCTTTTAGTTGCATCCTTAGGTACAACTAAACTGGGATTTGATTTCCATTCTCAAAGCTTTTTGTGTGTGGTTTTTAAAGCTATTAAGTTGTTTCTATGGTTACTTTGACCACTGAAGAAGAACTCTGGTGTTGATTGATGCTTATGAAACTTTTTTGTCCAGAGGCTACTTGGCGGTGGAAAATGTACAACTCGGAGGTTTTAAAAATAAGAACGTGGGATTTCACAGGATCATTCCTTTTGGTTTAGTTTGACGTTGTTAAAAAACTTGTGAGAGGTCATCTCTCTCCTATTCCAGAACTGGTGTTTGTCTGATTTACCTTGGGGTAGAGACCAAGAAATGTAATGTAAATTTAAAGTATTGTTCTGGTAGCTAAAATGTGTGAAATTACTGACCTTTATGTTAGTAACAAATAATGTCAGTTTTCTTTGTTCCTCAGTGTATGAATATGGTTATATTCAGGCATTGTAACAAATTGTATTTTGACAGCTATTACTCGTGCATTTTTCTGGTATTGTTTCCCTAGTACCAGGTGGTTGTGTGGAAAGCATAATGTATTACCTTGTGGATCCCACGAGCTTGTTCATTTTGGGTCTGTCTAGTCCTGTGTGTAGACCCAAGTATCTTACGGGACTTTTGCTGTAAGTTGGATGAAGTGTGTAGATTTGGTCATCAGCCCAATTTATACAAAATAGAAAATGCACGATTACGATAAATGGAACATACAGGGTAGAAGAACTTTTGGGAGGTGGTAGTTTAGTTGGTTTCAGAGGAATAAGAGAGTAAGTTTTACAGTGAACGAAATGTTAAGTTTGAATCTAGCATAGCATTCTTCAAGGTCAGGTATCATACATAGCCCTCGTGTGGCTGCTGTGAGGAAAAAAGTACGGCTAGAAAAAACCCCAGATAATCTTAAATACGTGCACCTTTGGAAATAGGAAATGAGACTTTAGCATTCAGGCATGTTTGGTTTTCTTATCTTCCATGCATACGTCTAAAAAAAGAGCGGTAGTTAAATTGAAAAAAATATTTTTACTTTTCTGAAAGGGTTAGAACTGGTTTTTTCCTTCTGACACAGTGTGAAAGTTTGTTGTGTGCAATTGGTGCTGCCTGTAGGGGAAGGTGGCAGGAGAACAGCTGTTCAAAATTGAAGGCAACAATTGGATGACAACAGAATGAACAAGAAGTGTGGATCGTGTAGACCCACGTTTATCTGATGTGTTTCCTTACTGTAAGAAAATAAACCTGGTATGAGGGATTCACGTTGGAAAAGATGTTACTGCTCCTTCGTTTGTCTTCTCTTCCAGTTGTACTTTGGGTTCCAGTGCTTCAGCCACGCTGCTTGTTGCACATGGACTGGTCTGAAAAATGTTCTGGTGTTCTCTTTCCTCTTTGCATTGGTTCTGGTTTGCTGTTTTTTATCTTTGGTCGTACCAATTCAATTTCAACAGTAGCTCATGTAAATTATTGAGCAATACCCTAATTTGGTTATTGAAAAAAGCTGTAGTTAGTTGTTAACCTTCGTTTTTCAGCTCTGCTCCTGTCATCTGACTAGGAAAAACCTAGCACTTCCAGCACGTATTTCTGCTCTTTGAATCATTACTGTGAACAGTATATTTTTCTGTTGTTTTGAAAATATATTCTTGATTTAGCTGAAATTGCATTTCCTGCACTGGCAAGAAGTTGCTCTGTTTGGATGTGCTACTTGGTATGTTGTGAACCAATAACTTGTTTTTTTCCTTAGATAAAAAATCACTGTTGCTGTCAAATTGCACATAACTGGACATCTCAGTTTTAAAACAAAAATAAAGTTTACACTGGCCATCTGCGAGTGTACCTTTTAGTGATCCACCTTTTAGTTGGGTGTAAGAGGGAACCCAACTAAATTCCTCCTTTAACTAGTTCAGTAAACAATATTTTCGGGTGGTCTTGACTTTCAGGGTATCACAGTGATCCTAAAATACCTTTTCAGCTGTAAAAGTACTTTTACCTTCATAGGAAACTTGGTTTTACCTCTAAGGATGAAATCTGAAAAGTACTTTGTTGAAAGTGAGGTTTTTCTTCCCCCTGTCTGTCTCTATTACAGGAAAATAAAATCTCGCTTACTTGTGTATTGAAATTTTTCTAGTGGTTGTCTGGATTCTGCAGTGGAGGGTGCACAGTAATACGAGTCATGCTGAATTGTTGCTGGCAAACACGTTTTCCTGTGTTAAATACTTGTGTTTCAGTGCAACTCTGTGCTTTTTATTTTGGTATGTCACATAACGGATGATTTCGGATGACACCTTTTTATTTTTAGCAGGTGACTCCTGCCCAGAGGATGCCTTGCAGGTTATAGCCACATCTGGCCACAATGCAGATTTTCCCGTTGGCCATCAGCCAGCCTCTGAGGACGCCTGTAGAATGAACTTGGCTAAAGGAGTCTCAATGTCGCTGCCATCTTCCCCTCTGCTGCCACGCCAGTCCTATCTGATGCAGTCGAGATCCAACAAAAAGTCTCCAGGTAAAATGAAACTGATGAGCTACTAAACTCTTCATAGCACTTCAACTCAGTTTTTGATATGCTTTAACAAGATTTTACTGTTACTTTTGTATAATCTTCTGCAATAAGAACAGGAGCAGTGAATGCTTTTTGCATGTTCCCAGGGCAAAAATGGTACCTGGTGATTAAATAGAATATATTATTTCATACAGCAAAGAATTATTCTAATTGGTATCGCAAATACCTATATTGAAATGTCTGAATATGTTTAAAGCTGGTTATTTGTGATTAGTGTCTCAGGTAGGTAGAAGAGAGCCGCAAAAACCTTTGTTTATGCGTCTGTTAGTGACTGTGGAAGAGTGAAGGTTGTTGGTGGCTTTTACAGTTCATTTGTTTTACTCCTATCTACATACATGAATGTATTGATAGATAAATTGCTGCTGAAGCTGTGACAAGAAACTTGTTAATTTTCAGCGGTTGTGTCCTTAGTAATGACAGCATACTTCTGTGTGAGCCTTCCTAACTAGGCTGCTCCATCTGGTTCCCTTATCAGCATTCTGTACATGTACATCATTCCAACGCGCCGGCATCACTGGGGTTCGGTCAGGTCACAGCCTGAGCGTCAAGTGAAGTTGTCCATATCCCTGTTCCTTGTGGAGACACTCAACAGTTTTGAGGTTCTTTGTTGTAAAGTTTATGAGGTCTAGGAGCAAAGTTTCAAAAGTTGTTTTTTGTCAGCACTGAGAAATGTCTTGGTTAATGACCCATTTTACATAAAATTAAAGAAAAAAATGTTGCTCAAAGAATTGCCACGGGATAGTAAAGACAATTTGTAAAAAGTATTATTGTTTTAACTTGCCTATGAATATTTACTTTTTCCTTTCAAAATTTAAAAATAATAATCTCACTTCGTGTTTACATAATTTTGAGTTGGTTTGACAGTTCACATAAAAATTCTGACCCACAGAATGGTATTTTGTTGTTCGGTCTCACTACAAGTGATTTGCGTGCTAAACGCTTTTAAAAGATAGAGTGAAGTCCTTCAGGAGCAGGAAGTGGGATTTTTGCCAGACTTCACTGAAGGTCAGGATCTAACTCTTAGTTTTGTTACTGTTGGGAAAACTTGACTGCATTCTAGGTACATTTGAGGTAATACCTTACCTCCCCACTCCGTGATTCAGGTTAGTGACTCACATTTTTATAAGCGGACTCTGGGCTCCTGACTGTTTCTCTTGCAGAAAATGTGTAACAGTTGATAAATTTTGAATGAAAAGCCATATTCAGGACGACTTCAAAGTCATTCCACTGCGATATATAGCCAAATAAAAAGATTTCTTAAGATTATGAAGTGCTGTGAAGGCATTGGCATTTATGTATCATCATCTTGTGCAAATAGCTCACCAGGTGATAGGGTGCTGATGGAAACATTCTGTGCTGTTCCTTTGACTTTCAACAAACTATAGCTGATGGAAGATGATTTAATATAAATTCTCTGTTGAGCATCTGGGGCAGGAGTAATAAAAAGAGAGAGTATACTAATGTACTGATCTCAAAGCACTCTGTTTTAGTAGCTTACAAATAGCAAGTTAAAGATTTTTCAGGGTATGGTGGATGAAAGAAGAAAGGATTGCACAGAAAGGTAAAGTAGTAATCTGAGGTTAAGATGTCAGGCATATTCTTACTCACGTGAACATTTTCTAATTTTGGAGGTTATTTTACCTTCTAGGTTGCTTCAGGGTTTTTTTGATTTCATCTAATTTTTTTTTGATTAAAAATGCAATGGTAGAAAAAGGGTGTTATGCTTGAAATGATTTTCCCTGCGAATGTTTTGTACCTCTCTGTAGTTTTCTACTCCAGATGACTCGGAGAACAGAATGCTTTTGCTGGTATGGATTAGCCACAGAGGTGCTGTGGGCAGTGTGGTGTTGTCATTCTGTCCCTTCAGACTAAGAGGATTTTGTTCCATCGTAGGCATGTTTGTTCCATGAATAATGTAATTATCAGTTCTCAGGTTTGGACTCATCTCACTGAGAAGAGTGTTGTAGATACCTCCATGTTTAGCAGGTTGGAGATATCTGTTCAGAACAGATTTGGAAATTGCTGGTCTGGGGCGCCCTGGACCAACACAGGACTCGTGGGTTTGGTGTCTCTTTCAAGCTGCTCTCCTGATCTCTGGCGTCCCGCTCTCCATTTCCTTTCTCTCGTCTGCTACCCCCCTAGGTAGGGGTTCAGGCTTGAGAGCGAGCTGATCAGTCCTCGTACGCCGGGGGACCGGTGGGTTGGCAGTGTTGGCTGCTCTGTTGTCCCTGTCACGGCAGGCAGGCACGGCCGCAGAGGTGCACGACTGAGAGAGGCGACTTTGCTGCGGTGCGTGTGTGGTCATAGCTGCTCTCTGCCCATCCAGCTCCGAGTAGGTCAGCCACTAGAACCTCACAACACGTGGGCAGGGAAAACCCCGGGACAGCAAGCTGAACTTCTTCACTGGAGCACGGAAAGCTGCACCATCTGCTGTGAGTGACATGGTGTTTTAATTATTTGCATAGGACGTGGGGGAGCTTTTTCTTTGTGAGAAGAGCTTGGAAGAGTACCAGTGTTTCTGGCCCCAGTTCAGTCCTCAACTCTAACTATAAAAGGAGGGAAGAGAGAAACTATATCTTAAATTACTAAGGAGCCTAAAATTATTGGCAGAACTAAAGCAACCAGTTCAGTTGGAGTCAAAAGCTTCCTTAATGAAATGGTTCATTGAGGAGGAGGTGGATAAAAGAGCAGAAACAAACAGGACAAGGAAAAAGTTGTCAGCAGGACAGCCCTGGGAAGGGGAGCAGTGAATGAAAAACTGTCCCTGTAAGTTGAGTTTCTTCTACTGTGAAGCTGGAATGAACATTGCTTGGGTTGGTAATCTTACAGGTGTGCAACTAAACCAATAGTCGTGTTCTTAAAGGGGTGATAGTTGATTGGACTCTAATTTCGGAAGGTCAACTAAAAGAATGAAAATACTGATTTATAAAGGAGGTTCCAAAAAGTTGGTTGTTGGAGTTTAAGGTGTGAATGAAAGATACTGCTGCTGCCCTTGCAGTAAATGTTCACTGACGTAAATTATTGATACCATCATGCTTGAACAGAGAAAGGAAGCAGCTTTCCTTCTAAAGACATCAGTGAATGCCAGAGATGACTGCTGGAATAGCCTTCCATAAATGTGCAATTTAACTTCTAGTTAGTTTTTAAATTAAAATTTAATTAAAACTTTTAAATAATAAATTAACCAGCACTTGAGACTAGACTAGGTAAGAGAACTGGTTTCACCTAAGGCTTCAGTTTTGTGCACTGATCTTGAGAGCACTGGGAAGCAGTTCCTCTTGCATGCAATGAGTTATCCAAGGGCAAGGTCCTGCACCTGGGTCAGGGCAATCCCCAGTGTCAATACAGATACAAATTCCTTTAATGCTGATGGGAGGGAAAGCCAGTTTGGAGGGTTAGGAAGGAGATGCACAAGTTACAATAATCTTGTGGAAAATCAGCTGTTCTGCAGTAAAAAAAGCATTAAAAATTACTAGGAAAGCAATAAATCATGAGGAAAAAAAAAAGTATTGCTATGGAATTGTATAGATCTGTAGTTCCTCTGCCTCAGGAAGATACTGGTGTAGCTCAGGTGATACCAACTTTAAAAATCTAGGATAGAGCTAGGAAAGAACTAGAGGAGGGCAGCAGGAAAGACTAACGGTGTGGAATGGCTCTGAAGGAGAAATGACTTAAATAGATTTGGCTGGTGTTGTTCTGCCTGGAAGACAGACAGTCGGTGGGAAAAGGAGACAGCATGATTTCTGTTTCATGGAATGTTGGGTTAACTTGGAATGGTGCAGATTGTTAGTGACAGGCCAGAAAGTGACCAGAAAGTGGGGAAGAAAATTCAATAAAGGGTCTCCTCCACAGCTTAAAGTGTGAGTGTTGAAAATGCATCCTGAAGATATTTCCATTCTGATGTATTTTACACGACTGCTATGTGTTGTTGTGGTTCTTTTAGAACAGTTGCTTTTTGTTGTTCAACTTTGATACGTCTAATTATACTTTGCTTACAAATGACAGATTTGGACTATTGTCTCCGTGAAGAATGTGGTTTTGTTTCAAAGGAATGTATTTTTAGCTGCCTTCTCCAGGGGCAGTGCCCCTTGTTTTTGTTGTGGAATGACGTTTATAGAGCACCCTCTGGTGACAGCTGGTAACTAAGCTGTCTTTTGGGTTAAAACACGTCATCATCGCGTGGTCTCTAGGCAGGTATAAACGTATGGTCATATATGACTTACATTCCCTGCCCAGCTTTTCTGAGCTAAGAAATCGGGTTCTCACCATATTCCCATCTCCACTTTTAGGTGGTGGTCTGAAAGAACAGGTGGGTGCAGTGATGATACTCTGCTAACAGTCGGTATTTCAAACTGTCAGAGATTCCTTTTGTAGCTTGAACACTGTTTGATTGCACTTACATTAATATTTTTGTGCTACTCTGACTTCTTTTAGTTAGATGGGGATGGATAGGGCTCACTTAGTGAGCACCTGTGTTCAAGAGTTTTTCTCCTTTTTATTGTTCAGTCTGAGGTTCCAGTACCTTCTCTGCCCTCTCAGAATCATAGACTATCTCGACGTGGAAGGGACCTGTAGGGATCACTGAGTCCCACTCCCTGCTCCTCGCAGGACTACCTAAAACTAAACCACATGACTAAGAGCGTTGTCCAGATGCTCCCTGAGCTCTGACAGCCTCGGTGCCATGGCCTCATCCTGGGGAGCCTGCTCCAGTGACCAAAGCTTTTCAAACAGTTCTGGGTTAAAGAATTTAATAACTTTGTCTTCAAGCTATTCGACTTCTTTCTGGTGTGATTCTCTGGTACTTGTACTACGCGTGCATTCATCACAGCCTTTTCCATAAGCCTTTGGGGTGTTCATTAGCGGTGCATGTTTGGGGTTACACCTTTTTTACTGACCTGGTTAGAGGTGAAAAACAGCCACTTTTTGGAGTTCCCAAAATAAAGTACTGCTGCCATTTGGTGGTTGCGTTTCCTTCTTTCCCAGGATATATAATGTAATCTAGTTCTTAAAGAGTGCAGATGTAACACAGTATTTGAGTTGAGTTCCATCACTTCAGCTTCTCCCATTTGAATTTGACAGAGTTCAACTTAAGTGGTTCTTTGATTTGGAAAAAAAAAAAAACAAACAACAAAATATAAAAAAAAATGTGACCATGTAACTGTAAGTTCAAGATTCTGTGGAGTATCACAAGAAACATTCTTCATGAAATACGTCAAGTTCTGCATACTTGCTTCTGAGACTCTGATTTTATCATTATTATGAATAAAATAACAAGAGTAATGCACAAACATGCAGGAGTGGAATGCTGCCAGTAGAGTGGTTTTCTCCTGTGCTTTGTCACTGTGGCCTAATGCACGTATTTAAAAATCATTTGGCTGCAGTGCTTCGGGCATATTTTCAAGCAAGGAATCTTCCTTTCCTGTTCCTACGATGATGTTACGTGGTAGAGAGAACCTGAGATTGTAGCTCTGTAATATAACAAGAGGTTGTCTTTAAATAAGAAGGGAAAATCAGTGTCTATGGCCGAAGCTGGGGAAATCGCAGAAATACCTCTGTTGCAGGGTTTTGTTAAGCCCAGCAGCTGACTGCTTCTAGGGACTTCCAGCTAATGTTTAGGTTCTTCTGGATGAAGCATTGGAATCACCTACCACACCTCAAGCTCACTAAAATTTTGAAAGTTTCGAGTGACTCTGTTGCACACATTACGAGAAATTGGGATGAAAATGAAAATTTTGGACAAAAATTGGAGTTTGAGTTTTCAGTACCACTGCTGGTGATGTTTGCATTCCCCATGCCATTTAAGTGTCTTAGCTTTCCAGTGTGGAACTTTGCAAGTTTCCCTGTTCATGCTTTTCCAGAACTCATGTTGCAAATGCCTTTACTGGTACAAAATTCTGTTCACGTGTTTTTGAGGATGCAGGTAAATGTGTGGTGGAGCTTCAGTCCTACAACACATCGTGCATCAGCGTCGCAGTCTGACCTGCCAGCAGCATCAGGTGCTGAGTTAAGATCAGAATTTCACGCTGTGTTTGTAGTGCAAGCAGATGGTTGTTGGTTCAGTGGTACCTGTGTACTTTTTCTGCTAACCCTTCAGAGGGCAGCATCGTTCCCCTTCGTTAGATTGTGTAGTTAACACGGCCTGTGGTTGCTACTAAACCGTATTTAGCAAAGAACAGGATCATGAACAGCCTGAAACCAAAGCATGAAGGGAAAAGTGAGAGGAAACAGTGAATCAGTTTAATTTTTGAAAAGTGTGTGTGTGAATATACAGTTCTTCTTAGCACTAAAGGTGGTGTGTGTGAGCTTAGTGTGTACGTGAACTGGGAATGTTGCTGTTTAATGAAACCAGAAACCATTAGTGGCCACTAATGTTCTCTTTTGTTTATTTGAACTCCTCTTCGCCATTCCTTATGAGCAGGGCACGTGTCAGCATTTGGAGAAAGCACGCTGAAATATAAAGCTGCTTGGGTTTGAATTATTTAGTGTGTTGCTGTTGCAAGCTGTCTGCCTGGAGTCTTTTTCTCCTAGCTTCAAAGATGCTGATAACAAAATTATCTTCCTGTTATAATGGAAAATAAAAGCTCTGCACCGAGGAGGGCCGTTGAAAGTTGTCTGAGTTTGCACGTGAAGCCACTCACTGTACGTATACAGGAAACTTTTTCAGGTTTGTCCCAGCAAGCAGATGGGTTTTGTTTTCCAGCAGGCTTTGCATTCCAGAAAGCCCAAAGAGAGGGTTTCTTTTTCACAAGAGTGGAAGTGGAGCAGCTCGCTAGTCTTTACGGTAGCAGCTGTACATGTACGAAATAATTCCTCTACTGTTTTTGCATCACAGAGGATAGACACTGTACATATGAAACTTGTAGTCCTGGAAAGACTGGGATACACTCAGCTCATCCCCGTTGCAGGTCCGGTCAGGAAGCCCAAGTACGTGGAAAGCCCTAGAGTGCCAGGTGAGGCAGCTCTGCCGCCGAGAAGAGGATCAGAGCAAGGAGAACCCGGTCACAATGGTAAGAGTCTGTTCAGTGATGCTTTATTCGGTAGAACAGCTGTTCATCTCGGACAGCGATACGGAGGAGCCTGCATAATGAGGAGATCTGATTCTTTATTTGTAAGTGTTTTGCAGATCTAACACGCTGGAGGTAAGGAGATGCTTCCATTATACTTGTGTGATCTTTAGAACTGCCTCAGTTCTTGGAGCTGTGTGTGTACTGCAGGCAAAATTATATCAGAGTTGTTGATTGCTACGTATGCCAAAGGGCTACTAGAATTTTTCTGAACCTGTTTTTACTGTAAATTGATTGCAAGTGTGTAGCTCTGCACTGGGTACAGTGCTTCATTTTAGGAGTTCTGTGAAAGCTTGCTAAGTAAGAAGGCAGTAACAGTGGAGTCCTGTGTTGGCAAAGCTGGGAAAAGCTGCCCCCCTTGAGTTCACTGGTATGCTTGGAAACGTTTCACGTTCATGAAATTTGACTAGTGCATGATAGTGTGGCTTTGACAGTGAATGTCATGGCCAAAGCAGAATGACCCATGTGTTGGTATATGACTCTATGCACTGTAACATGGATTTCATATGCCTTGTATTTTTAGATTAATTTTGCAGTTTAGCTGAGCTCACTAAAGTCATTGCATGTAAGTGATGAGGTTCCAGTTTAAAGGAGACTACAATTTTAAAAGCCAATGTTTGTCTTTTTGAAAAAGCCCCTTGTTTTTGATATTTCCTAGTGAAAATAGAACTCATTGTAATTGTTTGCACCATCTTCTTCTGTATGCCCTATTTGATAGTTACCCTGGTCCCCCTTGTGCCTCCATCTTCAGAGCCATCTTAGGGCTGGCATTAAAGTTTTGTGTCCAACTGGGAGAGCGTGTAGTCCTCATCACCCTAATCTAACCGTGACCATCTCATTGCGATCCTCCTTTTCACAGAGTTGTGCTCCCAGACAGTGGGACTGCTGAAGGTCAAATTAAGCTCTAGTGTTTAAGGATTAAACAGCGGTTCTGGGTTGAACACCTGAGACTCTTGTTTTTTATCTCTGTTGCTGAACTGAATTTGGTACTATGCCTAACATTTACTCAGACCTGTCAAAGATTAAAATTTAAATATTATAATAACAGGGTTTTTGTAACTTTGGCAGAAGAATGAAGATGTTGATTTCACAAACTCTGTAATTCCCAAGATTGTAGTTTTAAAGATAAATTGTAATCCACAAAATGACAATTTTATGGAGAAAATATATTTTCCAGACAAATATTTTAAGAACTGTGAATTTGCAAAATATTTGGAGACACAAAAAACTTTTGCTGTCTGCTTTCAGAAAAGGCACCATTTCATAGACTTCCTCCTTTTGGGATTGAGAATCAGATAATTTGATCTTTCGGAGTAAAACCTTAAGCTGTCCACAAAACCAAGAAATATGTGCATTCAAGTAGGCGTTGAGCTGGAGTGAAATAAAGAAGGATGGTTGACTAGTAAACCACTCGTGTTTGCAAACCGTGGGGTTTATGTCACTCAAAATTAAAACATTGCTGAAGCAATGCTTACTGGTCAAGCTGTTCAGTTAACATCGTTGTTTTCTATGTTTTTCTTACAATCTGCAGCTTGGGGGAAAATGTGCTGTTTATTGCAGACAGCCCTGCCTGTCAGCTGTGTCTGATGTAGTTAGATGCCATATGCTCTTCCTGAAGAGTACCTCCTGCCCTGACACTCGTTGGGCTTAGCAGAGCCATCAAGGACAGACCAAGGTTCAGCCCCCCGTGCCCCGCTCTGCGTGCTGGTGGGGCAGGAGGTGGTGCAGCCGAGGGGCTTGGCTGTCCTTTTGTAAACCTCGTCAGCAAGTCCGTGCACTTACACCTCTCCCTTTCTCCACTCCTCCTCTGAGGCACTCCTTATCAATTAGGAACTTTTTGTTGCATAAGTCTTCAAATTTTAAACTATAAACCTCTTGGGCTGTCCCTACTGTCTTCAGTTGCGCGGGGACGATATCCCTGAGCTCCGTGCCCTGCCCAGACGGTGCCGGTTGGGATGTCGCAGTACGGGCGCTCCTGCCCTTCTCCCTCTCTGCAGGCAGGTGGTAGCTACTGCAGTTCTGTAGCTGAGAGTTCCTGCGGTGAGTTGTGTCTCAGAGTGGTTAATGATGCTCCTTAATTAATTGACTTTATACCTGAGGATGGGACAGGCCTGCACAATATTCTTTTTTTAATGGACAAAAGAAATAAATACTGTAGAAATGTTTCTGCCAGGGCAGAGCAGTACGGGTTGGTAGGGGATGCCAAACCGTTGATGTTAAAGACAGAAGAAGGCAGAAGACGCTGCTTGGTGAGGTTGTGTTAGCAGTAGGTGTTTTCCCTGAACACATCTGTGGTTGGCTGCTCTCGCTGGAGGTTGCCTTGTTTTGAACTTTGTCTCGTTATATCTGTTGGACACCAGCAGACGTTTTAAAGCACTGCACTGATAAAATCGAGTATTTTTGCAACCAGAAAAGCTGGTTAGAACTGGTGTCACGTCCTTTGCATAGCAAGCACAACGAAAATGCACGGTATTAGTTAACTGTGAGATTACAGAACATCTCTGTTATTAACCTCTACTTTTCATGGTTTTAATGTTACAGAAAACTTTATAACAAATCACTGGAACAGAATGTCAGTCTGCCACTGTGCTTTGATGGTGTTGAGTTTAATGCTGCTTGCTGCTGTTAGGAGGATAATCACGTTGATCATCAGTCCAGTGATGAACTGGTTGCACTGAACCGTCTCTGTTTGGTCTGGCAGGGTGGTTTTTTCTTGCCCTAGATTTGTGCAGATATTCAGAGGGTTCAAGACCCATCAACAATTTAAAGTGTAATGAACAAAAAGTTGAAGCAGCCTTAGCTTCTCTGTTAGATATATTGCTGACAGAAGAATTGGTGGTCACGTTTGATTGTACTTTTTCTACCTTTTGTAACAGTTTCCAAATACAAGACTCTAATCTTCACCAACTTTTTCCCCCCACTCCAAAGCAAAGCCTGATAAAGACTCGAGCTGTTCTCCTGCAGCACAAGAATTGATGACAAGATTGGGTTTCTTACTGGGAGAAGGGATCCCAACTTCTGCTCATATAGAAGAGAAAAATGAAGTCATGGTAGGATAATGGAAAATAATATATTTAATGTTCATCCTGTTTCTGAGAGGAATAATGTTATTTCCTCTATTTGCTAGTTGCAGTTACTTGATACTTACCAAAATACAATCCATTCTAATAGACATATGGTAATAGAATTGTAAATTAATTATAACAAGTGTGTGTTTGTTTTTGAAATTGTGAGTTGATCTTGCATCCTTAAAAAAAAAAAGAAAAGAATAGACTGATCATTTCTGGAAGGTAAATCTAATCTGCTATGGATGTGAATAGCTTCTGGGGTTCTCTCTGCCTTATTTTAGTATGTAGGAGGAACTTTTTTCCCCTTCTGTTCTCAGTGATTTATGAAAATGGAAAGTGTCAGTGGTTTGTTAAGATAGGAGCATGCTTTTGGGGCATGTGTGTTTGTGTTTTCCTGAGAAGTTCAGTTCGATTTGAAGTCTTTCTCTGTCACTTGGGGGTAGAGGAATTGGGGAGAAGCAAGCAGCTACTGTGCGTATGAAACTCCTCTGCTAACCAAAGCTGCACAGTAACTACCAATCTCTTCCCCTTCCTCTCTCCACTTTTAGTCCCAGGCCTCATAAATCTTAATGCACCAGTTTGGGTTTCATTGATAGTGAAATGGGAGTAAGACTGCATTTCTAGTGGGTTTAACCCAAAAAATAAATGCTGGGGCCAGAGGGGAGGGGTATCCAGTAAAATGTTTAATGGAGAAGTTTGCCTCACTGCAGCTCTTCCACTGAACTGTGAAATTCCCTTTTTTCTTCAGAAGTTTTTAAGAGTAATTTGAAAATATGTCATTGAGGTTCCCAGTCAAGATAAAGCTTCCGCTTCGTGAAGGTTTTGCTTGAAAAATGGGCTCTTTCCTCTGTTCTTATTCTGCTTCATCTTGACGTTTCTCATTTTCAGCACAGTAGTGTGCTGCCTCGTGGGCACTAACGATTCCTTTTCCTTCGCCTTGCAGTGCACAGTAGCCAGTCAAGGCGTGAGTCCGTGTTCCACCCTCACAAGCAGCACCACGTCGCCGAGCACTGACAGCCCCTGCTCAACGCTCAACAGCTGCGTTGGCAAAACAGCAGCCAACAAAGGTAGTCCCTGTGGAACCATTAGCAGCCCTAGCTCCACCCTGGAGAGCAAGGACAGTGGAATTATAGGTAAGCATATTAATTGGTAGCACAATTAATAGAAATTAATCTTCTCTTAATAGTACAAGTCTTAATAGCTGCTTCATGTCATTGTGTTCAATTTTAGGCTGTCCATGAATCCCATTTCAAATCCTCTGTACTTGAAAGATTGAAATCATACTCCTTGGCTGTAACAGTTGCTGTTGGGTGTGCATTTCTCTTTTGTTTTCCTGGTGCAGTTCTAATTTCTCCATGTTTTCCTTTAAAATCATTAATTTCCTCTGTTTCACTCCATGTCTTATTTTCTTCTACCTTTTTTCTTCTCCATTATGTATGTCTCTACAATGCATTTCACAATGGTGAAGCACAGCATAGCTTGAAACTGGTTTAATTTCCAACTGAGGAAAAAATAATCCATGCTACTTCTTATGAGAATAACTTATATCAAACTGTTCAAAACCAGTGCAAACTTTTGAGTAATTGGCATGAAAATGAAGCTAAAACGGGGCACCATGGAAGAGGTGCAGTGGTGTGATCCTCCACGGAATAGATGACTGACCTGAGGCTCTATGTGCATCTCCTGTGGGGAGTCAGTTGTCCCCGAGAGGCAGCGACCATCGCAGACCAGCTGTTACAGAGCTCCTGGTACCGACTGGCTGAACGTTGCAGGGAGCCTGTTCAGTGCTAAAGAAAAGGTGTAAAGTCTTTGCTGCCTCCTTTGTGCCATCTTCCCTCCTTCTGCTCCCTGCGCTGATGGGTCTTTGCCTGTACCTGTGGGCACCCAGGTGGCTGCTTTAATGCTGTTTTCTGGAAGGTCAGACTGAGCATGTTTTTCATGTTGTTACAAATTGTTGTAGGAAAGTTTATTCTTCTGTATTGGTTTAGTCTTTTTTTTAAATGCTGACTCCTTAACCAATTGATCCCTTTTAAAATTGATGTTGTAGCAGCTGTGAAGCTTACCAACAAAAAAAAAGGACAAAAGGCCCCCTAACCTGATGCTTTCTCAATATTCAAAAGTGAGCTTTCAGTTTTATTGAAGTCTAGCTGATGGACTAAATTTAGGGAGGCTGAAAAGGGGAAGCAGTTCTACATCTTAAGTGCCTAGATTTGACAAAGTAAACTTAAGATACGTCATTGTCTTTGACTGTGAACGTAGAACTTCTTTATTTACATCTTTTGTTTCTAGAAGGAATTCCAAGTGAAAGGGGTCTCTGCCTGCCGTTACGAATACTACCATGATGATCATTGGTGTAGTACTTGCCAAGAAGTAGTGATAACACGTTTCTGTAACGCAATTAATAACACTGTACTCTGACTTTGTAGATGTTCTTGCATTTTATTATAAGGTGAAGTAATTAATAGTCGTAAGTTATGACATAATATTATTTTTACTGATCAGTTACTCTAAGAGATGTTCATAATGGGTCAAAAACCTCGTTTGTAAAACACTTCTGTAGTTCAGTTGTAGAAGATGAATTTGTGAACTCGTTCCATAGTAGACTGAAAAAAGCCATTATCCGTGTTCAGTTTTGACATACCCTTCACATCAAAATGTTAATGCTATGTCAGAATTGTTGCACTTGGGTTCACAGATTTCAGTCATTGCCTGACTTGAGAATAGAGTACACTAGTTTTAGGCTTTGTCAGAATTTAGGGTTTCCTGGTTTGATTACACTGATGCAAGTATAAAACAAACTGAAATTATTGTACAAGCGAGTGTGTTGGTGTAAAAATACAGCAATGTATGACTAGAAGAAACAGTAATGCCCCATGTTGCAAAAAATGTGTCAGTACACCTTAGTCATTGCCTTGTTAAATATGTTTTAGAGGGGTTTTGCTTTTTTAATAGAGTAGTTTAAATCAGTTCTCTGAATGATACGGGGGTCTGTGAGAGCTGTGCCATTAAAACAAAACAGGCTCCCCAGACAGGACGTGGTTACAAAGATACTTCTGCCTTCATAAATGCATCTATGCTTACGCCTTTACTTACTCACAAGGGGTGTGTAGGCTGACTGTTAGGCACCTCTGCATGGGCATGTGTCTGAAACATTTGGGACCTTCCTTACGGCTTCTCTAAGAGGTGAGTGTTTGCCTGGTGTAAAAGGGGAGTCATGTTGGTTTGGAATGCCTAGTTGTTTGGAGAGCTAAACCAACGTGTTTGAGCTAAACCAGTGTGTGTTCACTGGTTCAAAGTGGTGCTGCACTGAAAAACTCAGTTGACTTTGCAAAACCGTTTCAGGACTGCACGCTGTTTTGCATCCAACTTTTGTATCGGTGAGAGCAGCATCAATGTGAATATAGCAATTGGCAGTACTAATACACTAAATTGCTCTCTGGTACATGATCTAGAGGGGGAAAATGGGGTCCTGTTTCGCTGTTAATTACATGCTTTCAGCCTGAGCTCCTCTGTGAGGTGCTGCAGCCCAGGGGAGGGACACGCACACGTTCTCTATATGCAGTTCAGTGTCACAGAAGATGCATTTCTTATGCAGATACTTTATGAAGTCCTGGAGTAAATACATTTACAGTATCAGTAACATGTAGTTCATTTCACGTAGTATTGAGAAATAATTTGTAGGTGTTTTCTGGTTGGTTTATAATGACATCAGAAACAAACAAACAAACAAAGCCTTTATTTGAGCCTCTGATTTACTTTATACTGGAGTACACTGAAATACTTCAAAAACCTAAATCAGAATGTTTAATGTAGTCTGAAATTTTGTTCATATACTCTACTGGGTCTGATCAAACATGCGCCTAGCCTTGTGTGCTCTTTGACAGTGAAATGTCGTAGGTCCTTAAGGAAGGAGTAGTGTATGGCTCAGTTTGCTGGAAGCTTTCTATCAAGGTTAATTTGCCAGGCATGTGAGCGCAGGCTGAGTGTCATCCTGATGCAGCTGAGCTGTCTGGTTTAGGTGAGCTGGATCTCTGGACAGCACTGAACTTTTATCATTTGTGCTTCACAATATACAGGATGTTTGGTCACAAGTGGGCTTGTGGAAAGCTTCCCAGCTTCAGAAGAACTGTGCAGGTTTTTTTCAAAGATCTGAATTTTGAATTATTTTTGTAAAATATTAGTCTTTAAAAATGTGAATTATCAAAAACATGCATTTACATATTTTTCTTCCTCTAGTTGCTGTTCTTACTGAGCTTTTGTTGTCTCCATGCTTATGGGATGGCTTGAAAATTTGCAAGATATGTTACACAATTTTAATTTTTGAAAGAAGTTGAGGCACATTTTGGTGAAGTAGTAGATTCTTCATATAAAGTCATAAATGTTTTGGTGGTTGGTTTTCTTTTTCCCCTCTCAGCACAAATTACATAGATCTAAAGATACACCTGGATTCTTCAGTACTTTTTCTTGCCTCCTTTTTCAGGTGTTTCTCCCAATCTGAGAAGCTGTGTTGTTCAGCTCTTTTAGATAAATAATATTCCTTAAATTTAAAAAAAAATCCAGTGAAGAAATGCTTGAATATCTGCTGGCCCAAAATACCATTTGAGTATGAAAATTATAATGCCTATTAACACGAGTGCACCGTTTTCCTCTGGTGTGTACTTCAGTTGGTTTTTGGGTTTTTTTCTTCTCTCTTTTCCAGCAACTGTAACAAGTTCATCGGAAAATGATGATCGTAGCGGATCCAGTTTGGAATGGAGCAAGGATGGGAGTCTCAGAGCTGGAAAACATCAAGGGATTAGTCATGATCGAAGAACAGATAATTGTTCACCAGTTGCAGAAGAGGAAGCCGTTGGATCTGCTGAGAACTTGCCAAAAGAAGTACCAACAGGAGAGGGTCCCGTTCCTTACCCTCAGAGTTCTGGCTCTTTAATAATGCCTCGTCCAAACTCCGTGGCAGGTAAAGTCCTAAGGTAGAAAAAAGGATGTTCTTAATGATAGGACATGTCTGTTGAATCTTTCTGTTGAGGTTACATTGTTAGTATGAAAGCATTTTCGTGGGACAAAAGGAAAACAGCATAGTATAAAAGACGAAACAAAAATTGATGCATGGAGTTTCCTTAGTATGATAAGATACACAGGGGAAGTATTGCTGGTAAACCAACTTTGAAATTGTCAGTGGCAAAATTTTGGCAAAGAACGTGCTGGCAATTTTGATGAGAATCTTTTAAGTTCTGACAATACTGGTTCAAATTTTGGAACGTTATAGATTGTAATGTGAGCACTAGTTCTGTGTTTTCATTGTGAAGGCACAAACATGTTGGCTCAGCTGGGGAAAAAAAACCCTGTACATTCTTCATTGCATTTTCAAAGGAAGTGTATAATGAATTTATTCCAGAAGAGTCCAACAAATTGTAATATATTCGTTGGAATTGCAGCAGAAAAAGATGCCAATTTTAATGTGAATATTAATTTGGTTTATTTCTGGTGAAAAAGTATATATCCCTGATATAACTTGGAAAATATGTTCTCTAGATTTCAGTTGTTCTTTTGTATAGCTGTCATTTTGGTTTAAAAATAGAAGAAAAAAAAAAAGTTATCCAGAATTCTGCAGCATTCGATGCAAAAAGAATACAAGTATTTCCTCACAGGTAGCGTGCTGGAAGCTAGTATCTGAACCTGTTCCTAACGCTTCTGACCTCACCGATACGGTTGTTCTCATAGTGAAAAAGGAAACTGTATTAACATGAGAACTGTTTACTGCATGAGGAAGTTGAGGCAGATGTGAGGGCCACCTGAAAGGGGAAAAATCCAGCTAAATCTTTCGTGAACTTGATGGAAAAGCATTTTGTAAATGTTACAACATGAATGACTTCAACCACTGCCATTGTCTAGAAAAACTTACCTGTAAGTACTGTGTTGAGGACAGAACTGTGATTAGCAGTGATGTTCTTTGTAACTTATCCTGAGAGAACAATAAGCTTCAATCCTTTAATACTCTAGCAACAAGTTCAACCAAACTGGAAGACCTGAGTTATTTGGATGGACAAAGAAATGCTCCCTTACGCACTTCGATTCGCCTGCCTTGGCACAACACTGCTGGCGGAAGGGTGCAGCAGGAGAGTAAAGGTATGTACATTGCGTACTTACATCTGCGTCTGGCTTGGCACAGTCGTTCAGGTCTTCAGTGGTTTTGTGACATGGGCAGCAGTCTGATTATGAACACTGTCAACGAGGTCACTGAACGAAATTATCTTCTGAAACAGTCCTGTTTTATTGTATGTTGAGTTTCTTCTAATAAACTTCTCTCCCTGCCACCTCTTCTCAGCTCGTTTCATCCCCTACAAGCCTCAAGACATTTTGCTGAAGCCACTGTTGTTTGAAGTGCCAAGCATAACGACGGACTCGGTGTTTGTTGGAAGAGAATGGCTGTTCCAGGCGATTGAAGACAAGCTGAAGAACAGCGATCCGGCAGAGAGCAGGGGAGCAGTCATTACTGGAAATGTGGGCTTTGGGAAGACCGCAATTATTTCACGGCTGGTGGCACTTAGCTGCCATGGAAGTCGCATGAGGCAAATAGCTTCAAATAGCCCTAATTCATCCCCCAAAAGTACGTTCCTTTTCTGAATAGTTGTTACGGTTACTGTACTGATAACAAGAGTCACGCGTTGTTTGCTTGTTTGGCTTAAGGTGGTCGGGCCTCATCGAGTCCTGGGCAAAGACTCGTTTCCTCCAGCGAGGGAAGGGAACTGTTGAAGCTGTTTGCTTTGACAAATACCTTCCACATAATACAGCATGGGCTCAGCCCATCAGAAGAGATGGTAGAAGGGAGACTGTGTAGAATCTCTTCCTTCAGTCGGGCAGTGTGTGCCCTAAGCTCTCCTGGTAGTGTGACTGCAGTAGCTTGTTCTCCCTTAGTCTGGAAAGAGAGAAGTGACGTGTTTCTTCCCCTCTGTGTACCACACACTTCTCAGTACCACGCGTTTTCTGTAGCATTGCAGTAGAGGCAAGAATAGAGATGGAGGAGCCCATTCTGTCTTCTGCTGGGATCCACAGGGTTCTGTCACCCGACCAGTCCAGTGCCTACATTAGCTGGAAGGACGGTGTGACTGTCATCACTGCTGCTTCCTCTGCTGACACTTCAAATAATAGTATCATTAATAATAGTGATAAATTGTTTATATTTCCCAAGAGTTCAGTCATGTAATACCTATTAGTTTAAATGAGTCATCACGTATATAATTTTCATAAGGGAGCTCCTCACATCAGCATGGTTCTGCTTTCAGTAACTGCAGTTTTGATCTAAACGTCAGTTGAATTGTTTTTAAATTGTGAAGTTGCAGATACGTGCCTGTATTTACCAGACTAGTTGCAGGCTTCTTTTAACACTATTGTTCAGTTATTGTAGCAGTAAAGATACTCTGTGATGTTTTCCTGTAAAACAACCTGCTATTGGCAAATTTGGTCTCTTTTGTATTTGTTTTCTTTTCAAAATAGGTGGTGACTCCTGTCAGGAGATTCCCTTAAGTCAGTTACCCCCGTCTGCTCCTCCAAGTGGTACCAATACAGTGAAGACTCCGAATTGTCCTGGTACTCCTGAATATCAAAATCAAACAGGTGATTCCGTGAGACGCCTTGCTTCAAAGGTGAGTTTTCACTGATGTATAGATTCTCAGTATGTTAGAAAACCTCTAACCTGGGGGGAGACAGTCTGCTTTGCAAAGCCTCCTGGCTGTGCCAGCGGCCAGTGGTGGGAGAACGGGCAGCAGCCTTGGGTGCTCTGAAAGGTGTGCACGTTTCGTGGCTGGTGAGAGCAGCTACCTGCCTCTCTGCCTTTGAGGTTATTATGGAATTCTGCTTGGTCTTAGAGAGTTACGTTAAAAATTTCACATCTGATTTATGTGCGTATGGGAGGTTGGGATCCTTTACTTGCAGAAGGGGCTGTGTGTTCTCTGCAGGTAGAGATGCTCAGTGTACCTTCCAAAAGAACAATTCTGGGGGGAAAAAAAAAAAAGATAAAACCTTTGGTCTGTGTATAATCCATCTAAATTCTATGATACAGGTTGAGTCTGAATGTAGTCTTTCTATTTTCCATACTCTGAGAGTCTAAAGTAAGCAATTAAAAGTTATTTTTGCATTGGGTTATGATTATAAGTGTTTTATTTTTTGCCTAAGTAGTAAACATAATTAATGTCTGAATTGCTTACTTTATGCAAATAGTTGTGAGGAAAATGTGAGGTAATTGTTGCAGTCTGTAAGGTGAGGTGTATTATTTGGAAACAACATTAATGAAAGCCACTGAAGTGCAAACCTTTTCTTTACTGTGGACACCGTGTTTTCCTTGTGGTTTGATTTTTCCCAAAGCGATGTGGCCTGTGTTGTGTTTTGTCTTTAAGCAGTACACACCTCTGCAATAATCTGAACACAGCCAGTCGTCCTGTTTCTCGGGTGCTGTGTGAGGGTGTCTTCGATAGCCGTCTGCCATTTGCTTTTATGATCAAATTAGTCCTTGGGTCATTACAGTGTGTGACACAACGTTGTTAAATTATAGCTGATAGGTTGCTTAGTCGGAGTCTCAAGTTGTGTTTCTTGTACTATTTAGTTACTTCGCTGTTCACCCGCTGTGTCCAAATGGTGTGAACCCACATGACTGTGTTTTCCTGCCAGAACCCGACATGTTGATGTCTTCTCCTCTTTGCATGCCCCCTACGAGGTCAAAATCTATTTCATTGCCTTCCCTTCTGTCTCTCTGACACAGGCCATCTGACACCAGTTGCGGGGTTGGATAATTATTCTAGCACTGAAAAATATTTTGTAGTTGAAAGAGAAATTTAGTAACACTTTATGATAACTGGACTAACAAGTAACAGCTGAAATATTGAAGGGGTAACACTTTTTTGTCATTCTCCAGGTTGTCGCTTATCACTACTGTCAAGCTGACAACACATACACGTGTCTCGTCCCAGAATTTGTGCACAGTATTGCAGCTTTGCTGTGTCGTTCAAATCAATTAACAGCGTACAGAGATCTCCTAATAAAAGAGCCTCACTTACAAAGCATGCTCAGCCTGAGGTCGTGTGTCCAGGATCCAGCAGCAGCTTTTAGAAGGGGGGTGTTGGAACCACTTTCAAACCTCAGGAAAGGTAGGTTGAGCAGGAAGTGACGTGGAGACTGAATCTGAACTGCATAAAAAGTAAAAAAATCTAAGACTATGTGTTTTAATGCTCTAAGAGAAATAAATGAAGCAGAATGTTCCTGGAGAAAGGGATTCCTTAGTTGTGGTAGTTGTTTGTAACAACAACAGGTAGATTTTGAACAGTTGTTTCATGTTTTAAAATAAAATTCTCTGAAACTTATTAAAGATCATGGAAACTTTACATTTATTTTTTTTTGCCAGAAAACGCAAGGATAACTTTGTAGCTTGAAGTTAAGGCTGGCGCTGTGTGCATTAAAGGATTTTGGTTTGAGATGCTGTTGGGTTTTCTCACACTTTTTTGTTTCGTAATTTTCGGTGCCTAAACGCCTGCAAAGTGGATGTGTTTTTTGCTTGCTTTTAAAATGGATATGGCAGTTTCCCAAGAAAGCATGTAACAACGTGATTTTCATGTTTTAAATAAAACTAGCAAATCCTCCTTGAAACCAGCTAGCTTCCCAGTGTGTGCCAGCTTGAGCGGGGACTCGATGCACGGCAGGACGGGGGAGGAGATCTGCCCGTGTGTGAACAGAGCGTGTGTCCTTCCTGTGCAGGCTGCTTTGCAGTTCTTGCCTTTTGTTGACAGTCAACAAAACTCTTGTGAAATCCCTTGGCAGATCTTATGTTTCCCCCTGGGATTTTCACCCTTAACAAGTGCTCAGAATAAATATATAGCTAGCTTCTCAAGCTGCTGCAAAACAACCTTTCTCCTCAGATCTGAAAGGGTAAACCAATGCGTTTATGATCTTTTCAAATTGTAAACCTTTTTTTTGTTGTTTGGTAAGTCCAATAAAGCGTAAGTTTTAAGTAAATATCTAATAATTAAAAGCAATGTTAACTAATAGCTTAAACAACCTACATATGCCTTCTTCCCGTACCCATTCATGGCTTATGTTAACAGCCTTGTTTAATCTTGTAACGCTTTTTAAATCAGTTCTGAAATAGATCCATAATAATAGTGCAGTAAAAAACACTATTGTAAGTGATTGCTTCCACTTTATCGTTTTATGGTGTTGTTTTATATCTCCTAATGTTGTTTTTAGTCTCCTAAATAATGCTTAAATGCCATAAGATGATTTGCTGTGCATAAAGATACATTTTTATTTCTTGATGTTCAAAATTTGGGGATAAAAATAAGTCACTTAATAGGAGAATTTGTATTTGTCCTTTCCTTTGTTTTATTTTCATATTTCAGAGTGGAAAATTCCTGAGGAAGACTACATAATTTTGATAGATGGTTTAAATGATGCTGAATTTCATAAACCAGATTATGGTGACACACTTTCTTCATTTATCACAAACCTAATCTGTAAGTTTCCTCCCTGGCTGAAGCTCATTGTGACTATAAGAACTAACTTCCAGGTAAAAACACCTTTCAACTTTTTTCTTGCTCTCAAAGACTAAGTGATCTTTTAGATTGGTGCAGCTGCGTTATCATGAAAAATACTGGTTTTAGGGGAATTCAAAGTAAAGTCTCTTGGGGTTTTTTCCTTCCTTTCTTTGTTGTTCACGTTTATTTACAGTGCACAGGTGTGATATTGGAGGCCTCTTCTGTTTCGAATCACTTGCTTGACTATGCTAACAGAATTGATAATACAAGAAGTGGTGAAATCAGAGTATGTTTCCTTGGCCTATATTTCTTAATAAAGCATTCCTCCTTAATAGCCATTCATTCTGCCTCCCCTCTCCCCCTGGCCTGTCTTAGGGTCCAGTTCTGGTTACTGTTTTCTGGTCCCTTAATTTTGGAGTGATCATTTCTATAGCTCATCCCCTTCAGCTGACTTGCTGGGCTTGGTCAGTGAAATATTCGAGACCTTCCTGTGAAAAATGATGAAACGTAGAAATATTGTTCTACCTGTTATCAGGGGAGAATGTTTGCAAAGCTGTCACAGAGATAATGAATTTCTTTTTAGTCTGTCTGGTACTCATTACAGCAGAGAAGTACAGCAAGGATGCATTGCTCAGTTTTCAGGGCTGGAAAACTAATGCCTGTGTGTTTTGGTTTTTTTTCTTTCCCCCTTTTCCCCTCATAGGAAGTAGTAAGTTCACTGCCCTTTACTGCAATATCCTTGGATAATTTCCCAGACAACAAAGAAATTCATGATGACTTGAATGCTTATATTCAGTACAGAATTAATAACAGCCAGGAAATTATAAACAACATATTTTTAAATGGAAAAGCTGATGCAGCTATTATTGGGAAAGTGAGTAACCACCTGATCATGAGGAGCCTGGGATCTTATCTCTATTTGAAACTCACTCTGGATCTTTTCCAAAAAGGTCACTTAGTAATCAAAAGCGCAAGCTACAAGGTCGTGCCAGTGTCTCTGTCAGAACTGTACTTACTCCAGTGCAACATGAAGTTCATGACAAACTCCGCTTTCGAGCGAGCCCTGCCAATACTGAATGTGGCACTGGCATCCCTACACCCCATGACAGATGACCAGATTTTCCAGGCTATTAATGCAGGCCAAGTAATTGGTGAGCAACAGTGGGAAGACTTCAGCCAGCGGATGGAAGCCCTTTCGTGTTTTCTGATCAAGAGACGTGACAAAACACGTATGTTCTGCCATCCTTCCTTCAGGGAATGGCTTGTGTGGAGAGCAGACGGTGAAAACACTGACTTCCTCTGTGAGCCAAGGTAAACAAACCCTGCAGTAAATCATGTCCAAATAACTGCCGTTATGTTGTATGTAATTGGTTGCAACAGTTGGTGAAAGAGTAACGTTAAAACACAAGCATGCCTAGGTTTTTTCAAAGTGAAAACTTCTGTGTGTTTAGAGGTAGACTTGACCAGAAGTATCGGAGGTTACAGTGCAGAATTGACTTTGTGGAGTTTACAAATTTGCATTTGACTTTGCTACCTTCGTGGGGAAATGACCTATGTTGTTACTAATAGAGCAAAATTGTTGAGAATTATGTGCAGCAGCACCTTGTATATTTAGAGTGGAGGAGTAGAAAGAACAGATCATTTGGGCTCTTTTAAACATAAAAATATTAAGACATTTCCTTCTATAATTACATCCTCATGGCATTGTTTGTTCCATCTCATCTTCTTTGACTTAGAGAGCATGAACTGGTTGAATTGGAGACAATAAGCTGTTATTGTACGTGCACATTCTCGCAGTCTGCATCTTTCATTTTTTTCATATTCTTCAGGGTTTCGGGTTTTTTTTGCTTTTACAAAAGAATAAATAATACTGACATTTAGAATTATCATTGACCCAGGACTTCTCTGTGCTTTTGAGTGGATTTAACAAAACCAGTTCGGTAGGTGGAGTTATCAGGGGTGCAGACTGTTTGGCCCCCACCATTTTCAACGTTGCTCGCCCACCCTGGGCCCACCGAGTACCTGATGCACAGCACGTGCTCTAACAGAAGGTGCAGTGGGGCCTGCTCGTACTTAAACCTGCCGTTTTTGAAAAGTTCTCTTCAGAAATTTCTGAAGATGGGGTGAGAAGCCCCCTGCAACTTCATTCTGCAGATGAACAGTCCAGTTAGCATATGGTTAATTGCCCAGTTCCAGTATATAGTCTGATTAATGTATAATATACGATAACCTTGTTTCTCAGGGTTACGCCATTTCCACTGTTCCCTAGGACACTGACCAACGTAGGTGTAGGATTACTAAATACACATTTTATCTCAAATTTCAAATGGATTCAGATCTTCTGCTTCTGAAAGGATTGGGTTTTATCTGGGGTTCCTGCAGTTTGTGACTGTGAGATGAAACAAGACAGAAGGGGAGCAGTGTGCCAGCCGGTGTCCAAACCTGCACTGGTTCTGACATGGGCCTCTTGTGACGTAGCACTAGAGGAGCATTAAGAGTGTGTTTCTACTTTGAAATTTGCCTTTTTGCTCTTTGCATTATTTCGTTATGGAAGGAATTTTGTTTAGATGTAATGGTGTGTTTCAGTAGTGTGAAAGTTGAGCTGTTACGATAGGCCTACATTTACTGGAAGTATAGTTATAAAAGCAGTTCTCCCAATCCTTTTTGCTAGGAATGGACATGCTCTACTGGCTTTCATGTTTTCTCGGCAAGAGGGAAAGTTAAACCGCCAACAAACTATGGAACTTGGTCATCACATACTTAAAGCTCACATTTTCAAGGTAAGCTTACAGCTTAATAGGTTTTATGATCTATTTGTGTTTATGTGTCTTAGAGATTCTCTTGAGTTGCTTGAATAATTTGTTAGAAGTTTATGCAAAATACTTGGTCGTGCTAACAAACAAAATGGTTATTTCTCTTTATACTGATGAGATGTAGATATAGTATTTCTAATCCTATAGAGAGATTTCCTGTTCTGTCATTTCTGTTAGGGGCTCAGTAAAAGGACTGGAATTTCTTCCAGTCATCTTCAGGCCTTGTGGATTGGTTACAGCACTGATGGACTGTCTGCAGCCCTTGCCTCTCTGAGAAACATCTACACACCCAACGTGAAGGTAAAAAAATGAGCGTTCATGTACAGTCAGTGCTTCATCTGCCCTTGTAACTGTTGATGAATGTTGAAATTAATGTAACCCTTAGAAGAAAAAAAAGCCACCATTATGCATCTGTACCTGAACTCCTTTATGACCAGTCTTCAAGTACTTTTTAAAGCTGCTGTTGAAGTCCAGTCAGTTTTCATTGATAGTTCTGATGGAAAGTTTTCATTGACAGTTCTGATGGAAAGCAGGGTTTCACCCTGATTCTGATGCAGCCACACTCTGTAGCATAGATGAGCACGTGGGTGCATTTTCAGGGGGTCAGATCTACCAGCTGATTTGCTGGGCAACCTTCAGCTGTATTTTCTTCTATGGGTAAGTATCAAGGGAATTGTAAAAGGGGAAATACTGTGAGAGTGGAAGGATGTAAGATGCCACAGCTTTGCACTATTATATGAATCCCTGGATTATGGATAGGGAAATCCAAGTTGACAAGTTGCAGTTTTAGCCAACTGCTAAGCCTTCTGGTTGGAAATGTGCACGTACGTGCACACACACACACACACACACACACGTGTGCTCTGTTAATTTTTTTGCAATTGCTTTTTATGTGATCTGGTTCTCTGTTAATGGAGTCGGTTACATAAATCTGCAGAGTAGTAGCAAGTCACACAGTTGAAATTGTGGTGAGAGAGTAGTGAGTTTCAGGGGAGAAGCGAGTCTTCTATTAGGAGTACGTAGTTCAGTAACAATAATCTTATTTGCTAACAGGTGATTTTAAACTGTTGTACTGCTGTATACGTGATAAAGTCTATGTCTGCCAATAAAAGCTGCATCAAGATTGTGAAGTAACATATGAGTACCTGAATCAAGATGTCAGAGTCTCTTAATAAATTCAGATGAATCTGAGTAAAAAAATTGTTTTGTTTAAATTAAATTTTAGGTGAGTCGACTGCTGATCTTGGCAGGAGCAAACGTGAATTACAGGACTGAAGTACTAAACAACGCTCCATTGCTGTGTGTTCAGTCGCACCTTGGACATGAAGAAGTGGTCACTCTTCTACTAGAATTCGGAGCTGCTATTGATGGAACTTCAGAAAACGGGATGACAGCACTTAGTTACGCAGCTGCTGCAGGTCACATGAACATAGTGTCACTGCTGTGCAAAAGAGGTGCAAAGGTAAGTGATGCACAAAGATTGCAGTGTTTGCAGCCAAAAAAATCGTGCAAAGGCCTAAGAAAACTGTTGTTGATTACATAAGTGTATAATTAACCCAGACAGCCTTGGGGCGGGGCGGGTGGGGAGTTCAGAACATCTGCACAGACTTCCATGAGCATTTTCCAAGTGCTGCTCATCACAACCCGCTGGCCCACCCGTTCAGCCAGTTTTGGGTCCACCTCACTGTGCACCTACGTAACCTGTATTTCATCAGCTTGTCCATGACTATGTGATGGGAGACAGTGTCAGAAGCCTTATGAAAGCCGAGGTAGACAACATCCACAGCTGTCCCCTCATCCACCAAGCCAGTCACCTCGTTGTAGAAGGCTGTCAGGTTGGTTAAGCCTGATTTGCCCTTGGTAAACCCATGCTGACTATTCCCAGTCACCTTCTTGTCCTTTATGTGTTTGGAAATGGTTTCCAGGATTAGTTTTTCCATCACCTTCCCAGCAACTAAGGTAAGGCTGTTTGGCTGTAATTCCCCAGATCCTTCCTTCTCGCCCTTCTTGAAGGTAGAGTGACATTTGCTCTCTTGCAGTGCTTGGGAGCTTCTCCTCTCCATGGCCTTTCACTAGACTTTTTAACTGATTATTTTTTCTCCCCCAATGCAGGCTGACTATGTAGACAAGAAAGGCCAGTGTGCTTTGGTCCATAGTGCGTTGAGAGGGCATTGTGATATCCTCGAATACTTGCTCAATGTTGTTTGGATAACTCCTTCCCAAGACCAAAATTCACTCAGAAAAAGCCAGGCACTGCAGCAAGCTCTAACAGGAGCTTCCAGTATGGGACACTGTCAGGTGGGTTGGTAGTTCAAGTATATCCAGGTCTGTTTGAATTTATCAGAATTGTACAACAGTGCTTGCAGCTATTTTTAAAAGAGGTTTGGAAAGCAGAACTATTGAAACTTCTGATGTTTAAAATAATATGCATTCCTAGCAGCTGCTTTAAGTGCTGTAGTTAATTATCCAATAATATTATTTGCTTCAGGATTTGTTTATGTGTAATTTTCTGTTTGCTTTTTCCTCTCTGTTCTTGGAAGTTGTCCTAAATCTCTAGCAGTAATAATGATACTCTGTATCAGTGATCCATCCTACTATGTTTTTACTTTAGGTTGAATTTTTTTTTTCATACTATAACAAATTGTATATTGCACATACTTGCACATGTTTAACTTTTTAACCTGATGCACATGTCAAGTTACAGACTTCAGCTTAATGTCACTTAAGACAGAAATGTGGGGTTGTTTGCATGTGTATGATAACAGAAGTGTTGTCAGCATTACAGTATTATTCAGTAAAAGGAACACTACAAGTAAACACATAAATACTCAAAACACTTTAGGCATTTAGGTAATACAGGTATGTCTTTGTTCATTTGAGAAATAAATCTTAACCTTGATATAAAAGTAATCAGTAAGTACAGACACTTGGATAAAGATCACACCAGGCTGATAGAATTTCCTGTGTGTGTGTTATAAGTGATGTGCCAAAAGTGGAAACTTAAAATCTCTTCAGTAAAACCGTTTCAATATTTACTTCTTTTAAATCTGTTTTTAATTGCTGTAAGATCAAGAATCTGACCTTTAAAATTGTTTGCATGATTTAAACATAGAAACGTCTATGTGCAATTAATTTATTATATGATCTATAAGCCATCACTGTCTCACAGTATAAATTTGAGGATTCTGAACTGTGATTAACTTGATTTAATGGATAATTCCTTCACTTTCATAAAAGTTCTTGTCTGCTATCCACTGATTAAATGAAAGCAGTCAGCTCCTGAATATCAGCAAAATAGATCCCAGTAATCATAAATACGTACCTGAAAATGTCCATCTTTCCCTATTTTTAGGACAATAAGAAGCTTAATTCCTCTTAGCTAGAAAAAAGACCTGTGTTGTTTCATGAATTTTAAATAAATTATATTCTAGCATTTCAGATTTTAGGATTTTCCATGCACTCCATGCAGCACTCCTCAGACAGCCTGGAAGTACCCATGTACTTGCTCCTTTCCTACCTTTGCTCTTTCTCGTAGCATCCAAAACTTCTGTTAGTGTGATTCTACTCCTTTACCTGCTTGTTGCAGTCCCAGTGACTGTGTCCCCCATTAGAAAATCTGTTTAAAATAGCCATTAGAAGAGGGTTTAATTTAATAATCTTTTACTAGCAGGTGGTTACAAAACATAGTTTTCTTTAATAAAATAAAAACACGTCAAAACTTAGTTTATAACTCATCTCAAGTTTAAAAATCAGCAGTTAATGTGTACTTAAACCATTCTGTGAGGAAATTTTGGAAAACAGCTGAGATATAAACAATGTAAAAGGCAAAAAATAGAACTGCCATTTCACAAGATGTACACCAATATTCTTTTTTTCCCTTTGTTTTGGACAATATGGAATTTGCTCGCTGAACTGGGATGCTTTATTTTTATTTTTGGCATTGTTTGTCTTGATTATTTTGGCATAAGTAGGTCACACAGGAGCTCATTAAATCATAATCATGTAAAACACCCTGAACCCATTAGCAGAAGGGCACTGGGCTGCTTATCAAACTGCTTTCAGTAACATTCAGTCGTTTGTCTCCAAGTCAGACACTGAATTGCTGTGATGGATTATGAGCACTGGTGATTTTCTCTGATTCGTATGCATTGAGGAAGCACTCCCACTTGTTTTAAACCTTTCCCCTGTTGCTGTATCTTGCAAGTGACAACTGATGGTTTTGTGACTCACGTCTCCACTAACTGGTTTTGACAGGTGGTTTGTTACATCCTGACCATTGGAAGGGACCATGACGTAGACATCAATGATACTGATGCCTTGTGGGGAGAAACAGGTATTTCCTTCCTCGTGCTTTTTTCCTAATTAGAATTGCTCATTTAAGAAGTAAGAGTTTTTAATTTTGGTTTTTTAAAAGTTAATTTTCTGTGGTAAAACTTACAGGAAAATACCGGTTTTAATAATAAAACGCCCTATAGAGTTTTTAACTTACCAAACCTGCTGCTCTTATGTATTGAAAAGAAGGGTTATATTAAAATTACTGTAAATTACTGACTTTCTAATTAAATTGAAAATTTTCTGTGGAAATACAGTGCTTCAAGCTGCAGTGTAGAATTTCATAGGATGATCATTCCTTTTCGTGCAGTAACGTGCTCAGGAACGGCTTGTTTCTGTTCAGATATTTGTGCTGCGTTTTATACTGCGAGTCTTTTAGAGGGAAAGACAGCTAGAGATCATCATTGCCATTCCCAGTGTTTTACCACATTAATCATAGAATAGAATCATAGAACAGTTTGGGTTGGAGGGACCTTAAAGCCCATCCAGTTCCAACCCCCTGCCACGGGCAGGGACACCTTCCACCACCAGGTTGCTCCAAGCCCCATCCAACCTGCCCTTGAACACTGGATGAAGTGTAGGGAGTTACATTGCTCCTGTGACGTTAGTTACACCGTGAGCTAAAATGCTGGTACTGACAGAATAAAAAATGTGAAGTTTTTGACCCAGGTAGTTTGTTTTGCCTTTAATGTTGATGTCTCTAACAGTTGTTTTCCAGTTGTTCAGATCTAAACAGTTGATGTAACATAGTGAAGTATCAGTGAATGAAAAGTGAATGGATTAGATATTATTGTTTAAAAAAGAAATGAATTTACTGCTTCCTGCAGTGTTTGTAATTTCATTTGCTTTCCGTATGCATTGGAATTTTTAAAAATCCTACTTTAGCATGTTTGAAAATGCTAAAAAATTATTAACAAGAAATTCACAATTGACCCCCTTCTTATTGGAAAACACACGGTATTAGGATTTAGGAAATGGAAGGGCCAGTCCTTTGCTCATTCTTGCAGGAGTTAGCACGTGAACCCATTTTCTAAACAGTGTTGACGTTACTGATGATACTTCAACACAACAACAACAAAATTTTAATTTCAAGCTCCATTTAAAACACACGATGAGTTGATGCAAGCAAAATGGAAGAGAGGAAAAAATCATGATGGGGAAAATATTTTATTTTTCAAGCTTGGATGACTGTCGCAGTGAAAAGCGAGGAGTATGATAAGCTGTAGGAGAAGGTGGGAAGTTGTCTAGATGTACAGCCTGACAGTTGTGGGACTGAGCAGAGTCACACAGTGTTAGTGTGGGAAGGACCTGCTTTCTCCTAAGCCATAGATCATGAACAGGGATGTGCAGTGGTTTGTATCTGAACCACAGCTCCTATCAGTGGTTTTATTACTGTGCTGTCCGGACACGTTTGCCACCGTACCGTCCCGGGCTGCCCGTGCCAGCGTGCGGAGGCGTGCTGGGCTGCTCTGGGGTTCTCAGAGCACAGCCATCTGTTCCAGAGTTGCAAGTCACTGTGTTTTGGGTAGAGGCCACGAGCGCTCACGCTGCACAACGTGCGCTGTTCGGCTCAAAAAAGACTTTTAAGGTGACCTAGAACGTCGCTGTCTCTTGTGTGCCGTAAAACGCACAGTAATCCCTTGAAGTCTAGAGTAAGGGTTGGCGCAGAGGAACTGGAGCTACTGACTGACAACATACTGTGGTTTCCACCGTGAGAAACAGGGAGAGCAGTTTTAACTAGTGCAGGATGGAGCTGGATTGTCCAAGATACAGACTTCCTGCAGAGATCTAAATACCTGATGTCTGGTAACACATCACTGCTGGGGATCGAGTGAACTGAAACCTGAGTGACCGCCCCTTTGCTGAATCCCAGAACTGCTGTCACCGTCACCCTTGGGAAGGGCCTGAGGGAGAGAGATGAAAAAATGATTAATGAAAAAGGAACTAGAACTGCCTGAGGCTGGCAGGTTTATCCAAAATTTTCATAAAGATTCCTTTTAACCTACAAGCTGTGCACATGGTACAGTTGTTATCTTTGAGAATCATCTTTTTATTTACCAGAGAATGTCTGTGGCTTATTGACTTACCCTGACTCTGACTAACTCATCTGAGTCTGAAAACAGCTCGGAGAATCTTACGGGGCAGCTGAGTGGGAAAACAGGGGATTGGGTAACACTCCCATAACGTGCATCTGTCAAAGGTGTGGTGAAGCAGCGCAGGGGTGATGCTGATGGAGGTGCTTCCTTTAGCCCTGACAGCTGCTGCGGGAAGAGGAAAGCTGGAGGTGTGCGAGTTCCTGGTGGAGCGCGGCGCGGCTGTGACCGGAGCCAACAGGAGGGGGGTCCCCCCGCTGCTCTGCGCCGTCCGGCAGGGCCACTGGCAGGTCTGGCACCTTCGTGGGGGGGGGACTCCTCCGGGCAGCGCTCCGCGGTCCCGCCCCGCTCTGGTCCTGTAATTAATTACTGCAAACGTGCTAATACCCGTTTGCACCTGCTTCAGAGGGGCCTGTGCAGCAGCTCGCTTTAAAGCTATTTAAAGTGGTACAAAGGATTCGAAAGTACATGGGCTGCAGGACAGCCGTAGTTACACCTGAAAAAAATACACAGGAGCTGAAATATTTTATTTGCTAGACCAAGAACAGAGGCAACGTCAGATCCTCTGCACTGCTTCTGTGTTAGTGGAGAGAGAACCCTCGAGTCAGGAGCCTCCCTCAGGCCGGCCACTCCCGTCAGGAGAAGGCCCTGAAGGGCAGAGGGTTAAGACTGGAGTTGCGCAGGATCTCTCAGTCGTTGCTATAAATGACACCTTAGTTGGCTTCTTTAGAAGTTCATGCTATTATGGCTAAAATCTAAAAGTGCCAGTTCATTTTTAAATTGCTGTTTTCTGTTTCAGATTGCTAAACTTCTAGTGGAGCATGGGTCCGATGTGAACTTAAGCGACAAGCAAGGCCGAACGCCGCTGATGGTGGCTTCCTGTGAAGGACACTTGAGCACGGTGGAATTCCTGCTTTCTGAAGGTAGGAGATAAACAGTGGCTCAAGGCTGCGCAGCTGTACCGGAGACTGCGCCTGTCGCCGTGGGAGTTAGCTAATTTTGCTTATTAAACAGGACATCTTAATAACAAAGTTAATTTTCATTTGACAGGTGCAACTCTTTCCTCTCTGGACAAGGAAGGACTGACAGCTCTGAGCTGGGCCTGTCTAAAAGGCCACAGGGAAGTGGTTCAGTATTTAGTTGAGAAAGGTGCGACAACGGATCAGACAGACAAGAACGGACGAACGCCCCTAGACCTGGCAGCGTTTTATGGAGACGCTGATATTGTAAGTAGAAAAACTAAGCATGTAACAGCGGAAGAACTAAGTGTGTATTGAATTTTCGTAATACAAAACAAAGCTTAGGAACAATATTGCCAGCCAAAATAGAAAGGAAATGTGAGGAAGTAGCCAAGACGCTGACACCGCTGGTGTCTTGGCTGCAGTGCCAGTGTTTGCTCAGGAAGGCATTTTCTAGGGGAGGTTTCAGTACCAAGGCAGTTGTGATCGAAGTGCAGCATTACGCCGTTACGTTTTACAGCGTGCTGTTGTACTTCCTCGTGAGTGTTTTAAATCTCTGCCCTCATCTACTAAGTGGGTCACTTTGTCCGCTTAGTACTTCAAGGAAGATAAGGTGGTAGCTCCAATATTCCACTGTTCTGCCTCTCCTACCACAAATAACGCTACAAGGCTTGTCTTGTTTCCTCTCACAGGTGCAGTACTTGGTAGAGAAGGGAGCAACGATTGAGCACGTTGACCACAGCGGCATGCGGCCGCTGGACAGGGCCATCGGGTGCCGCAATACGTCCGTGGTGGTTGCGCTGCTGAGGAAGGGCGCTAAACTAGGTCAGTAACGCTGTCCTGCACTCGAGGGAGCAGCTGTCTGCTCTGCTAGAGCTGCTGTCTTCTGTCCAGCAGACTGAGCAAGTACATCTTGAAAGGCACGCTGGATTTCTGCAGGGTGTGTGCTTTGCAGATGCCCGCCCAAGAGAAATCCATCTCTCTCTTGTAAAGGCAGACACTCCAGACTCGCTTCAGAAGTGAGGAAATGCAAGAAATTTTATTGTGTTCCTTTCTTTGGTGTATGTTGAGGAGGAGGTCTGGAGGACTCGGTCTTTACATGGTTACTCTATCATGATATACTTAAACAAGAAAATTATGATTACGCTATTCGTGATACTTAATTCTGACACTATTAACAATTTAGATTAAGAGAATGTTTTACATTTAAATAACATTCTTTTAATAAATTATATCATTGTACATTTTCGTAAAGAATGGGCAAAAAATATATGTCCAAATTACGTATTATCAGTAGGCAAGTAGATGGTGCAGAGGCATACATGATAATTATTGAATCTGTAGTACCTTTAAATCATCAGTTATTATTATTTGGGTGCTAAGTATGATCAAATACAGATCCTTACTTAGGCCTGAACTTTACCATGACTTTCTTACTGTCCTATACCGGCGTTAGACCGGGGTGAAATGGATCAGACCATTTAATATCTGGCTGCTGTCGTGTGGGGTGGCAGCGGGCAGGTGTGGCTATACATGTATTGTAAATATACCTGCACACACTGATAATAATGATAATGATAATAATAATAATTCCATGCAGGTGGAATATCTGCTGAAGTAGGGTTAGGCTGTCTAGTGTGAGTAGGTATCAGAAGCACATTTTCTTCCCTTTTGTCAGAGGTCCTTAAAATTTAACTTGCAGGAAATGCAGCGTGGGCAATGGCCACCTCAAAACCTGACATTCTCCTTATTCTGCTGCAGAAGCTGATGGAAGAAGGAAATATACTGTACAAAGTAGGTAGATCTTTTTCTGATTGCAGAACATTATAATTGGGCTTCTGTCTGAAGGTAGATTAACGTTCTTTATACCTCCTTTTCTGTTCAAACAAGATGGTCCTTGCACGTCCTCTTATGTTGGGAATGAGACCAAGCAATCTCGAGAATCCTGGGAAAGAATCCTTGAAAACTCCTGTGTAAAATAAGTAAATAAGAATTTAAAGATGGAGAAGTACACTTGCTTTCTGTTGAGCAAGTCAACATTTGTAGCAGTCAGTTGCTTCTTAAGAGCAACTCGGGATGTAAGGTGCTCATTTGAAAGTGCCTTGTTGAATTAAAAGACATTTAGGCATATCCTTTTCTTCAGGATGATGTTATTTTGGGTGCTATTTAAATATACAGTTTTACAGTTTGTTACAAGAGGTTGAATTCCCTGCTGGTATCTGTTTTACAGTGCCTAGTTTTAGTACAGTAATTTGAACAGTCTTGCCAGAGCTGTGGTGTGTCATTTAGCTTGTTCAGCTTTTTCCAATACACTTTGATTTATTTTTTGCCAGATTGTTTTCAATGGATAGTTACTTTGCAGAGTAACAGTATTTGAGTGTGCTCACAGTACATGCAATAACTGTTTTTCAGCTCTCCGGCTGAATAAGATAAACCTTAAATATTTTCCTTGCCAGTTTCAGCAGTAAATTTTGACCACTTTGAGTGTTAAGATTAATTAAATAATAAAACACACCCAGTGTGTATGAAAAGAAATTAACTTGTAAAATATCCTTAAAGAGGAAAATGTCTTCACCTGTCAGCTAAAAGATTTGCTTTTCACCATATTTAGCCCAACTGTCCCAAAGCCTCGGTTTCTGATGGAGGTGTTCCACGAGCATCTCCTGGAGAGCCCGAGTGTTTCCCCTGCAAGGGGGGGTCGCTCGGGAGCCGCGAGGGGCAGGTTGGCTCTCTTCAGCCTCTGTTGCGCAGCGGCAGAGGGGCCTTTGGCTGCTGCACATCCGTACGCTCGGTCCCCAGCTGCCCGCGGCTGAGCCCCCACAGAGGCCCAGGGCAGGTCTGGATGGGTCCTGCCCCACTCGCCCTCTCCCACCTGCCCCTGCCAGCGCCAGGGCTCGTTCTGCAGTGGCACCGCTCCTGGTGAGGGATCTGCTCTGCTGGAAGCATCCTGGCTTAGAGTTTAAATCAACTACATCATCAGGTCTTTGACCGCTCTGTTTAAAACAATGAAGAACAAAATAAATAATGAATTCTATCATGCATGAATTTTTCTGGTACAAGTAGCATGCATTAATGCAAATATTATCCTGGTGAAATCCCATTGAAGGTGTGCGTTTAGAAACAAGCACAAACTCCAGTTAACGTGCAAGTTCTCTGTTGTGTCTGCATGTAAGTGTAATTCATACTGTACTTATTTATTTTTCTTAAAATCTGGCTCAGTGTCTTCTACTTGAAAAGCAGCTGTTGGTAGGTGTCAAATACAAACGTGCTTTTTTGCCACAGTATTGCAATATTAAGAGTTTGTGAAAAGCCTCCTGTCCCCTGACTCTGTAGAAAGGGAAGATGAAGGAGGCAGCGCAGCGCTATCAGTACGCCTTGAGGAAGTTTCCGAGGGAAGGATTTGGAGAAGAAATGAAAGCGTTCAACGAGCTGAGAGTCTCATTGTACCTGAATTTGTCACGATGTCGCCGAAAAACAAACGTAAGCTCTTGCTGTTAATCTGTTGCCTCTCTGCCTCCATCTTCCCCATAGCCATCATTGCCCCCTTTTCAATCCTGCTTTGTTAATCCCAGTCTTTGCTTTAACTAAAAATTTACTAGTAAATACTTATTCTGTGTTCTTGTTATATGAAGACCGAATACATTACATCTGGTACAATTATTCTCTACAACTTTCACGTACCTTTCCAGAGAAAGCTCTGGACTAGCCCAACCCATTTCCTCATTTTTCTTGGTTTTCTCTAATTCCCAGGTCTTTAACTGGCCTTTTGTCAAAACACATTCTAAAGCTTTGCTGTCTGAGGTGGTCATTTATCCTGTAAACATGCATTTTAATATCTTTGAATTGAAAATAACCTTATCTTACCTGTATTAACATTGCTTTTTAGCTACCCTGGAGTCAGTTTCCCTTAGACATGAGAGACAAGGTCAGCAAGATGGGGTCTGTTCTCAGTCTTTCAGAAAGTACCTGCTCTTGCTGACTGATAAAGGTGACTTTCCGTACTGCATAAGCTGTCTGCGCTGTGGAAGCGGTACCAGGAATAAAGGGCATGCAGCTTGCTTTTCTTGTCAATGTATGATGAGTACATTTGTTTGAATTATTAGGACTTTGGTATGGCTGAGGAGTTTGCTACCAAAGCACTGGATCTGAAACCCAAGTCTTACGAAGCCTATTATGCTCGAGCAAGAGCCAAGAGGAACAGCAGGTACTGATTGAGTCTGTGCATCTGCCTGCACAGACTTTTCCTTTTTAACTTCCTAACACTTTTAACAACTCTTTTTCTTTTCCACTAATTGTATTTGGAATTTGCAAAGAAAAAGTTATTTTCCTTGTACACTTTCCATCTGCATTAGGGCTCTGTATCAGTTAAAGCCAACCAAACCCAAAAAGCAATATTGAATACTCATTTAGGTAATTATTAGGCAGTCCAGAAGGTAACAAATTGATATGAAGAGGGATTATTTGAAGTGTAAGAGTGAGTGGGACTGCTAGTCCATGTGACTCAGCAGAATGTTGTCAGCAGTGCGCCACTGAACTCCAGCACTGCGTTATTTATTACCAGGAATAACTGGGTGCTTTTGTAGGACAGGATATGTTGAATCATTAGCAGTTCAAGATAAGAACAAGGGGAGAGAGGAGGAACCATCTCTTTCAGCTGGAAAAATACCAAACTGTAGTGGTGTAGTTGAAGTATAGGGAGAGGTGTCTTTTTGAGACAGAACAACGAATGGTCATGAAGCAGAGTTCAGCACGTTACCTGCTCTGTAGGGAACAGCAAAGGGCTTATGAGACAAGACAAAGCGTCAGTTCCTGCTGTTGTCAGCAGACTTCTGCTGCCTTCCTGAAAAAGCTGTTACAAGGGGAAGGGTTTAGGGCTGGGTCTGCGCTTTCACTGTGGGGAAGAATTTCCTGGGTTGGAGAACATCCAGTTCTTACACTGTCACCACCTGCAGCAGAGGGCAAATCGGAATATTTCTTTGAAAGTGGTGGAGGTGGGTTAGCAGTAGGCAGTGCTGAGACCCAGATCTGCCCCAGATTTTTAAGTTTACTTGGGTTGTTTTTTTTTTCTCCCTAAACAGAAAGCTACTTGCTGCTCTCGCTGACTTACGTGAAGCCACCCAGCTGTGTCCTAGCAATCAAGAGATAAAACGTCTCCTGGCTCGAGTAGAAGAGGAATGCAAACAGTTGCAGAGAACACAGCAACAGAAGCATCAGTCTCCACAGCTACTACAGCGAATGAACAACTCTGATAACGAGGAAGAGGGCATTATACAAGGTGTGAATGATAATTTTAATCTTCAAGACAGGGAGGATGAACTGCCACACCCTGATGAATCTGTTTCCTCTCCACAAAGGCTGCAGTGTTCCTCAGCTGCTTCATCATACAGCAGGACCCTTCAAGAAGGTGTTCAGCAGAAAGCTAGATCTGTGTCCCCTCAGAGCAGAACAGGCAGTAAGTACCTGAGAGAGCCAGGCTTGATCATGCAGCCAACAAAGCAGGCACAGATTGTGAAAACCAATCAGCACCTGAGCTCCATCCAGCCCGGATCAAAACCTGGAAGCAGTCAGTGTCATACAAAGACACAATCATCTTTTCAGCATCTTCCACAAAGCCCCTTGCCAGTCCGGCACCCTAAAATCCAGCACTTGGAGGGGACGAGCACGTTGTCATCTGGAAGTGTTTCTGCAGGTCCTGGTTCTGAAGCGCACAGTGAGAAGTTCACGTCCAGCCAGGGCTCCCACTCACAGCAGGATGAGAGTAGCTCTCCTCATTCTTCTGCAAGTAAGTCCAAAACCGCTGACAGGTTGGCAGCCCCCACTCAGATGAATTTCAGTGAAGCCAGACAGCAAAGTCCTGTACCCAGTGGTGTCTCTTCTAGTTCTCCATCCAGCAGTGTGATTCTTGCCAGCTCAACCAGCAGCTTAACTTCAGCCAGTAGTTTTTCAAGAAGCAGGACGGGGCTAGGCCCAGACGTTCGACTCAAGGAGAATAATGTTACTCAAGTTCAGGGTGCTGTCACTGAGCAGAGACCTCGCAATACCCCGTTCATGGGAATCATGGATAAGACTGCAAGGTTTCAGCAGCAGAATGCTCAGTCCGGGCGCACTTGGCACTCGCAGGCATCAGATGGATTATCAACAAATGTTGCCTCTGGGGGCGTTCAGTCCTCACATTTTGAGCAGTTCTCAGTCAAACACTACCAAACTAAAATTTCCTCTACCGGTGCTGCCCCAGGAGATGGCAACCACAATGGTGTGCAAGCTAAAGAACGCGAGGAGCTGACGTGCCAGGTACCTACCCACGGTCAAGAGAACAGAGCACCTAAACAAGCTTCGCGTTTGTACCCAGACGCTGTCCCACAGCAGCACTCTCGCGTCAGTAAGGACGGCCATCTCAGTCACGTCACGGCTACGAAACCAAAGCGATCGTTCATTGAATCCAATGTGTAAATATTGTTTTGTGTAGTTACAGGGTTGTAAAACTTGGCTCATAACATCATAGGGTGTTACTTCCACACAAAATACTGATTGGCTGGTCACTGGTGAGTTTGAGTAAGCAGTCTGTGTTGGCCAGTACTTCATGGGATGCAACCACTTTACACTGTTCCTACCATCACAGGACAGTTCACAGTAACTGGAAGAGCAAATTTGTGTAGAAAGAGTCAATTAGGATCATCAATCCACCAAACTAGGACCTCAAGCAGAGAAATCCTTTCCATTACGTTTTACCATTAAGTAAGACTTTGTTTTTACATTGGGCTTTAATCTTGGCTTTCGGTTATATTCCATCTCACCACTGACATAATAATCGTGCCTCTATAACGCTTAAGTGCTTACTTCTCAAAACAGTGTTAAAGATACCTGCTGCACAATACTCAGATCTGTATATGTCTGTGGTTTTTTTAAATCAAAGTATTTTATCACTTTTCTAGTGGGATCTAATTTGGGTTGCATGATGTACATTTAGGAAGCATAAATAATTTGTGTATCAGTAAACTATAAGCAGCCAGGTTTTGACATGTAAATACAACTATTTTTAGTAACTAGAAGAAATCGAGTAAAATAAACGATGACATTTGCATGTGTATTGAAAGGCTTTGACCATATTGGTTATTGCACTGAAGAACACAATATTATGTCATATTAACAATAATCATTGCACTTTATATAGTTTATGTAATCACCTTTGGGTGCTATCTTAAAGCAAAATGATTTATTGTTTATTCGTGAAAAAGGTACAGCAACAAAATGTTTGGTAAGTGTTTTTGTGGGAAACCCCAGAAACTGAGGGAGTGAAGGTGAAAGTTTGAGGAAAAGAGTATGTGCAGTTGCGTGACAGGATGAAGTTGTGAAGTTTTTCGGTGGAAATAAAGTTTTATTTTGGCAAGAACGTTCTGAAAATAAACAGATGCAGTGACATTCCTGTGGGCGCAGTTAGTCTGGAGTGGTCAACTTCACATCGTCGTCGCTTTTCACGTCCCGTTTGTACACAGTGTTTTATGTACATTGTAAACAGCTCTGCCCATTCTTAGAAATTCTTTCTGAGTTTGCATCATTATTCTTCAGCTTATTTATTGTTTACTGTTTCTTGGATATTTTGTACAAGTCCTATATTAGTCTTGTCCTGTAGTTCTATTTTTGCACAGCTACTGTATTTTTTTCCATACAAAATAAAGATTATTAATATACCTGTAGGATGACATGCAGTCACTGATGGTTACAGGAGAAACTCCCAACTGTTCCAACTATGTGTTCAGTAATAGAGAACAAAGACAAATTTTTTTGTTTTTTTAAATTAGAAAGAGAAATGCAGATTACATACTTTGCTATTTCTTATCTTCTGAAAGACTAACTTGGCATTGTCAAGACTCAAAACTCATTAATGTAGTGAAAATTTTAAGAAAATTTTATTTGAAAAACTGTGCATCTGAATACTTCATTTCTTAAACAGAAATACCACAAAGTAAAATTACCATAACTTAGATGTTTTTCAGTAATTTTCTGGGAGCTTCCACCAGCGAAGATTTTCTTTCTAACAGACATTTAAACGACAGCACAGATGAGGACAGAAACAGTTGGAAATAAAAAAAATTTATTTCCTTTAGCTACATACAATTTTATTTCTATTAATTTTAACAAACAGCCTCAGAACTAAGTGGTTTTACTGTATTTCTGCTGCGCCTCGAGCCAGCGGCCGATCGCCATTTTTAGTGTCCTGTTCGGTGTAAGCATGAGAGAGGGGAGAGGAAGGTTTGTCATGGGGCTCGAGCGTCTTTTATTGCTGATCCAGTTCTCAATTGCTTCCTTCTCATAGGAGTAGCCATCTACAAAGAAACCATCATCCAAAGCTTGTTACAGGGGGTTGGGCGCTGTTACACTGAACAGATTTTAGCTACTTAAATTTAAAAGGGGGGTAAGGGAATTGGTTTTTCCAAACAGGAAAATGGAGATATGGGAAAACTGCAATATAGAAAAATTGCATGGTCTGTGAAAGCTTTACCATAAACTCATACATCTATTTCAAATTACATAGTTAACTCTGTTACAATAAAACTTTATACAGCAGTATTAAGATCAAATTTTGGTTCAACTTTTTAAATTACACTAAGTAAGAAAGAAACACTGAAACAGGGAGGTGACTAGCCAGGAAACTGCACTGACAGAGGCTTTTATACCAGTGCTTACTCCATCAGCTGGTGCTCATCAAGCTGCCTGCAAGTGCAGCCTGGCTCTGTTTGTTATGTTTAGTTCTAAATTACTCTAAAGACACCGTACCAGACACTGTCAAGCCTCACCAAGTGCTTGCAAGTGCTGCTCTTCCCCTCCCCAGTACTTACAGAAATATATCACAATGGTTATATTTGCTACTTAAGGCCAAGGGGAGAGCTGAACCATCACTGTACGTGACACAGAGCTGGCAATAAAACCAGCATGTCAGTTAGTTAAAAAAAAAAATGCCAAAGGGTGGGAGAACTCCCTGCCAAAAAAGAAAACAAATCCAAAAAAAATGTATAAATGGCAGATTGGTGTTCCAGTTACTGCACACCATTGGTTAATAAAACTATTAATCACAATTTAAACAACTATTTCCATTTAGCTGGAGCTAAAGTTCTTGAGTAATTTTTTTTTTTTTTAAATAATTTTCACCTCAGGAACCCTTTCTAGCAAAAAAAAAAGACAACACTGTGAATATAAACAGTTCAGGCTAGTCTCATGTTTCTATCTCTGACTGCAAAGCACCAAAATACATTAGGCACATGTTAAATAAGACTTTCTGTTCAGTTTGAATGCTCCATAATGTGAAGTAAAGGCTCATTAACATCCAGTGGCTAATTAAAGACTGGCACCCTGCAGAGATCAGCGATGACCAGTGCTGGCCCTTAGCCGGCCGCCCAAGCCCTGCTGTGGGCACGAACCCAGCCCCGGTCAGGGCTTCAGCTCTTCCAGGCAGTAGGAAAAAAAAAGCTGTTACAGAACAGAAACAGAGGAATAACCTACACCCTCTGTGTCCCCCTGTCACCCCTCTGTCTGATGAAACAATACAAGCCCGTGTCCTCCACCCCTCCTCTAACACAGGGCTACACTTTTATTTCCTTCTGCTTTATTGACTATGAGCCACTTACTGAGCCTGGAAAAAAAAAACACAACAAAAAAAACCACAAGTTATTTAGGCTGATCATGTGAGTAAAAGAAACACAGTTTGGCATTCTACCTTCTTTTTGTTTTTCCTTAAATTCTGCATAGCACAGGGGCATAAAAGTTTTACCTAACTCTTACTAAAGCTTATCGGACTGACCAAAATACCCAGCTCACTTCTGCACAACTGCCCACTCGCTGCAGTCAGCTGTGTTCACACCACAGGGACGTCAGGTCTGTGGTGCAGGAGCTACCGAATGAACATGAATTTCCAAACAGCACATAACTGTACTTCCCTTCACCTGGCTTGCCACAAACCAACCTCTCTCCTGCTGCACTCGCTAACATTTCTGCTGTTACTCATCAGCTTCTATAAAAACAAAGCAGTGTGAGGAACTCCCAGCTAGGGCCACCCTGTGCTCTGCAAAGCAGAGGAATCCCGTGTTCAGGACAGCGGTGTAATACTGACGGGCACACAGGCAGTATCTATTAGATAGTAAATACTATAATTGAGCTCACACACACTGTGAACATTTTATTTTAAAAGGGCAACAGTTTTTCTTTAAAATGCCTGTTTGATTTTGTAATATACATGTGAATAGTGACAGGCAGCAACTTCCAGCTTGTCAATGAAACTATCCCACACTAAAACAGGAAGGAACATTAAAAAAAAAAACCAACCACAAACTATACAGCCTCATCAGCAGAGCTGACACTAAGTGACTTGCTTGATACAGTGTTTTTCTCTGTATCAGAGCTGTAATTTGGCAAATCAAACAAACATTTACCACAGTTCTATTTTGTTGCAACAGCTATTTAGCATAGTTTTTCTGTCTACAACTGATGATATGCCCATTTTTGTGTTCCCACACCTATCTTTCTTTACCCTGAAGTCATTCATTTTAGTCAATGCCATTTGAAGACATACCTGCTGCAATGACAGGATCCTTCATGAGCTCCCTTGTTATAGGACATAAGAACTCATCAGGGATAGTAACGGAAACAGGGATCATTTTCAGCCTCAGTTCTTCAATTTTCTGGAGGACTTTACTGCGCAGGCCTAGAGACTCTGGAAAGTTATTCACACGTGAAGTGGACAACACAGACATGTCAGGCAAAGAGGTCAGCTCTTGCATTAATTAGCAGTTGTGTTACAGCAGACACAGCTCCATCTCGCCACCCCCACCTGATACAGGAAAATCCACAGACAGCCCTGGCCACCACAGCTCAGCTACAGCACGTCGCTCCTGCTGGCTAACGATAACTTTGTGGAGTGATGAAAACAAACCCTGGAACAAATGCAACATTGCTGCAAAGACGTGGCTACCTGGCAGAACAGCAGTTTAGTTGGTGCCTCACAGCATCACGCACAGCACTGCATGTGCAACCTAACGGCAGATAACACAGGCAGAGTGAGGATAGCAGTGGTTCTCCCTGAAAGTGGACTATATAAATAGCTCTGTGAGGGTATGAGAGTGCACAAGTGCCATCATCACCTCCAAGCAGAAGACTGCCTACCACCAAAGCACCCGAGTGAGAACTCACCACCCTGGGGCCAGGTTTGGCACAAGGACATATTTATGTCACCGTTATGGACATAAAGTGCTAAATTTGTCACAGATCAGGAGGGAAGCATTCAGACATTGCTTCACCTCCCAAAAAGGCTGGCTCCAGTGAGGCTGAGCACACTGACACAAGGGGCTCTGCTGTTGGTGTAGCACTGCACAGAACAAGAAGGGTGTGGTATTCACTCCCAGCTCTCTGTGGGATAGCTCAGTGGTTTAGTGCTGCCCCTAGGCACAGGGCAGTCTGGATGCCAGCGTGCCTCTTGTGCAGCATCAAGGCCACCTTTCTCACTTCCCAAGTGGACGCATCAACAGCTCTTCTAGCAGAATATTACATCAAGCAGGACAGCAAAATCCACGGACACTGTAGCAGGATCAGAAGACCCCATTAAGAGGTTCTGGCCCCTGTTCCTTACACTCTTTGCACTGCATAATTGAAGAAAAAAACCCCACAAAGTAGAACCATTCGCTCAAGTAAAAGCTTACTAGCATATATTTAATGTTCTACCTTTGAGGCATGTCTGCACAACACACACAGAGTTAGACTCACACAGAGGTTCTGAGACTTTGCATCCAGGCCTTACGAGTTCTTGTGACTCTTTTACTGGAGATCCAGAACCACGTTCCTACTTCTTGAATTCAGGCCACCATTAATATATGCGTTCACCTTCACTGTAAGTGGTAACAATGAGTGCCAATTTACAGAATGGAAGCATGCAGCACCACGAATTAAACCACATGCCAGTTGTAGGGGCTCCATTCCTCAGTTTGAGTTACAGTTTGATTGACCCATTTTTAAAAATAGTAAAGAGGAGGACCCTGGGACCTATGAACCAGTCAGCCTCACCTCTGTGCCTGGTAAAACATGGAACAGCTCCTCCTGTAAGCTATGTCTGAGAGGATACAAACTGTGAATCTGAAAAAAGAGCCGTATCTATGTGTGAGACAGCAGCCATTCTTTCCAACCTAACTGTGAGCAGAAGAGGAAAAAAGAAATCTGACAATGAGAAAAGTGATTTTACAGTTCTATAAACTGTCACACTACAATTTTAACCTGTCAAGATTGGAAATGCATCCCAGATATCATTAATCTTCATCTTGAAGCAGTATAAAACGTTCCTCCCTTTAAAAACTGTTTTATGTCAAAACACCTACAGGTGTAATGTGTCACAATTTCTTTCTTCCCACCTAGTAGTGGTAAATACTAGTTCCTACTCTGGCTAGTTTTCTGTCTTCAGTACTAAAATAAAGAGTTGATACAACAGTCAACTGCTCTCCTCCATCTGCAGGCTGCCAAGGAGACTGCCTTTAACACACCAGTGCTTCCAGCTCTACTGGACAACACATCAGCTGCCTCAAACAGGGTGGGCAAAGGGATGAAACTCACACTGTTACGCAAGTCATTTTAGTCAGCAAAGACAAAAGATGTCACAGAGTAAGAAAAATATATGCAAAAGAAAACAATTAACCTACATTTCCTTAATAAAGATTATATAATGACATATGTAAAGACAAAGGCAGTGTAAGAACTGAAATACAATAAGAGTTCATGCTTATTCTTAGGAAGAGTTTGCATGGCAATTTTGTAAAGATCTACGAGATCAGTTTGGGATGAAGAAAACTTAAGAATATAACCAAAGGGAAGAAAGGCAAAAAAGGAACTAAATAATTCTGTAGTTGTAACTGGATTTTGAGGGCATATTCTACAATCTTAATCACATGGGCAATTTTTCCTAAATAGCCTTTTGCTATACTTCTTCTCACTTTGGCAAACACGCCAGCACCTAATTTACACCATCTAATCTAGCCATCAAAATGAACAGAGAACTTATATTCAGAAAGTTCCAGTGTAGCTCACCATTCTTAAATTTCTTGTTTCAGAATCACCGCTGTAGAATCATTACTGATCATTACTAATACGCCACTTCCTTGCGATTCCTTCTAAAATGTAATCACAGTTTTGCAATAAAGTGACAGGACAATGTGTTAACTAGGACACCTGGTGAATTATAAAGTGTCTGAGCCAGGCAAGCTTTGCTTCATCCTCACTAAATGTCAACATCAAATGCTTCATCTCCAAAATAACTAAAAACTAAAACATACGTTGTGTTTTTCTATTATAGTAACAGTACACTGAAGAATTTCACTGTTAAATTCAAGGTAGTTGACCACATAGTATTATAAAGATGGCACTTTTGCAGACTGATAGGAAAACCTATAGAGTACCCTCTTTACTAAAGTCAGAATCAGTAAGTACACACAAAAGCTGAAATTCCTTTTCCACAGCTTAATGATACAAGATCTAAAAAGGAAAATAGAAACAAGAGCATGTAAGCCCCCTTAACACGGCATTGTTGGTGGAAGTGCATTTTATGTCTCAAGGTGTAAGCAAACACACACACACACAGAGTACTGTGGATAAATGTGACATTAGGGGTTTTTATCAGCACTGGTAATGAAATAAAAATGCATTTCAGGTTAAAAAAAATCCACATATGGAACTCCTAACTTGTGTTCATTCCAACATTTCACACGTAATCTAAAGATTAAAAACTATTTGGATTTCTATACTCTTACCAATTTTTAATTCATTAGTCAGACTTTCTTTAGTAAGATGCAGCAGTTCCTTGCCATCAATGTTATTCGTTTTGAAAAGCCCAACGAAGTCTGCTAAGTCTTGTGCACAAAGCCAGGCTGAAACGTCATCCTCTGACCAGTCCTCAACAGCCACCTTAGATTCGTTTTCTGCAGTATTTCCTTTGGTAAGGAAAGATAAAAGACAGTTAAAAAAAACCACCACCACCACTCCCCTCTCCTCCCAAAAACAATGAAAAAAACCCAGTTCTAAGAACCCTGGCAGTAATGAACGCTGTTTTTCAAGTGCTCTCAGAGCACATTCCCCAACATCTAATAAAAGAAATGTTTATTAGACATTACTTCAGGGGGGGCAATAATTTGGATTTGTCTTTTACCTATCAATCTTCAAAGTTAAGAGGAATTTAATCTTAGATGCCTACCCATCTGTCAAATCTGAATTGAACTAAAAGACAGAAAAGCATCAGCAGACACTGAAACCAAGTCTCGCACCTCTTTAGAAAAGCAGACCGAAGTCCAGACTCACTCTTGCACTTTGAACAAAGATCTATGTACCTTTGTTCCACATACTTTAGGTGCTGATATATTTTGTAACATTAATTATCCTGGTTTTTTCACCTATAACAACTGGTATGCTGTGTTTCTTGTTGACAATTATGCTTGCAATTAGTATATTTTCTGTTTAACTCATTGCCCATGATACTTGTCCAAAAAGTCTTTCAGCACTCTGGGAATACTATTCATCTCTGAGAGATGAGTAAGAGAGTAAGAAATGGAGAATATCAGAAAAGAAGATACTGCAGATTAATAAAATTAAAATCCTTCTAGTGTATCTTTTCTTTAAAAACCAAACAGAGAATACCTCTGTAGGACATTAATAAGATCAATTCAGGGAAAAGATAAATAACGTGCACATAATCCTGAGGTTACAAACTACCTGCATGTAGGAAAAAGTGGTTTTTTTGCATCTTCAGATGGTGTTCAGCAATACTGTGCTTTAAATTTAAAGAACAGATTACAAATACTTCACACACTAACCTTCTTCACAGGGTTGCTCAAGGTCAAACTGCCATATGTTCACAGTTTTATCCATTGAGCCTGTGGCAAGTAACGGACTACACGGTGCAAAAGCACAAGTTGTAACATATCTACAAATAAAAATAATGTGTGAAAATTCACAAGAAAAGGATTTAATTTCTTTTATTTATTAACAGTAAACCAGAATAATCATACCGAATTCTTACCTGGTATGCTGAGACAAAGTATGAAGGGTATTGCCAGTACTCTGTAAAAGAATATTTGTGATTTTAAATCTCAGAGAATAAAAAGAACATTCACTCATTTGTACACTGCCTTTCAAAATTACAGATGCTACTGAAAGAAATTCCTGAATTTCCAGAGTTTTAACTTATGATTTGAAAGATTCTCCTTCTTCTGAAAGATACTATTTCTTTGACAGGTACAGACAGAGTGGAACGATGAAGAGCACAGTTATTCTGCATCACTAATGGATCGGTCAGCACTCCAGTTTTTTGAGCTATCCATCATGAGGAAAGTGCCCTTTTTTACGTTGAAATCTCTCTCTCTCCCACGAAGGTTCATTGTCCCACTTCTCCTCAACAGCTATACAAGTTATTGTCCCATTTGGTAAAAACCTAAGGCCACAAAAGCTGACAAACAGTATTAAGAAATACTTATGCTGGCGTTTTCTGCATCCTTCAATTTTCTGGGGTTCCAAAAATCTAGGGGACTTCTTACATACTTGTGTAAGCTCCAAACTACTAAAATAATTGGGCCAAAAATTGGGAAGGTATCAAATTAGTGATTTTGGTGAAAAAGTTTAACCCTAATTGAAAAATTGTATCAGTACAATAGTACGTGCAGAGCAAGCTGGAGAAGTTTAACATTTGTTCATCCTTCATTTTCAGCAAAACTATTATTCTTTTTAATATTATAAAGTACTAAAGGTAAATACCATTTACAGGTGAACCACAAAGGATGTAACAACAGTATTATAGAAAATGCCCAAACAATATATTTTAAAGAAAAGACATTGTATTTAACATAAAAATTTTATTGAATTCTTTATTATGCTTCTATTTTATCCTTCTATTTTATCTGTACTTTATATATAAATAACTAAAAAATTTCTACGGTCGCCATTTGCATTTTATCTCAAAAGCTACAGTCCTTCTTGCTTTGGAAGCTAAGATAAATTTAGGATAACAGAAGTCCTTCTACTTCAATATGAAGATCACTTGTAAGTACAGAATTCATCAAATAATACTCTACTGTAGAGAAAGCAAATAAAAAACTCCTCAAAAAAATGTAAATAAAAAGTGAGAAAGACTGGTAAATTCTCAAGAGATGTTTTTCCTCAAACTCCTTCCCCCACCACCAAATGCACAGTAAATATTTTGGGTTGATATTGTTTCTGTTCTTTAATATTTATTTACATTGATAAGACACTGCATAAGCAGTGCTGGTATTTAAGGACAACAATCCAATGAATGATCTTGCACTATGCTATACTTACAGTTTCGTATATTATGACACACTTGTCCACAGACCTTTAAAAAAAGACACATCAACATTAAAATGATGCAGAGAGGACAAAGGAAACTATTTTTAATTAAGAGGAAGAAAAAACCTTTTCCACAAACAAAATAAGAACAGATAGTTTAAGACCACTTCATTAAAAGCTCAGATATCTAAATCCCCTCCACCCGTGCCCACCTTAAGACACCACCACTGATTAGCTGTACCTCCAGCATGATGTAAAAAACAACAGTTAAATATGAAAACGCTGCACTTCATGAGAATTTCTGATGCAGAGGGTTTGCACAGTGCTTACGCAATCTGGCCCCTGCTCCCACTGCTCTCCACTGTCTGTACCATACCTACTTTGTGCCTTTGCAAGCAGTATCTGTAAAGCAGATGCACAGGATCTGGCTATCCACGATCTCCTCTCAGCACTTCTATTTATTTTTGAAACCTTTTAATTTGCAAAGCAAGCTAGAGGAAGTATTGCAATGCAACACATAAAATACAGTGGTGCAATGCAATCAATACATAAAATATTTCATTAAATACAAATTGCACAGTTACTTACCATGACAGCAGTGTTTCCTGAAAGACTTTATGGGATAGACATTTCACTTACGACAATATAAGCAAAAACAATAATCCACATGTCTAACAGAAAATAAAATAACTCTAGATCACAAACATTCATAATGATCTGCAAATACTGAAAAAGACTCCCCTAAAAAGAATACAAAGCAAAATGTCAAAGCAAGCTGTTGTCTCCTGGGGTTTGTATAGTTTTATTTGCTGGCTATTGTAGTCTTTTCGTTTTCCTTTGCAAGACATCAGTTTTTCTGTTTCAGTTTAGAAAGTCTTCGTAAAAAAGACAATTAAAATTTAGCGTTGAATCATTTTATTTGTTATTTCAAGTTGCCACTTAGTTTAGAAGTGATTAAGCACTTCTCATGAGAAGTGGAGAATAAAAGCATACAGTCATTAATATTCATAAAACCATGAATGAGTACATCTACCTGATTTACAATTTCCTCTTTCAATGGCTGATCCCTGAGGAAAGCCACTAGTAACCAGCCGCCAGTTTATCTTTGTGCTGCTGATCACCAACAATCACTTGAGCCCGACAGTCCCATCATTTTCCCACACAACTCACCGCCCACTTTTCTCATCTGTTTCTCCCCAGTTTGGCTCTATGACTACACTGGGAGACCGTGTCAAAAGCCTTGCTGAGGCCGAGGCGTAGAACGCGCTCTCCCCTCACTGACCCAGCCAGCCTTCTCACCGCGGGGGGCAGGCAGGTGGGTCAGGCTCAGTTGGCCCTTGTCCAGTTCCTGCTGCTCTCCCCAGACTCGCGGTGCTTGGACATGGCTTCCAAGCCCGCTGGAAGGACTTGCTCCGTAACCTTCCCAGAGACCGGAGTTAGGCTGACTGGCCTGCAGCTCTTTGGATCCTCCACCTTGCCCTTCTCGGTGTGACATCTGCATCTTTCCAGTCATCGGGAATCTTCCCACCACCTCCACCCTCCCAGGTCTTTATCAAACGTAAGAGTGACCTTGCAATGACAGTGGCAACTCCCTCATCACCCTCTTGTCCCAAAGATGGTAAGATTGCAGTCTCGAGTTGTATTTTTAATAGATGCTACAGTATCCACATGAAAGGCCACATAAATGCCCCAAAACCAGGAAATCATGAATCTTATTACAAAACTCAGGAGAACAAAGCTTGCAACACCCTGGATTTCAATCACCCACAAGACACAGACCAATTGGAAAGACACTTCAATAGTTCTGGAGGTCACAGACCTAATTCCTTAATTATTGGAAATATACTTTGAAATCTCCAACTCTTTTGAACCTTCTGTTTTACAACACGGAAGCGTGAACCTGGACAGCCATCTGCATTAAATTTAAACAAGTAAAAGATACTGCTTACCCTGAAACTAACATCTGCCCATCATAAGAAAACGCACAAGCCAGAACTGGGGCAGAATGTCCAGTCAGTGTGTATTTATATTTTAATTCAACACCTAAAAATACAAAAAGTAAATTATTACATATGGACATATTTGACAACGTACAAGACAAGCTGCTTTTAGAAGCATAAAGCTGCACAGAAGATGTGACTCTGTGACATACTGTCTACAAAAATGGGGATAAAAGATCACAGAGACAACTTAATTTTAACATTTCTGACTTCCTCACTTTGTAGTCTTAGCATGTCTAACAGTGTGTTAGATAATTAAATGTGTATCTGTACACACAACACTCATCCTTATAGACTTCTATATAAAAGAGATTACAAAAAACCACCCACTGAAGCTGGTTCTGGCCATCTGCCTAGTCTCCATAGAGCAGTCACACATCCACATTGCAGTTTCAGCAGTAGCCAACACTTTTCATTTCTCCAGCTCCTGCTCAAGGGCCAAGATGTACTGAGAGGTGAAAGGAAACTTCTCCCTGGCCTGGGAGCTTAAGAGGTTTCAATCTATCAACCTGCTCAAAGGCCACAGTAGAAACGTTACTGGTTACCAAAAGATAAAAATGCTAATTAAACCCAAATGTTTATCATAACATTACGTTTGAGGGAACTGGGTGAAATACTGTTGAAATCTTTACTTTTACAATTATTCATAAATAGATCACTAAATAAAATCTACAGGGCCCAAGGTCACAAAGTGCTGCATGCCTTAGCTGCTCTCCTGTTAAACAATCAAAAGAAAACTTCCTACTTGCTAGTTTGGCTGTGAATCCATGACAGCAGTATAAATTTGATCTTAGATGTGAATTGTCACTAAAGACGTAAGACACTGGAATATGAAAAAACCATCACTATACACACCTAAGAAATCTGCAAACAAAATAAGCCAGAGTTTGATCTGATTATCTTGACCACAAGAAGCCATCTGGAAGTATCTGAATCCGTGTTCACCATCTGATAAAATCCAAATATATTAATGTGAATCAGAAGCACTGAAAATAACATCACACCAGTAAACTATATCAGCATTTTTCACTGTAATTTGGTACATTTCCTTAATCTCAGTACTACTTTAGAAGTGTTAATAAAAATACTTGCAGAACTTCTAAAACCATTTAGAAGTAAGAAATGAGTATCACTGTTATACTGTTTCCTGAACAAGTAGATAAAGACCAGAACTGGGCTCATACTTCAAGTTTTCTTGATGGTAAATGTCTGATTCCTCTGTCTACTGAGTGCAACAAGATAGTCTTTTAGCCTAAATTATATGGTTATATCAATTTCTTCTACAGTTCAGTAGTTCTCAAACTCAACCACATATGCATATACAAAATTTCAGAGTAACTGACCGGCTATTTTCATAATTTTAAATGTTCAACTTTTCATTTTTATAAACTAAGTGATGTTTCATGACTGCAGTCAAGCCAACCACTCGAGAAACACTGCATTGATAGAACAGTAATAAAACAGTAATAGTTTTATAGCTTTCCCCTCTTTATTCAGTGGATATGAACATTTCTGAATTATCATGCTCCACCTAAATGTGTTGCTTCAGCCCTTTATCAATTTTTTTTATTTATTCTTAAATCCTGTGTCAAATTATTTCTGCTCTTCTACTCCACTGAGCTGGCATACCAGCCTGACACAAGTCACCATAACAATCCTTCAGTGGCATTACCTCTGCCAGTACCAAGTCTTAGAATTCCTACAAGAATCACCAGCATTAAGGCTGGAAATCAGAAAATCCTAACAGACATTTTAAGGGCTGACCTTTCCAGCTCTGTAGTTACCAGGACTGTCACAATATTTACTGTTAAGTGTCTTACAAAATAACCCCAGAGTTTTCATCTCCATTCTTCCACCACATAAAGTATATTTTCATTTCATATGGTTATCATAATAAAAATCCTAGTACACATAGACCTGTTTGTTCACAGGAACAATCAGAGCTACTATGACTGTGGCAGATCTTCTTCTATTTATTTATTTATTACGTGAAGAAGCACGTAGTGACAAAATTGAAGTGCAACCTATACAGTGAGGTCAGCTAAAACAGCTGTAAGACATTTGAACAGTACCACATCTTAGTGGGAAACATGAGATTCTGGGCTCACTGCTCCCCCAAATTCCTCCAGCTGAGAAAGTCAGGCGCAGGAAAACAGTCTATCTGCTCACATCCCACAGCTCATTCAGTTTATTAGGTTTACAGTTCCCTGCATTGCTTTAATCCAGTCCTGCTCCTTGGGGAACCAAAATATGAAAGAGTAAAGTGGGAATGATAATCAAGCACTGCATCTTCTAACACCCTTGTTAGCCCCAGGAGATAGGCTTCATGTACAGACACTACCCAGACATTTTCCAAAACTCTGACAGGATAATTGGCTAGTGAAAGCTATCATAAGCATGCTAATGACCTTGTTTGTTGACCTAGTACATACCTCATCATGAACCTGACCACAACTTTTACTTAAGAATATTCAGAATATTCTAAAACATCAGGTCTTCCCCCTGTCATTTTTATCTTAAGCACTGATGACAAAAAGAATATGAAAACAACAGCTAGAGAGAAATAAAATAACTCTTTTTTCCCATGTTCCTCCCTTGACGAGACAAGTAACTAACCAGAAATTGGCTGTGAAGAAATATCACAGCAGGTAACGCCAAGATCATGCGCTTTTTCATTACACAGGCATCTCATGTTATCATTCCAAATGGTTAAATCACCACACGATGATCCAGTGACAAAGAAACTTCCATTAGGAGAAAATGCACAGGCCACCAAAGAACCATCTTTAACATTCCCCGATCTGAAAAGCAAGAGTACATGGGATGTGAATTTAGAATAAGTAGTGCTCTAAAGAAGTGATCTCTAAAACGCAATCTGATACAATAAGCCAAACTGTTCTAAGTTTTGCACTTTGGAACCCGGTAACAGAAGGGAGAGGAACTTGTACACAAGAGAAAGCAATGTAAAAAAAATTATTTCTATATTTCAACAAAGACAGCCAAAGCACTTTGTAAAACTGATCTTAAAAACCAATTCCTAGCAGATATGGAAGTGTGGTCAATCCTCGGTCATCTGATAGTAACCTAAAGTCCACTAAAAGTGTCTCAGTCCTTTTAGTGGACAGTAGATCTGGCCCAGCATGCATAGCTGAATCTTTAAGTGCAGGAAAAAAACCACAGCCATAAGCAACACTCATACAGCAAGAAATGTCAGTCTTATTTACTCTGATGTATTTTGTAGAACAGCTGCTCATTCTCTTTTGCTGATAGAAATTCTATTAACTGCCAGAGGTGTCAAACTTAATGCCACAGAAGTCAAGTCAATAAACTTTCCCGAGAGTCTCTCACCTGCTGAAACTATCTATACACATACATCCCAAAATACATACAATTAAAGTTAAGCTGACTACTGTTTGCATGTTAACACTTTGAAATAAACTTTTAAAAGTGAAGTGAAGGGGACAGGTTTGGAATGTTCAAGCTCTTTCTTGTTTCTTTACAATGGAAACATCCAAGCAGAAAAATTTCTGCTTAAAACAACAATATAGTTTCTACATGGTCATTATACGTCCACCATTCAACCAGGAGTAAATTAAAGATGTAAGTCTAAAACATACATCAGCGCATACATTAACAGCATATACTTGTAAGAAATTACTTTTTCATTTCTGGGGTTTTCCCTGTCAATAACAAGTACTCTGAATAAAAAAGAAGAACCTCTTCAGTAGTAATACCTCAAAATAGATAAACCCTTAGAGTTCAGAACACCAATAACTGAAATATACAATTCTTCTTCAAGATAAAACTAAGAAACAATACATAATCAATACCTCTTTATTCTCTGAAAACAAAACCACCATTTCAGTGTTTCTGTAAGCATTGCAAACAACAAGGGGGCAAAAATCTACTAGAATTCTGTTTATGGACAGGTTTCCAGATTTACACTATTTCAGATAACTATAATACAGAAATTTATAGAAATAGATAACTATAATATATAAATTTATATAAATATATAAATTTTTAAAAATTTTACAGTTCCCATCTAAATCATTGCTGTGGAAGGCAAAGGTAGAGAGGCCACAAAAGCAGTAACATGCTTGACGGGAGATGACCAAAACCAAACAAGTTTGGCTTTCAGAAATGGCTGCTCCCTCATCCTGTTCGAAACATCTCATCAATTCTCTCAAATTCTTAACTTCTTTCCTAATTTTAGAGAGACGTTGTGTAATTGCTGCTCTAAAACCTAAATCATGTCTTGCCTAAGTACAGATTACAACAACTGGCCTGAACACTTTACTGAAATACAGATGTAGAGGAGGACTTTGAAGATCACCCTAAGGTTCAAGCCTTCAACTGTGCAACATCACTAAAAATGCTCATTTGCTTTGTCTCAAATGTTTATTGGAAACCCACGTGAAATGCTGACCGCCACACCTAACTCAGCTCCAAGACTCCTTTCTGTCACCATTATGTCTTAAACTGTATCGTTTCAGGATATGTCGATAGTTTCCAAACTTCTTGATTTCTGGATTACTATCAAGCTTCTAAGACCTTCCTGGACTCCAAATAGCCTTGTAATTAAATATTTAATTAAAAACACTGTGTGTAATGCAGCATAAGGCACACGGCACAGTCAAGCTCCACTAACTGTATATTACGTATCATAGTTTGTTGACCCACTGTTTAGAACCCAGATGCACGCAGTATGCAATGCATCCCGATTTCATGTTAAATCAACAAGAATACTCCCATGAACTTAAAAAATCAGGATTTAGATGAAAGATAACTTAGTAAAAATCAAAGCTTCTTGAGTTTGCATTGTTTAACTTGAAAAAAAAAAAAGACTCAGCACTTCTGCCTCTCCTAATGATAATCTTTTGGTCTTCTAAATCCTATTCCTGTTTCTTAATGGTATCCCTCAGTGGTGTGAGTCTGCAAGTCTTCTACACACCACAGCATACTACTTAAATTATATTATTGTAAACAAGGCTGGCAAAAAGTATTTGGCACTCACCTGTACAGTTTCAACGACTGCATGTTCCACAGAACTACGCTCCCATCCGCTGCCCCTGACACTAGGTGTGTGGACTCGGGAGAGAACCGGCAGACTCGAACAGGGCTGCCGCTGGGCTGCTCCAGCACAGCAAGCCTCCGACCATCGCGCGTGTCCCAGACCATGGTAGTGCCATCTGTGGAACATGAAGCTAAAACATGTCCTGACAGAGAGAAGCAGCAGCAGTGGACAGCGTACGTATGACCTTTTAAAGGCGAGTATGGAAGTTCAGCAAAGTTGTTTAAAGAATAAACACGAATTGTTTTGTCCAAGGAACAAGTAGCCAAGCACGATGAGGAGAAGGCACAGTAGTTGACATCATCACTATGATCTGCTAAAGTGTGAATTAATGTCGCCATTTTATCTACTTCCAACAAAAATATCTGAAAAAAAGTTTAACAGTTAGACTTCTCTCTCCTATTCCATAAATGAAACATACTCCCTTAACAAGACACCTTCTCCAGGAAAAAAATTATAAATTCATTTGCAGAGGCAGATTTTTCATCTAAGCATTGTTTTATCTTCAACTTAAATCAGAGATTAATCACAGCAATGAGATGAGGGGTTTATGACTCGGTTAGAATTAACATATCTAAACTTTTAATGTCAACTTGCAATTCTGCAGTACAACATGCAAGATTACATAGTGGCTACTTGGTCTTAGAGCAGTGGCAAAACAAGTTATTCTCGTTAATTAATTTATGCTAAGAAGTTTGCTGTTCAAATTTGTTATCATTTGGACACTACACTAGTGGAGTAAATGGGCGCTATAGAAGACAGTCAAAGCATTAATTAGGGCTGCACCAGGAATACAGAACCATAAAATGGTTTGTGTTCAAGGGATCTCCAGAGATCACCTAGTCCAACCCCCCCGCCATGGGCATGGGCATCTTCCACTACATCAGGTTGCTCAAAGCTCCTTCCAACACTTCCAGGGATGGGGCATCCACAGCTTTTCTGTTCCAGTGTCTCACCACCCTCACAGTAAATAATTTCTTCTTCACACCCCATCTAAATCTACCCTCTTCCAGTTTAAAATCACTGTCCCTCATCCTGTCACTGCAGGCCCTGGTAAAAAGTGGTGGTAATGAGTGAAAGAGGAAACAAGCAATACCAGCTTTTATGCACATGGAGAAACAAGGATCCAGCTAGTACAGTACAGACCCAAGAGCAATGCTTCAGCTATACCAAGAGCATAGAAAAAATAATCTTACACTTTATATAAACACTTTCAGCAACTATACCCACATGTATTCAGCATTCTTTCTCTTCCCACTTACAGCTCCAAAAAAGTATGTTTGCATGTCATCATTGATCCTCAAAAAACAATCAGGAATTAGCATCAAAAAGATTCGGGAAATTATACTCATCTAGAGCTCGCTGAAACACATTCCAATGAATCACACCTTGCAGTTTGCAGATTCAACAGCTGATACACTGCTTTTAAAAATACAGCATTAGAGCATTTGTTATAGTATAAGTGAGTAGACAATTGTATATATTCTTTAGAATAGAATGAGATTAAACAATAAATTCATATCTGCAGGTCTAACATAGATGAGCACTAAGATTTGATGACCAGAGTCCAAGATAAATTTTCCTTTCCAGACCTGAATACCTTATTCAAACTTCTGCTGCCTTTCACAGTTAGGCAGCAACATGAGCGATGGCAAAACATCAGAGTAGCATCAACAACAAATCAGAGATTTGACCCGGTTTCCATGTAATCAAACATCACATACTAACACGTTTAAGTCAAAGTCAAAATGTGAATACTGAGAGGGTACTCAGAATCTGAACCTCTCCAGAAATTGCATTTGCTGCTACATAAAACAACAAAAGAAAAGATGAACTCCATGCACGTTTTCCCAGTACTTAAGACTGCTGGGACCGGTTTAGATCTCAGCATCAGACAAGTGATTTACACTGCTGAGCCCGGGAAAGCCCCTAAAAGCTGCATTCCAACCAGTTCCTCCCCATGCTGTAGATCACAGCCAAGCTTCCTGAGAATAAGGAAGCACAGAGCCAAAAGGAAGCGCCTACAACTCTTCAAAGTTGTTTATGTTGAACAAAATCAGCAATGCTACTTATATTGAACTAATTATCTAAAACAGAAGACTATTGTTTAAGTGTGTCATTCTAAACAGTAATTTCAGAGCTAAGAGGCAGCCCAAACAGGTGTGTTTTCATAGATATATATAAACACACACATTTATTTTTACATATAAATATACACACACATTCATATATATTCCTGCACGTGGGTTGGGGCAATCCCAAGCACAAATCCAGGCTGGGCAGAGAATGGATTGAGAGCAGCCCTGAGGAGAAGGATTTGGGGGTGATGGGTGATGAGAAGCTCACCATGAGCTGGCAACGTGCACTGGCAGCCCAGAAAGCCACCCGTGTCCTGGGCTGCATCCCCAGCAGCGTGGCCAGCAGGGCGAGGGAGGGGATTCTCGTGAGACCCCCCCTGCAGTGCTGCGTCCAGCTCTGGGGCCCCCAACAGAAGAAGCACATGGACCTGTAGGAGTGAGTCCAGAGGAGACCATGAAGATGCTCCGAGGGCTGGAGCCCCTCTGCTCTGGAGACAGGCTGAGAGAGTTGGGGCTGTTCAGCCTGGAGAAGAGAAGGCTCCGGGGAGACCTTCTAGCACCTTCTAGCACCTGAAGGGGCTACAGGAAAGCGGGAGAGGGGCTTTTTACAAAGGCATGGAGTGACAGGACAAGAGGGAATGGTTTTAAACTGAAAGAGGGAAGATTGAGATGAGTTATCAGGAAGAAATTCTTTTCTGTGAGGGTGGTGAGACACTGGCCCAGGTTGCCCAGAGAAGCTGTGGCTGCCCCCTCCCTGGCAGTGCTCAAGGCCAGGTTGGATGGGGCTGGGAGCAACCTGGTCTGGTGGAAGGCATCCCTGCCCGTGGCAGGGGATTGGAAATGGATGGTCTTTAAGGTCCCTCCAACCCAAACCAGTCTGTGATATGATTCTATATGCAGACATATAAATACATATATGTATAAATATATGCATACACACGTGTATATACATGTACATATAAAGGAAAATAACTGTTCCCTTCAGGAACATCATGCCAATTTCTTTAATGATCGGATATTTGAATACTCTCTATTTCAGCTTCAGAATTCTCCCAATTTTATTACTATTATCTTTAAAACTATTAAACAGATTAAGTAGCATCAACATCTCTTATCTGTAGAAAGAAAATCAACGTACTTCTTTCAACTAGGAGAAACTAAAGAGTCAGACAAAGCTCGACATCTGGACAGATGAGGCTGGAAAAAGCACCTTAATCTCGTCGTCATAGTATTTCCAGGAGCTCGCTGCAGAAAAGCAAACCGAGGAATGACAGGTTTCAGGCATCAACAGTTCAAACCAGCTGAGGGAGCAACGGGATCTGGAGCGTCTGTCACCAGCTGTTCAGCACTACAGCATTACCTTCTCCAGAAATTAGTTTTCTCCTAAGCCAAGGCTACGGCAGCTCTCGGCCTTGCTGACGGCCCCGTCCCTGTCACCATCTAACGCCGCGGCCGGCGGGAAGCGGCTGGGGAACGGCCGGTACCTCACCCCGAGCTCTGACGGCCGGTGTCACGTCAACAGGCGGGCAGGGCCCCGCCCCAGCGGCGCCGAAGGCCGCGGCAGCGCTTCCGCAACGGCAGCGACAGCTCAGCCCGCCCGGCGCTGAGGGGACCGGCCGCAGGGACACCGGCTCACCGCCCCCGGGCACCGGCCACGCCTCGCCCGGACCCCACGGCCGCCCCTCGCCCCCCTTCACCCCCCCCCGCAGGGCCCTTCCCCGACCGCCCCGCGCGGAGCTCTCCTGCCGCGCGGCCCCGCCACACCCCAGCGTCGCTGCGCACGCGCAGATGCCTCCCGGCCGCCTCCCCCCCCGCCTGCCCAGGGTGGTGGCTTCCCCCTCAGCCGCGAGCTGGCGCCCCCAGCTCCGGGCTGCACCACGGCGCCGCGGACGGAGGGGGAGAAGGCGCTGCTGCCCTCACCCGCCTCTCGCTGCCGCCGTCGCTCCCCTCACTGAGGGTACGCGGGCGTTGATGTCGCTTTTAGCCCACCGCGCCCACAACTCTTGTCCAAACCCTTTCTGCTTTCCGGAGTTGGTGGCCTGGGTCCCCAGAACACCCGCCATCGTTTTACCTGCTCGGGCGCGCTTTGTCGCTGTGTGACACTGGCCCCGTCAGCGCGAGGCGGGCCGAGGGGGGCCGGTCCCTGTGCTGAGGGCAGGAGGCTGCGAGGCGGGAAACGGAGCGCGGGGAGGGGGCGGGTGAGGAGCCCCTCAGGGCGGCCGAGCTCCAGGATGCTGCTGAACCTCACAACGGATCAGCTCTGGACAGTGCCAGTCACCGCAGGGCCGCAGGCTTCAACACGAGGTATGTCTGAGCGGTGGCTGCATCTGCCAAGGCCGCAGGATTCCGTTCACGGCCGGTGACACAAAATGACTGCCTTTGCCTGCACCTCCCTGGCTGCCAGGGGGCCTTTGCTTCAGACTAGAAGGCCAGGGCTGGCCTCCCAGCTCTTGCTCCCACCAGTGAATGACAAGTGAGAGTGCAAGTGAATGTGTGGAGTTACCTGCTATTAATAGCTTAATTAAAGGGGTTTCAAACAACTCCCCCAGCCCCATAATCTATCAGGAAATTTACATCATTGCCGTTTTCACATCCAGATACATGCTTAGCAACTCATGCAAAATAAATGGTTTAACATGACACCTACATTTTTTGAGGAAAACAAAGTCACTTTTCTTGCAGTCACTCTTTGCCCAGGAAATATTCCCTTTTATGGAAATAGTCCACCTTCCAGGTTTGAATCTGTATGATCTTGCATTCTGTTTTATAGTACATGTTACCTGATTACACGCTGTTTGATTCACTGGCTGATGACTGCCCATTAATTATTCTGACTCCTAGGTGATAGCTAGTATTAAATCTATTTCATATGTGCTGCATTGATTTAGCAGTCCGTAAGATTACTAAATAAAACACCTCATGGCCTTAAAAGAACTTTGTACCAATTGTTAAGAGACTTCCTTACTGAAGAGGAGCCGTAGACAGTTGACTGTGAGTACCACACGCTTAAATCGCGGGGATTGTGAATACCACATCAATACACTTAAAGACTGTTCCATAATATTTTATGGATGAGAAACTTGAAATTACCTGCTAAATAAGACACTGTGAGTCAGTAACATGCCCAGAAATTTAGCTACTATCAGTTCTAGTAATGATGGTTAGCTTGGACAACAGAAGCAACAAAAATTTGTGTAGTAAAAGATAACACGTTCATTTTTCTGAATGTACATACACACCAGCTATAAAAATTTCTGGTTTCTCAGTTTGCAGGCACGTTTTGGTAAATCTAAAACATCTAGGAATGGTACAAGTTTAATAAACAAAGTCCCCTAGGCCACCGGTTCTGCATATTATATAAAATGACTGCTCCTCAGATGTCTGTGCCCATTCACAGTAAAGAGCACCTCTACCCTTCTAATTGTCATTAGGAAACTACAGAAATCATATAAAAAGACTAAAGAAAAAGCTTCACGTCTCTTTTTAAAGATACATATTTTGTCCAAGACAACTACAACTTCTGATTTTCAGACGCTTTTCTATAATCCAATTTTTTTCAAAGAGATGCCAAGCGACCAAAGAGAACCCACACGCACAACCAGAACACTCTTCATTGAGCACCATTAATGGTAATTGAAAATAAAAGAGTTTGAAAGCTTGTCAATAAATTCTCTAAACTAAGATCAGCATACTTCATTCACAAAGGAAGAGAGCGCACTGGAAAACTTCTCTGAGAAAACAGAGAGACAGATCAACAGGAGAAAAAGTTAGCAAAGAAGAAAAGTTAAGCACATTTTTCTAGGCGTTAAATCCCTGCTCTTTTCTATGGAGATATATGATGGCATGTGTATGATTCAAGCTTGCCATTCAAATGTAATAATTCCTGTAAATTTAATTTCACTGAAACTGGAATGAACACACTGGCTGCTAGTGAGTGAAGCAATACATTGGTAATGTCAAGTTAAGAGAGGTGATGCTTGTTCACTGTCATAGCTACAGTAGCTGTTGTCGCCTTAATTTTCCCACCTATTCAGCTGAATTAGGATACAGGCTGAAAAAATGCAACTATGTATGTAGTGTAGCTGGTAATGTGTTCTTTTCAGAAAATTAATATAAGATCTAGTGTGGCAGACTAAGCATTAACCAGTACAGAATCTGAGAAAACAAACAATTGTTTTGCATGAAAGAAATAGTTTTCCCAATAATCTAAGCATACTTATAACACTTAAAAGCCTACCATCATATGTTCAAAACGCTGATTAATCTTCACATCTGTGGAACATGTCAGCAAACCTTTTTATTAAAGTCTTCAGAAAGGTGATGAAAAGGAAAGGCGTGAAGCAGTTTGCGGCGGAGCTAATGTTAGAATGCAAGACTGCCTGACACCCAAATTTTTTATTCTAGGTAACATGAATTATTCTAACAGGACTTTAGAAAAGAAAAATATCATTGAACAGGATGTTCTGGGAAGGGCAACAGAAACAAAAATTTTATTAAAAACTAGGCATTGACTGTTCTTTCTCAGCAGAGACAAGAAGTATAATGGCAAGGAAGTATATAAAACAAGGCTAACCCTAACCCTAACCCTTCCAGACTCAAACATGGCAAGCCTAGTTTCAAAGCAAAAAATAACACCTCTCCCCCAGAAAAAACCCACAACATTACTTGGTGAGGGAGCCATAGGTACTGAGGTTCCACAATATTCATTTGTAATTCCTCTATTTTCTTCAGTCAGAGCAAGGATTATGACTCATGCCCTTCTACAGACCAAAAAAAAAAGGACAAAACCTTGCATGGACAGTGGTTTTAAGAAACATTACATGTGGCATTCACACTGTAACAACAGCAAACAGGACTGGCAGAAACAGGTCAAATAGGAGGCAGCCCAGTGGTTGTACCTGAAGGCCTTCGCTAATGTTATTTATGCCCATCCAAACAGGCAAACAGGCGGCTGAACTGCACTCTGACAGCTTGGCAATTGCTTCTTTTTGAATTACCATTAAAAGGCCAGGAGAGTTAGATGCATCATAAGAACAACCAAATGTTAAATGCAAGATAATATTTTTAAAAATCCTGTATAAACAGGATCTGAAGTATTAAAATCGCCAAGAAAAGCTGGTTTGCAAAACAGTCTTTTATTGTATCCGTGCCACACATACTAGTGAAAAATAACACTCCTTAAAAAGGAAAAGAAAAAGAATGCTACCTTTCCACAACATTTCTTTTAAATAAAACTTCAAGTACTCTTACATTAGTACAAAAAAAAATTCCGATCTATCTGCCCCAACAGGCCACCACAACACACGGTAGATAAAACACAGTGGTTACAAATGTCTTTTTTTTTTGTTATTTCTGTGTCAAGGCAAATGGAGGGAAATGTTTCTATGAAAAAATACTGTGTGCGTAGGAAATCGTCACAATTTTATTCCACATGGATACAAATGATTATACTTGAATCTGAGGCCGTGGTGGCTTGAAATTATATAACAAAATAGAAAAATGGAAAACTAATATCCCCTACACCCTGTTTTAAAGGCAGGCACTACCAAGATTAAGGAGACTCCACAGTGTTGGTAGAGGATAATTACTGTACAAGCCATAGAGCTATAATTACCTTAAGACTAAAATAAAATGCTACCGTCCTCCTAAGGCATAAACAATAATGTCTGCAAACAATATGTACACATCATACATATTTAAAACAAGACTTAATATAAACAATAATGAACAGTATATACATGTCTCAATTTTTCCTCACTGTCTTGAAATACATTTTAACTACACAAGTGATGCAGCAACATATATATAAATGTACTTGTAACTCTACAGTAAAGTTTAATTTTTAGTGCTTTTACAGCACGTCAGTGTAAACAGTTTTACTTGGCTTTGTTTTATATTTTAAAACATTCCTTGTTGTATTTTCAAGATTTAAAGCAATTTTCTAATTCTTCCTTTTCACAGAAAACGAAGATTCTGAATGCTGTATAATCATAAATAATTCATAAAATTAAATACATTCACTAAAAAATAAACTACAAAGTAAAAAAATGAAAAATAGATATTTATTGAAAGGGAAAAGAGAACCATTTCCCCAAGTAGAGCTCTGGTGGTTGAATATTCAGTGCGTTTTGATATATTTTAAATTGCTATTGCACTATAACACCCCTTTCTTTGAAATTCTTTGGGTGTGCTTCCCTGTTCTACCTAAATTAGTTCATTAAAACACACAAACCAATAACCAAGGGGCCATGGTTGCTGTAGGAGTGAAGCCTTTAGAACTAGTATCACGAGTCTGTGATATTTTAAAGGAAAAAAAGAGTCATTAGTTATGCATGTGCCTTGCACTTCCATGTAAATACAGTTCACATTGCTGGTCTCATCAGTCCTCATTTAATGAAAAATAAAGGAAAAAAAGGAAAAACAAAGAAGGAAAAAGAGTTCTGGTAACTTCAGCTCACTTTGAAGATCTCTGTCCATTTTTTTTCAAAATACTTCCTCATGTTGTGGCCAGCCCTGCCAATGTCAGAATCATCTTCATTAAAGGTTTCACAGTTGTCAAAAACAAGCCTGACATCTAGCGAAAATGCTTCAAGATTAGGGTACCTGAAAGAAGAAAAAGGTGAATTGATTTTTAGAACACGGAGAATCAAAGGGGAAAAACACTTCAGCTACCTGAGAAAGAACTACCTTAACATCAGAGAATTTACAACCAGCCACAGAATATTCAATGAATGCTTTACATGTTAATTACACTTTTAATTGTTGAATTATAATTTAAATATTAACAAGAAAACGAACATCAGTGGAAGGAAATACTCTCTCATCATTGTATGTATTATTTTCCTCAAAAACCCTGTAAGGTAGAATTTCAAGCCTGTACTGGAAAACAAGCTTTTTAAAAATTAACTTTCTCCTTCCCTTCAATAGCTTTCTAGTTAAAATTCTATGGCTATTTCCCATTTATTCTTGTGCTCAACTCCTTTCAAAGTAAGTGTTGAGTACAGCTGCATTTACCTAAAAGAGGAACAGCCAGGAACAAAATCAGGCTGCCCAGATCAATCCTGTAACATTGTCTTTGTTATTCTTTTCATTATCCTGAACATACATGGCCCCAATAGTGTTCCAATATTCACGGGAATTATTAAAAAGAACAGTAGTAAAAGCTGCAAGTCTACTGATACCAATGAGCACGTGTGGAGCATTTGAATCTCAGATTCAAGGGAGAAAGAGGTTAAAAAGCCCTTGTGTTATGCTGGGAAACTTGCTTTGTGTGGAGCTGACAGATGCTAAAGAGGGTCAGTCTTTATGGATGACAAAGTTTTCTTTGGTGGTGGGGAGTCATCAGAACACAGGGGCGTAACAAGGAGGGAAGGGGAACAGAGGCATATAGTGTCTTTTTTTTAAGCAGTGGTGCAGTCTAATTCTAGGACTAGAAAATTATTAACTTCCCATAACAGGGGTACCAATTCATTCCACAGCTACAACATTATTTACAGGGTAAATTAGCTTAAAGCTCACCCAGCTGGTTCTTGCTTACATGTAACAACACTAAGATGTCTCAATGAGAAATGATGAGGAAAAAAAGCTTTTCCTCCTGATTCATTCTGTGCATTTGACCTGGCAGTTTTATTGTTTTTCAGCCAGTTCCACAGGTTCTCCCACCTGGCATGCTATGTCACTTAGATATGGCAAAGACAAAAGTATACAGTTAAGAATTCTTATTTTGACTGTAAAAGTAATCACAGAGGTACCAGAGCAGGCAGATCAAAATAGTTTAACTGATTTTAAAAAACGTACTGTATTGCCAAGTTTAAATATTTTTTAAAATGTAAAGTAAAATTTACAATAGGTTTACTTACTGTCCACTACTTAGCTTGTCTCTAATGGTGGAAAAGTCCATAGGCTTTTTAATAACTTTCTTATAGCCAGGAACAAGTTTCAAGTTTACAGGAAGTAAGAAAGGCCAGGCATCTTCATGAGTTTCCAATTCTGAGAGAATCATGCTGAATAAAATAAGGGTTTAAATCAATATTTTTAAGCTGTTCATATATTCACAGAGGTTTTTCACTGCTCCATAAATTCATCATGTACTGCCAACCTATTCACTTTATAAAAGGAAAGCACCTGTGCCCTGTGCAAGGCTGAGAACAATGTCAATAAAGACAGACATTTTAACTGAGTATTTATAATAGCATTAAGCTCTCTCCAGGCAACCTACGTAAGATGAAATTCTAGTGATCAGCATTCTAGAAGAAAAACGTGGCCCTGCAACTTCAATACTTTGAACCTCAACGTAAACCATTTGCAAACCAGTAAGACAGATGCTAATACTGACTTTCCAAACCCGTGATGAGGCTAAACGACGTCACTTTTGACTGATCAGCAATACTACAAAAGAAGATGCATCCAATTCCTGCCTCCTCCTCTGTAACGCAGCGCCTTTTGGACATAGCGAATAGCGATCTTTGTGACACGCGAGAAAGCTGTCAGTACCACTGCCACCAGGGCTCTTTTGTCCCATTCTTGGAAGGGCAGGAGGAGGAGATTTCACAGACCACATTCTAACATTAGGTACTTTCCTCTTGGGCTTCATTACCAGCTACTCCCAGCACGCACACATTAAGTCCTTTATACATACACTCAAATTATCACAACCTGTGCGGGACACATGACAAAGAGGGTTCTTGTTCCCCAGAACACAGATAAAAAGAATCCGGCACTACTTGTTTCAACAACACTTATCCAAGTTCAGAATTTGTCACTTTACCTGCATATAGCCAGGTCCTTGGACTCATCTCTTCTAGGTTTCTTAATAGCAGTGACATTTTCTTGCTTTAATTGGCCGACAGAAACATTTTCATCCATTTTTCTTTTTTTAGAGTCTATTTTTGCTCTTTTTAAGGGGACACTAGTAGTTGCAGAGTCTTCATCCTCTGTATCTCCTGCTAATTTCCTGCTTCTCTTCTGTTCATTACTTTTTTTCCCTTTATTTTGAAGTTTTTTTATTTTTAGAGTTTGACCACTTGCCTACAATAGAGAGAACTGAAATAAGCAACAACCAAGAAATTACAGAAACCTCTGTTATTATTGATAGACAGCGACGAAGATCGGACAAACAGAAGCACAAAAACAACTGAGATATTAAATATCAGAGATTATTTGCTTTTTATACTTCTCTAAAGGCAAGTAACGCTGTAGAAATTCCTATTACTAGTGATTTAGGTTCTCAACTTCTGACAATACAAAAGCACCTGACCTTCAGATTGGTGAAACAGTATCTCCTAACAAACCAGGCTGGCACAGTTTTAGACAAGTATTTGTCTATTCCTGAAAGACATTGATACAACCACAGCTGAAATGGTCTATTTGCTTTCAAGTAACCATATTATTTGCAAGATGTGGAAAACTGGAAAAGAGTTTTTAAAAAGTCAGGGACGGGATCAACTGATTTAAAGATTAAAAGCTAGATATGAAAGATACAGATAGCTTGGCTACAGATAAGTACAGGAGAACATCAAAGGAGTATGACAGTACAAGAATGCTACAAAGTGGGAAAAAAGGAACATTAATACAGAACTATTTATAGTCAGTAAGAGGAAACTAAGGGGTTTATTTAAGATAAAAAAATAAGTTGTTATGGGTATAGACAGCATCATAACGTGGCACAGTATTTGCAGCCATCACTCTGATCGTCAGAATAGGAACTTGGCAGAATTTCAAGTCAAGCACGTGATGCCATTGAAAAGGCTCACTGACAGTCAAAGAATGAAAAGATAGAAAACAATTTTCATGAAGACAGAGAGCCAGACCAACATACAGACCATTATTTTCACTGAAAAAAGCACTGGTAGACCTGTAACTACCATCTATAAAAAGGCAACTGTAAGTCACTTCATCTTTATGGTTAGTATTACCTTTGCTATGCAGGCAGGACAAAACCAGTCACCATCTGGTATGGTAGTGATCTTGGGTCTGTGGCAGTAGGTGTGACAGCCTTTATCGCAACCATCACAAAGGAGCAGCAGTTCCTCGTTATCTCCCTTCCGGCAAATTTGGCAGTACTGTAATACAAGAAAAATGGCTTTAATTCAATTTTAAAAATTTGAACCACAGGAATGGTACCTAAATTACCCTTCTCCTCCAAACTCACAAATCCACTCTCAAAATTATTTTCCTTTCATTTTACCTCAGAGTCTACTAATGATCACATTTGTAAAAGAATATATGCAGTATGTGAGGAACTAATCTAAAGGCTACATTTAGGAACACATTTGAAAAGCAATTCATTGTAAGATAGGTGTCCTACAGAACACAAAACTATGAATACTTTTTATATTTCATTTATGTCCATGACAAGTAAAGGTATCGTATACCCATCAATATCACTTGGCCCACACATACTGTCTCAGGAATCTTCTCTTCATTAATGCTCATACTGCATATATAAGTTGCTATTTCATAAAAATTATTTTATTTTACAACAGTATTTTCAAATAATAATCAGTAAGGATCTTATCCAAAGGCCACCATGAACAAATTCAGCAAGGCAAAACAAATGAGCCCAGCACTTCCTGAAGTTCACACTAACTTAAAAATAACTAATGTATTGTCAATTTTCTTACATACATTGTGTGATTTTGATACTCTTCCGTATCTGGACTTCTTTTTCAGGAGCTTAAAGATCTCTACATATTTTCACTAAATACTTACATTTACTGTGCAATTAAATGCACAAAACATTTCAATCAAATTGAGAATGATACTATAGATTTTTTTCTGGATAATAAATTATTACACCTTGAAACGTTCAAATGCCTTTTCAGGTACTCCTACCGAATTCATAATCTTTTTGCTCTCAAGATACAGCTTTAAACTTACAGCTATATAAACTCAAAGGTGCAGCCTTACACTATAGTTTTTATTTAAATCATCCTTTAATTGTCCACATGTAATTAGAATCTGTAGAGGACTGGCCGAAAATTAGGGAAAAGACCACTAATGGAAGAATCACTTTTGCCACCCACTGCATAGCACTGGACATACTTAATCACATCGTAATCACCACTGCTGTAGTAATAGTTTTGTTTTCAGAAATTTGAGGTTCAAAGGTCCATGCAAATTTTGACACATGCACTTCGCATGCCTTCTTTGTATATATGCAGTTAACACAGACCTACTTGTTAAGTGTACACGGAACAGGTATTTCAGCCTCTTTGCTCACACACTTGCCCAATTTGAATGTTCAGCTGTGAGAAGTGTGCACGCAAAGACGCCACACATTTGGAGCGTATCAACCTTCCGAAAACTTAACTCCTTAATTGGGATATGTAATGTTGAACCTCCATAAAGCTTATGTCACGAATGAGATAAGATGAACTATCTTCCATCAGATAGAGCCAGAAATTATTCTTTTTTACCCTAAATGTTAACAGCAAAGAGTAATTACCATCTTAAATAAAGCAACCGGTTATAGGAGCTTTTTATTTTAGGAAGTTCAGGATGCTGAATTTGGCAAGCAAGGGACAATCTTTTCCATTAGGCTTATACTTATCTGTGCACAATGTACAGTTTAACTGTATTAAGTTTTACACGCAGTAATAAGAAATGCATTATTAACCACGGTATTTTAAAATGCCTGATGTGAGAAAATAGGATACAGCAAAAATAGTTTAGTTACAGTATTTTCTTTAAAAAAAATTTTAAAAACTTACAACTTTCATAATAGATTTTTCCCACGCTATTGATTTCTGTAACTGCTGAATGCACAGAGCTACCTGTGCAGCACTGCGCGCTTCTGACAATGCCTTTCTCCATACCCTTAGCCCTGGAGCAATATCCTCTTCAGTTCTGCAGTGAAATACAGAGAAATTAAGTAGGTCGCATCCATGTTTGCTTACGTTTAAACGCTGAACAATGATTATCACATTGAAAGCCAAGCAATGACAAAACGTACACAGCCAATAAGTATAAGGTTTAAGCAACTAAATTTCATGTAGTGCACAGACTGTGGCTACGTGCCTCAAAGCTTAGTCACAACCAGTTAAATGTAAGATAACTTTGCGAGATTATCAACAAACGTAACAAAAAAATGTCTTTACAAAGCACCATGCAGAATAACATGATCCATATGGATCACAGACATACAAGAAAGTACATAGATAACAGGCAATAAGAAAATAGGCTCCAATTAGCAAAGAAGCACAATAATTTTTCAAGTTAATCTCAAGAACCTACCCGTCACCATCACCACTAATGGATGGTGCAGGAGCGGGGACAGTAACTGTGCCCACATTATCCAGTTTGATCTGAATGGTGGTACTTAAGGGGCTCTTCAGATACCTTCTCTCTATGTTCCGCTCCAAGTCAGCAAGCCTGGTTACAGCTATATCTAGAGGGTTGTCACTCTTCCGCTCTAGAGAGCTGGTATTGCCTTCTCCGCCTCCAGCACAATCGCCATCGTGCTTCGTGTGCAATCTAGTAACTGACTTATGTTCATGATATACCAAGTCGTCTCTCTCTGATGCAGGTTCAGGACACAGCCAACCCTATGTTAATAGAAAGGTTTGTGCATTTATTGGTTGCTGTTAACTTCGCGTGTAAACAGAGGAACTGTTTTATGGAATCAAACTAAGTGACTGAAGCACTGTTTCCTGTAGATCTTGGTTACTTGTCATCCATCTGTAGAGACAGTTTCCAAAATATCCAGAGAACTAAAATAATTAATCAAAAAATACAAGCATTACCAGACTTTCTGAAGGGACCTTTCTGCAACAGTCTGCATTCTTATTTCCTCTTGAAGTGTCCTACTCTATTGGTCAAAACACCAGCATAGGGCTATCTGTCCAACAGGCTCAGGAGACAGTATCAGCTGGTCACACAGAAATAACATTCACCCCTAGAACGAACTAGATCCCAAATACTACATCTGTACTATAACCAAACATATGCGATTTGATATCCTTACACCCACCTTGGAAAAATCCCAAATTGTAATGACAGCCAGTAAATTCTTAACTCTTTCACACTCACAACCATCCCATGTTCTCCATGACTCTACAACACTCATTATGTACATTATGATGTGCTTGTGGGCTCTTCTGAAAGCATTAACAGGAACAATCACCCAAACTCGGCAGAACTGTGGCAAAACCCACTATATGCAATAAAAGCTTTGCATTCATAGAAGGTTAGCAAAACGTGCAGGGAACCGCACACTGTTAAGAACACTCTCCAGGAACTGCCATTCTGAGCATCTTCAAGTTGAAGATTTAACTGCAATAAAATGTTTCAAACACAAATATCCATGATAATGCTGCAATGGATTTGTTTTATTTGCAAACAATTAGAGATGGATAAGAAGGCACTTACCAACAGCAAAAGCACTGCTACCATCTACTTTAAATTCTTACCACTTATTAAAGAGACATTTTACTAAAAGTTGGTTTTACCTTAACTTGTAAACTAGCTGATGCAACTCTCCTCTCTAGATCTTCCACCTGCTGAAGAATAGCAAGATCCATCTCCATTGCTTGTTCTTCTACTGACCAGTTTTCCACAACATCTCGAGTTACCTGGTTATCTTCATTTTCATTGATATCAATAATTGCAACTGTATTTGAGAATCACATTTTTATTATTTTAATTAGTATTATAACTTCTCTGAGTAAATTCAAGCTGATTTACCTGTCACTCCAGTCAAATGCTGAATAACTGTTGTAAAAAGAGTACTACTCTTAAGATACCCAATATGGACAACAAATTCTGTGGGTTTTCGAACTTGCAATTTAAAGGCAAGAAGGGGAAGGAGAGGCTGAGCTAGAGTGTTAGAGACGGAAAGAGCTTAAAAAGGTTACCAACACCCATGCCACTAGAGCAATTTATATTAAACAGGATTTCTCCAATCCTGTAACTTTCCAGAACAAGGCTGGTGAAAAGGCAACTACAGACAATGAGACCTTCACCCTTTTTCTGCAGCCACTACTCTAACTCTGTATCTAAACACATCTCGAAGAGCTCTATGCCAGTCATCTTATGCCTCAACACCATGCGTAACATAACTAGTAATTACATACCGTCCTTATTTTTGATGCAGGCCAGAGTGATATAATCCATGTGTTTCTGTATTTGCTTTTGTAAGGCCTTTTCTCTTATTCCCCTGAGATGCAGCACTTTAAGCAAAGATTTTAGGTCCTCCGGATCAGTAATCCTCCACCACCCATACTGCATTTCTAAATCAAGACAAGAATATAAACACTTTGCAGGCATTTTTTATGTGATCACACACAGATTAGAGAAATCATCTAGCCAAATTATAAAAAAAAATAAACTGTAACATTGCAGTGGCACTGTAGAAATTATCCTTCGCACAGTTCCATCTTATTGTTGCATTCTACTCACCTTCTGGTATAGGTTTTGGGTTAGGATAATCTACTGGCTTGGCTACTTCAACTGCTGTAGAGGGGGCAGAAGCTATTTTTTCAGTCTGTAGTGCTGGTGATTCACTTGTAGTTGCAGGAACACTAGATGCCAAGAATGAGTTACCATTCACTTCTGATAACCCCAACCCTGATCCAAGAGCAGGTAAAGGAGATGAAAATGGAGCGTTCGAAGTAAGAACTCCTGTAGGCCATCCACAAAACTGAAGTCCCATGACAGGTAGTCCAGTCTTCATCTGCTACACAGAATATATTGTTAGCACAATCACAACTACCATTATTAATTATTGCCAAGAAACCTGAATTATGATTAGGATGCTATTTGTCAAACAATAATCAAAACATAAAGGAGGCCTTTACTCAGTACTTTGATTAGTTTAAGAAGAACTAACATAACGCTAATGTGTAATACTCGCTGTTAGGGCCCTGTTAATGCTTAAAAAATAACAGCTTTTAAAGGGAGGCTGTGGTGTGTCATTTCTGAAAACTAGATTTTATTTATTTATTTGCTTTTCATTTAATACCGGTGGCCAACCTTATAAAAGCCAAATTAAATTGCTGAAATACATGTACAAAATACCATACATTGGCTTATCTATTTTACCTATCTTAATCTTTTTTATCAAAGAATTTCTAGTATTATAAAACATCTGTAACACGGAATTAGTTATTAACATTTAGAAACAGAAAAAAGAAATAAAGAAATTAAGATATATTGAGAACACTTCTGTGAAACAATTAGTCTAAACAGAAATTCTGCCCAAATAAGCACACTATTCAAAAATTCATTTATTTACCTGCAGTGGTGACAGTGCAAAAGGACTTAACCCCATTGGACTCTGTGCAGAGGTGGAGCCCAGCAGAGGTGACGGAACAGGTGAAGGTGGCTTTGATGGTGGATGTGACTGAGGAGTAAGTGAGGTTGTAGTAGCTGGTGTGTCTACATGGGTAACGGACGTGTCATCACAGGGTGTTCTCGGCAGAAGGCTGAACCACTGCCTGTTCTTTTCCGTAAGAGTGTTTAACAACTGATCATTTGGAATTAGTGGAGAACTATAAAACTTCCCTGTCCCGCTTGCATTAGGATTTAAAGGATTATTAGAATCAGACTTCTCAGGGGTGCTTTGTGATACAGGGGGCTGCAGACTGCAGAGAGAGTTTTTTGAGTTACTTGGGTAAGGTAACGTGCAGCCGTTCGCTGCACTGCCGTTAGGTTTTGGTGACGTAATGTCAGATTCAGGTGGCATTTTTGCCACCTCCAACAGTTTGCTTAGTTTTGAAAACGACCCAGGCTTTTGTAAGAACAAATTAGTGTTGTCCTTTTCCTTCAGATCTTCCTTTTGCTCACAGTGAGTTGTATTTAAACAGTGTAATTTTTCTTCGGTCTCAAATTCTTCTTCTTTGATATGCATGCTTTCTACATTTTTTAACTTCTCTTTTTCTTTTGCAATTTCTTCTAGGCCTAAAAACGTACCAGAAACATAGATGAAATATAACAGACCAACTATGTTAGACCATTTTTATCACCGTAGATAAAAAATTACTTTTGGCTCAACACAGGCTAGATCACAATCACTTCTCACTTTACAGAACACTTTGCAGAAGGAAACAAGCTTCAAGGCACAGACAGATTTAAATCCTGCTAAACACCTGGAGGAAAATAACCTCAATGTAGTTAACATAGCTATAGTGTTATCCCTTAGGATGCGTGTATGTCTGATGCAGTTTGCCAGTGTGAAGTCTTTGAAAGGGACACATTTTTGGCGGCTTTCTTTTTGTAAGACTCGCTATGCTTTATGGAAAACTCCCCTGTTCATATCAAGAGGGTACAATGTTTATAGCCTTAAAGCTTATTTTAGCAAAAGACCATTTCATTAAACTCACAGCCAACTACAAAAAGGAGGACCAAAATTCCTGTTGTGAAATGAAATATTCCCCAAATATTGAAACACAACGTTAAATATTTTACCTCTTCAAAAAAACCCATTAACAACTTCGACTGTGAAACAATGTCAACATTCTTGATAGTTTAAAACTCTTTCAAGAGCCCCTCAACATGATGACTGGGACTCCACGCAGCTAAGCAGACAGATGCAATCACACAGCATGACATCTAAGCAATCTGAGGTATGACAAGCAGAAGCTGACTGCAAAAGCCAGTTTCTTCAAACATATGAGGTGCAAAAGTTTTATCTTTTATGAAAAGGAAAAACATTTTTCTGTCGTCTTTGCTCTTTCTTAACCATTTCTCTTCTACCCTTATACCGATGTGTCAACTTAGACTAGAAGTCTTAAAAAGTGTAAAATGGGATGGGAAGATGTCAGGAAAAGGGGGAGGAGGTAGAAAATCCAAGATTCCAACTTCTTAAAGTATTTTCATCAGGTATTGCAATCGCAATTCAACAAAGGTCCTGCTTATGGTTTAAGGCTAGAACAGCCACAGAAGTTTACTTGCTCGTTCTGGAAGATCATAATTTCTACAAAGATAATTCATTAAAGAAAAGAATATACCTTCCAATTAAAGCTTAAAAATGTGTCCACAGTTATGGTGTATGTCAAGATATAAACAATTTGAGTATCAGCATAAGAACCAAAATGACTACCCGAAGAGGGAAGGAAAAGTATTTTTTAAATGGCCAGATCATTCAACAGTTTATGCCTCGCATTTCCAATGTTCAGATAAAGGAATTAGCAGTGGATAAACTGCAGAATTTACTGCAACAGGGCAAACTAAGAGCTATGGGGAAGGAGTAGCTGAGAACTTAATAACATGTCCATTCAGGGAGACTAAACTTTCATTAAGACAATATATTAAAAAAATATAGGTCTGCCCTACAGTTCTTGGCGAAAACTTTTGTGTGGTTTTTCGTTTGTTTGTTTTTACTGTCTTAATACAGGTCGGTGTATTTCAATGATTTTCTTTGTATACAATTTCTGAAGCATTTGGGGATTCATCTGGTTAAGATACAATACATAGAACATAGTGAACAAAAGGAATGCAAGCAGTACAGCATACGACAGTTCACCTTCTGTGTCCAGCTACTCCTGCAAAACAGTTCCTAACACACAGCATAAAATAATGCAGAACAGGAGACACAGAAAAATTATTTTTTTATGCTACCCATTTTAGAAAGGTAACTTGGAAGATCGAGGTTAGATTTAGGAAAAGTTCTACAGCTTATTTTTGGGGCCAAAACAGGGCTCAGATTTCATACCTTGCTATAATATTAGAGTTATATTAATTAAATAGCTCTCTAGAATGATGCAATTCTCATGAGATAATGCAATTCTGATGTGTATCAGACTTTTTTCGTTACTTTTGGGGGCAAAATTGTGAGAGTAATGGGGTTTTTCTTCATCTATATCAGAATTAGGATAAGAAAAAGGATTTTTCTGTGACCAAAACGAAGGCTTAAGTTTAAAAATGCTAATATCCACAAAAAGGTCAGATTAATACATATTTTCTGCATCTATCCAATTTAAAGTGTGTGAAAAATTCAATCACAGTTAGTATACAACTGTCACAACCACAAAATCACATTTTAATTTTAGCAAAAACAACTTCAGCATTTGCTGGAATGGAATAAAGATCAGTTGGTAAAATAGAGAGACTAAATCATATTGTTGGTTAGAAAACACAGTACTTCACTGTGTGAAAATAACTTTCATATTTTTGCAGACATATATCAAATCTTCAAGCACAGAATCGTCTGTGTATTTGCACAAAATGTAACAACTAAAGACGAAAAGAATTTTTTTTGCATTCTATAGTCATCCTAGTTTTCATATGCAGAGTTCACTGACACAGGGAAATGTGAAACAGTTCAGAAAGAGCCAAAAAATATCCCATGTAGATAAATATGAAAAAGCACAACATATAGCACTATAACAACTGAAAACTTCCAAAATGTTAATCCTCATTTTGAAAGATATTAACTGGTATTTCATTATCAGAAAAAGAGTATCAGAGAACACCACATGGACAGAGAGGTCTACTGACAGTACCCTGTTTAGCCTCTGGTTGGAGGTGAAGCCTGAAGACCTCGCTGCATAAAATTACAGCCTACAGAGGTGGGCAGTATGTGTTTGCGTAGTAGGCCTTGGCGTGACGTGATGTCTTTGTTTCTTACCTTCACCACTTTCCATGCCTTCTACAAAAATACCGCCGCACTGGGGCAGGATCCAGTATCGGCGCCTGTAGCGATCTTGACCAAACATCATTGAACGCAAACAGTGCGAAGCTTCAAACAACTTCCTTCTGTACTGGCTTTGTTGCTGTTTGAAAAAAAGGGAAAGCATTACAAGTCAACGGGGGAAAAAAATCGTTATCACAGAAACATCTCCTGGCTGCCAGGCTGAACAAAAGTTCAAGGGTCACATGAGGAAGCTCTCTTAGAGATTTTGTGTGTGTGTTATGTGACATTCTACTCACAGTCGCTGCCTTGATGATTTTACTTACATAGCTCCCTTTAAAAAAATCAATTCAATCACTTCCTGGTTCAGCTTAAGTTTATCAGTCTTCCTTTAAACACACATTTTGTCATGGTAGGTCCTGCCTTTTTAACACTGACTCTCAGAGGACAACAGGATCAAAGATTTCACTGCACAAGAACAGCTGAAATCCTATCAATTATACACTAACAGCAAATGGTAAACAGAGCACTGCAGATAGCTGATAGTGCAGCTCTTGATGGGAAACTAATGAGGCATTTTAACTGGTTCATAAAAGAATGAGAACAATAATGTCTGAAAATAAAGAGTTCTCTCTGAGGGGGGCCAACAACAACTTCAGTTTGTTTATTCAATTCTTGCTCTGCGAAATTGGCCCTGCTGGAAGTCAGGTGTAACTCTGGACCGCTAATTTACTGCCATTTGGAACAGGAGAGAAACCAAGAGACAAAGTCTTAAATGATGGATTTTCTAATATGAGGAATAAAAACATGTTTTTTTCTACAGCATTCTATCTTTCTCGTTTACATTTCTCTTCATATTCCATTGTTGCTTCTTTCAAAATCTGAAGCAAAGACAACTCTCTCAATAGAGAGGCTCGGCACACAGCTGCAGAAATTAGCCAACTATAGGAGGGAATGAGAATCACAGTCATTTGTATAATGGAAAAGTCATTGCTTCTCCTACACAAAATTTATCACTGCTTTCTAAGATCAACAAACAGAAGTGTATCAGTTAGGTCTGGATAAAAATTCTATTACTTTTTATTCTGAGATGTGCGAATATATTATCAACAGCTTTCTAACTGTCTTTTGAGTCATATCCACTTAGTACCCCTAGACTAAACTCACAATTCAGGTGTCACGAAGACCAGCATCGTTCATATTCTCATGAAACAAAAGCTGATCCTTATTTCAATTAACATTAAGTTGGAGCATTGAAAATGATGGTTAACATTCTAACTCATGACATCCAGTGATCAATTCTGTAGTATAACGAAGACACCTGACCCCTCACCTTTGTCAGTTTTTCAATCTGCTTCTCTAGTTCTTCAACACTTGCTGTCTGGTCCCCATCATCCTATAACGACCAAATATACAGACACGCCAAATTTATTTCAGGATAAAATGATACTACCATGTCTTACTAATACTACAGTAAAAAGACGTAACAGAAAATGAGAGGCAAATTCTAAGGCTAAAAAAGTTCAAGTTTTGTGCTTGTTCAATATATTTGACTAGGAACAACATAACTGAAAAAGATACATCTTGCATCTTTCCAAACCACCCCAGATGTGTACGAAGGAGAAAGCCCGTGGCCAAGTATTCGCGAAAACATTCTTTTACTGGAAGAAATAATTCAGTTTGTGCATGAACACTGAAGACCACAGAATTTAATCTTAGTTTCTGTGAAGCTTTTTGGATATTCAAATGCATTTCTAAGTGGTTTTCATGTGTGAAATAATGGAATCTGTCAAAATCTTATCAATCAGTCTTTGGTCAGTACACACTTGCATTTTATTTCAATGTCTACAAAAATTGTAGAGACACTTTAAATTACAAGTCTGCTATAAAGGTTCCAGTATTAATCTTGCTGATTTTTAAGAGGAATGCACCCATGATTAAGTCTATGGTTCCCTTCTTCTTGACACAGTTTAAAAATGAGAGTCATTTCCATAAAGAGAGTTTTAATTTAGTTCAAGAAAAGTCTTTGGGGATAACAGGAAGTTTCCAAAACAATACAACCAAAATCCTAGGAGCTCCCAATCACCTGCACTGTAAGATACTGGTCTTGTATTTCTTGGCTCTGTAGAAGTGTACCAGAGGGTACCTTCTGAAATACCACATTTAGCGTGAAAGCAGTGGCACTTCTGTTATACCAGGAAATTAATCTCTCAGCAGGAGTTAAAGGACTTTTGTCTATAAAATGCCCAGTGGACCAAAACAGGACATTGTATGAAAGGGAAAAAGATTAAGGGACAGATGTGAGATTAGATATCTAAATATTACTTATTTTTAATCCTGAAGTATTAATTTGTAAGAATTTTGTGCTATGCCTTTAACGTATTGTCCTGGTTTCATGGGGATGAAATTTATAGACTCCCTTTTCTGTGCCGTGCTGTTTCAGTGTGTGCCCAGCTGTGGCTGGTGATGAGGCCATGAGCAGTTAAACCCAGGGCAGCTGCCCCAGGCTGGCCCACGGGTGTGTGCTGTGACATTAACCTCAGGGTCGCTATAAATGGGAAAGCTGCTGGGCATGGGGGCTCTTTGCTCTGCTCTCTCCTCTCTTTTTCTTCCTCTCAGCAACTGCTACCCCTGGAGCGACTCGCTACAACTCTGTGGGCTAAGTATAATTTTGTGTGTTTTGTATTACCATTAATATGGGTTTCTTTATTTTATAAATTCTGTTTAAATTTAACCCACAGGTCTCCCTCCTTTTCCCAGTTGCCTTTCTGCTCAGGGAAGGGACACTGGGTGATAGAACAACTGCTTATTATTTAGCCCTGGGGTGGGGGCTAAACGGAGACACGTGCTCTCTTAAATTCATACACATTATAGCACTTGAAATAAATCCAGAATAATAGCACAAAGGGCTGTTCCTACCCTAGAAACTAGGCGGGTTTCTAATGAAGAGTGTTTACAAAGATGTGAGTTCACATATGTCGTATTCATGCATTGTTCCAGTGGCCATACCCACAGCACCCAGAAAACCTTCATCTGAACTTCAATAACCTTGAATAAATGGATCATTTTTCTGCAAACAGTGCAACACCCAGTGCGCTCAAATGTAGCATTTGGTATTGCTTGTCTCTTATGAGGCTTCATCCAGCAGAGAATTCCAGAGTTCCACAGTGAATCTTACAGGCCTGTGGCACTTTTATTAAAAAAAAAATCTTTTGACTATTGTAGATACAATTCAGCTCAACAAGCTAAAAATGCTTCAGTGATCCTTCCTGTATCTTATCTGATATTGACCAGCAAAATTTATCATCTTGTGATTAAATACAGTCAAGCAGTGACTATCCTAGAAAAGTTATGGAAAAAAATACACAGGAAGGTCACAGGCAAGCTTTATAATAGATAATGTTAAATATAACTTTACACTTCTTTATTGTTTTGTTGACTAATAAATAACCTTTATTCTCCTCTAAGAGAAAACTACAGTTCTGCTCACTTGCTAACAAAGCTGCAGTTCTCTGGATCTGGTACAATCTTTCAGAATTTCAGAGAAATTAAGACTAAGTCAAAACAAGTAAGCGGGGTGGGGAGGGGGGGCCGGACAGGACAGGGACGACCAAACCCAAACCAAACCAAAAAAAAAAAAATCCCACCAAAACAGCTATCAAAAGAAGAAAAAAAAAACCTCTGGAAAATAAACTTATTCCAAAAATTTGAAAATATTGGAGGTAAGTTATTCTTCCTTCCTTTTCATTGTGCTATTTTGGGGAAGCAGTGCCATATTGCAGAGAAACAGAAGGAAAACAAGTTTTAACTTATTAGTGAATTAAGTTTCACTATAGTTAAAGTCCCCCACCTCATCCTCACAAACTTCTGCCTTCTTTCCTTTTTTATCTTCTTTGTCCTCTTCATCCTCATCATCCTCATCTGCCTGATCATCACTGTCGTCATCGTCATCATCATCGTAATCACTGTCCCCGCCCTTCCGTCGGCGTTTGCGCCCCGGTGTCGGTGTTTCCAAAGACTGCTGCTCCTCTCCCACGTCACCACCTCCTGTAGCATCTCGTTTGCCTGTTTTCTTGGCGTGAATGATTCTAAGCCTTGAAACACATAACAAGGGGTGAAATTATGGAGTATGTCTATAGCATAAACATATCTTTCTTCCTGTGTGGATGAAAGTAAATCATTCATTTTAGATTCAAATTAGCTCTTTTGTTCTAATATGACATCTATTTTCTCAATATTTATTGCCACTAGTCAACAAGAAAAATTCAGGTTATGAAACCCCTTAAGCCTCTTACTCAGTTCTAAACAGAATTTCGTTCTCCCAGGTGAATTTTATTGCGTAACCGTTTAGAAGAAATGAAACACAAGAGGGATTTTGAAAAGTCAGGAAAGACAATTAGAAGAAAGAACCATTGCAACTTCTTTATCTTTTGTTTTATGCATTTAAGAATATGACCATAAAATACCTGTGTCTGAGGAGGGGGGGAAAAAGGCAAAAATCCTCAGCTGGAAGTGTGAAGTTATTTACATTTGCATAGCAACAGCAAGGCTGGTTTAAATTTTTTTTTCATTTCAAATTTTTATGCATTATTAATTTGTTATATATTGTTAGACTTCAGTCCTTTGGTTGATCTCTTTATTTTAGGACACACTTTCTTTTCTGAGAAACCTTAGCTACCTGAATTACTAGGAGATTACTCCAACTCTCATTTTTCCTTTTGTGAAAGAAAAGGGAAACTTACATACCAGTAATTATGGTTGTAGTAGACCTTCTTCTTCTATAAAACCCCTATAAGACAAGATTCCACACAGCAAAAATTACAGTTCCACTATCAGGGAGCTAGCAGGCAAACATGCTGAATCACAGGAGGTATAAATAGCCAGGCCTAACCAGTCACAACGCAGACCAAAAATGCAACTGACTTAGAAAAGATTCGTAAACACGTGTAGAAAAGACAAAGATTTTTGTAAGAGATGACTGGAGGAAGGTAGGATGGGAAAAGCAGAACGGTAACGACAAACACAATTACCAGTATGTAATTTTTCCTTGTCGAACTTCTCTCTCTTCCCATCCTAGAAAACAATATTCCATACAGCAAGTGGCTACAAGCGTGATGAGTGTTGTAGAAGTACTGGCTTCTGGGCACACTGACAAACGCATCAGCCTTCTCAGATGCTGATGAACAAAGACAGGACTCAGCAGCACAGACCTAAGTGAAGCTGTCACTGCCCAGTTGGTAGCAGCACTTTTTAAAAAGACCGTTAGCAGGAAATCATCAAGGGGACTTCTGGTTGCTTGAAAACTCTTGGGCTTTGGGTTTTTTGTGTGTGGCTTCTTTTCTGTTTTTTTTTTTTTATGCAGTGGTTAATCCACTAGAGAATTCAGAGGGTTTTACACCTTCATTTTTTTTCAATACTAATGGATTTTTAGCTATTTTAGAAAGTTAAAGTATTTTTTGATTAAAAAAATATCTCAAGCCTTCCAATGAATTTGGAAGCAAGTAACATTTTCAGGTCTAGTGCAAAAAGCATTAGTCTCACCGAGTATCAATACTACTCAGGCTTCCACTGAATTAAGTTTTATAGAAAAAAAATTCCTTTTTACAAGGATAACTTCAAACCACCAAATCCTCTTCATCTGGACTGGAAATTCCTGCGTATACACAGGAATTAACTATCAAGCAAAGCCACTAGTCAATGACTGGACTGACTGCTGCGTGACTGGACAATTTTAGAGACAAATTAGACTAAGATAATCTTGAATAATTCAATAATAAAGCTGGCAGGCAGAAGTTCAACAACCAGCAAACACCTCTTTCATATACCTAAAAGAAATGAGAAGCAGCAAAAAAGGCTACTTTTGCTGAAAGCAAAAATAGAGATATAATGCTGACAAGCACTAAAGGAAGCCTGCATGACTACAGGTTATAAGGATGGAAATGAAGGAAAGATGCTCTCTCTAAACAGCAGCACAAGAAGGCAGCAGTCTGTATCCGCAGTCGTGTAGAGGCAGAAACCAATGAGAGCACAACTCTAAAAATGTTCAGGTATTTCAAAAGTAGCATAATTTTCCTGCTCCTACCTAGACATAAGGCTCACTGAGAGAAGAAAATCTTCACTCAGAAAACTGTTTCATCTTTCTCACTTTCAGGTATACACCAAAGCAACATCTGCAACTGTTGAGAGAATTATGAAGTCTGCTGGCCTATAAAAAGTGTGTGGCCCATCAGATAATCAGACGTGTGAATTAAGCCTGCTCTAATCTAATCTGTAATGTTTACTAGGTTATAGAAGGAACATTCACCTTTTGACTTAATTTTCATGCCTTCCTCATAATTTTTGCACATAAATGTTAAGTAGTAGCAAGGCAAAGAAATTCTAAACATCATACTTCAGCTTGGGTCTCAAAAAAATTGAAGTTTCCCAAATCAGCATTACCACCTCCTACCCAAACTCAGGGTGTAATTTCTCCCCTCATATAACACTGCTTTTGATATACCACCATTTACAGCTGAGATGGCCTCACTGGAAAGACATTAACTTACAAGGAGTATGCCATAATACTGGCATGTTAAAAAAAAACATTGTTGCAGTGAAAAACCTTGTTATACAGTATTTCAAGTCTTGTAAAGAAACAGGTATCACCCAATCCTTCAAGTAGCTGTATTTCATTTTTACTCCCCTTTATACTGATCAAGCTACAAAAGAGATGCCACGGAGAAGACATGTAATGGAAAAGGAGACACTGAGATTATGATTATCTAGTTAAAAACCAGCTGAATCATATCAGGTGAGACAGTCTTCCGACTAGAGTTGTGATACAGAAGAGCACAAAGAAAGATTAATTAACTGTATGAGGCAGGTGCCTTTACAAAAATGGTGATTACTATCAAGATTCAGATCTAAACATGATAGAGAAGGAATGAGGTGCAACTTCTCCCTGACCATCAGCCCAGCAGAAATAGTCCAGGCAGCTCAGAATTAAGTATAATATATATGGTTGGAAACCGATCAAGGAATTTTGTTCAGTCTCCTGGGGGGCAAGGGGGGGTGGAGCATCCCTATAAGCTTTTATACAACGATTCCTTTTTCCAATCTGGGATTTTCATGTTGCCTTTTTATATCTTACAAACACAGGTTTCATATTATTTTTTGCCGCCCCCGATATCCAGTTGAGGAGCTGATCTCATAAAAAGTGAGAACGTGAGCACAAAAAGCCACTTAGTGAAAACATCTGACAGAGGTAGAATCTTTTCTCATCCCGCTCGGACGTACTTCAAGACAGTCTGGACACAGATAGGACTGTGAAGATTTACCACAACAAACACTGTCAAACCAGGCTGAGATGAAATACACCCATTCCTCAGCATGTTACTCTAACACTATACACTTCCCACGCATGATGGGCTTGTGTTGAGGGTCATGTAAAGGTCTGTATGCATACGAGAAGAGCTCACATCCACTGATCACATGGTGAACAGTCAAGAAGCCAGATATTCCTATGCAAAACTGTTTGGGACTGGGAGGCTTAAAAACTAGACTGGAGCTTTGAAATGGTTGGGGAATATAACATGCATAAGAATGAAGTCTGGAAGCAGAAAAAAAGACCAAATAGAAGACCGAAGAGGACAGATTCTTTTGAGAGAAGCCCCAGAATAATTGTAGGAGTTTATGAAAAACACCAACTGACATAATAAAGAAGAAAACATTGTTTAAAATGGATCAAAGGCAACTCTTCTAAAAAGCTGCTTAGAGTTCATCAGAAAAACAGTGGAAAATCCAAAGATTTTGAACCAAAGGTAAGAGATGAATCAAGTGCCGTGAATTCAAAGCAGCAGCAGAACAGTGTTTCTGAGCACTCACGTGATACTTACGCTGGAAAATAGGGACAGCACTACTGGAACCTGAAATCCACACACCAGGGGAAAACACAAGAAATACAGAAACGATTGTAGAAAGGAAGAGGGGCTTGGGACTTGAGGGTATTGTGCCCACTATTGGAAAGGGAAGAAAAGAGAGATCATGAGGAAAAGGGAAGATCCTACATCTACAAGTACTTACAGTTTGATGGAGGGAGAGAAAGACTAAGCAGTCCCTAAGGAGACAAGGACAGTAAGGGTCCCGTTCCACTAATGGACAGCTGGCTACATCAGAACTTCAGAAACACTTTTTAAACTATATCCCATAGAAGGGATACAGATGAAGACAGGAAAAGGTATTTGGATTGTCCTAAAAGATAAAATATATTAACCCTGTGCAGACTGGGGTCTGCAGTATTAGTAGAGAATTTCTTTTTATTAGTCTAATTTTTTTCTCTACCTCCCTCTTGTCCTTCTTCGTTACTTCTTTCCTTCTTCCTTCTGAGATACATTAAAGGGAAAAAAGGGAGACATAAGATTAGAAATACAAGTACCTAAAGCAAGGACTAAGAAAGGATTCACCACTCCTACTAAGAGGTAAAGATGACTAAGAAAAAAAAAAAGTAGAGTCTGGCCATGTATTTTTACCCCCTGTGATTCATGAACTTGCATTGCCTTCTAGCTCTTCCTGGTAGTTGGAGCCATTATGTTTGCTGTATGGAATTTTGTCTTGTAGGATGGGAGAACAGTGGATATGAAACTGACAACCCTTAAAAAAGTTCCAATTTTACCTTAAATAAAAATACAAAAAATATCTCAAAGTTTGCATTCTACATACGATCCCTAGCTATAGGGAACAACGCAACAGTGACAGATGGGAAACACTAAGGTAACATAACACAAATTATCAAAACTCGATTGGTAATTGTTGTACGAAAATCATGTCGTCTTAAAGCACCTTTCAGAATGAACATTGGTAATTATGGTAGGTCCAAATAAACTTTGATAGTGTCAGTAGCGATTTGACAGCTCCTGTAATATTCCAATAAAAAAATCTTTACTTCTTCCACAGAATGCAAAATGGCCTTGACTTTGCTCCAATTTTGAGGGACGCCAACCCTCTGAATCTCATGCATCTTTAATAGATCGTAGAAGACTGGTGCCACACCATTGTAAAACCACACCCATCTTAATTACGCAGTTCAGTTACTAACCTCTTGGTAAACCTGTAATTGCATCAGCTAATTTTGTCCTTTGAACCAATTGCCTACATAGAAGCGTATCTGAGCAAATGCAAAACAGCAACATGTTGTAATATTTAAGGAAACGAAACTTACTTCCGCAGTTTGCCTTCAACCATCCATTTATCTCTCCGTAAGTTCGACATATAATCGATGTTTTTATCAATTTCACTGTCAAAGACAAAATAATCCATTAACTGTGAACTTACATCTTTTTCTGACAGACATTTATGTACAGATACTTTGTCTCAAAGAACTACCTTGGAGGAATCTTTAAAATTCAAAACAGATCATTTTAAAGCTAGGAAATTCCCACACTAGGAATGCCGACGTAGCGCACTGCTGTACCTACGTCAGGCAATCTTTATTTACAGTACCACGTAAGCTTTCTCTCCATAAGCAGCATGTCGTTCAAAGAATTTGACATTTCTTTCCATGGTTCAATGTCAAGTGTCCTCATGTATTGGCCACAAAGCATCTAGCCCTGCATGAAAATGAAGTTCTGACTGGTACATCTATGGCATTCTAACTGGGGTCCATGGGATCTACAAACTAAGGGTCACTCTTCACTGCAGAAATTGAAGAACCAAAACCAGTGCTTCAGCACAGTGACTGCGAGCCCACTTCTGAGACATCCCCGCCTCAACCATTTACCAGGTTGTAGTTGTTTCTATGATGAAAATACAGAAACTCAAGTTCTCAATTATCATTTCTAGAAAGCTGACTTAACAGCTGGTCATTTGCAATAAGATAAAGTTTCTTACTATGATGAATTTGATTAATACACATGAAGTCTCTCGTACAGCACAGGCACAGCACTTGCATTGCCCACTGCTGCTATTTTTCAGCTTCAGAAACATGAAGCATCTCTCTCACTCTTGCCTTACACAACCCTGATTCACTCTGCAGCACAGTATACCCAAAGCAGCAGAATTCATCAGGAAACAAAACAGCACTCAGTTACGTGATCAAAGACTAAGTAAGTACGCAGAGATACGGGCATCCCAAAGACCGGCATCTCCTACGTTTTTATTGCACGTTGTTGGGTTTTAAAGTTTTGTTTAACATAGGGGTTTTTAATTATGAAATGCTATATGTTACTGACCACAAATGAAGGATACACTTCCTTGAATTACCACCATGATAAACCAGGCTTGCCACCTCAACTTATGACCCCAGTTAAAGTATTTGGACAAAAGAGGTTTTAAAAAACAAACGGAAAAAAGGGAAAAGAGAGTATTGCAGAAGCCTTCTAAATTATTCCCTAAAATACCTAGTAAATTTCTTTGTAATCAACCTCATCTTTTACTCTGAAAATAGCTGGAGAAGTGTTGGTGCAAGCTTTGAAAACGAACTTACAGACCAAACATGGAAAAGTTCTACTCTACCATCTTATCAGAAGCACATAAAGGTAAGATGCAGTAACACAGCAAATTTCAGCTTTCATTATAAGAACATCAAGAATTCTCCTGTAACAGAACACAGTGTATACAGTATTTCTGAACTATAACATTTTTATAATTTTGTTTTTACAGACTTGTTTGGAAAACATCTTACCTTACTACACTTTTGCTGCATGCTAACTCATTGACAAGAAAAGCAAGTACTGATGCTTTCTGAGCTGGAGCGTGTGCCTGAAATGCTTTTGTCTTCAAGCTCTCCGTCAGCTCCGTTTGCCCACAGTGAGCCTCCATGAATATCTGCAGAATCTCGGACACATTATCTCGATTGATACCAACATTCAGCAAGTGTTCACCAAGAATAGTTTTAGCCTAAAAAGAATAAACACATTTTGAACAATCACATTGTAAAATATTATTTTCCTCTGCAGACTATATTACTGTTTATAAAACAGTGGGGTGGGTTTGTTTGCATTTTGACATAAGGACTTTAATCAGGATTTTTCTTTAAAACTATTCGAACGTAAATCTTGACTAGAGTAACAGATTAGAATGTCTTCATGTCTTCGGTTAGCCCCCACCCAGGGCTAAACAATAACAGTTTTTCTCTCACCCAATGTCCCTTCCCCAAGCGAGGAAGAAAACTGGGAAAAAGAGGGAGACTCGTGGGTTAAAATTAAACAGATTTAATAAAATAAACAATATAAATGATAATACAAAACACACAAAAGTATTCTTAGCTACAGTTACAGCAGGTTCCAGGAATACCAATCATTGGCAATGAGAAAAAGCAAGGCCAGAAGAGAGGAGAGCAAAAGCAGCCCCAGCTCTCCCCAGCCAGCCCTCCCTTTTGTAGTGAACTCGATGTCAATGATACAGCACACACCCGTGGGCGGCCTGGGGCAGCTGCCCTGGGTTTAACTGCTCATGGCCCTGATCACCATGGCTGGCCACAAGCTGAAACAAAATCCCAGTGAAACCAGGACACTTCACCTCTACGTTTTTAAGAGCAGAGGTAATATTAATATTAATGAGATAGGTTAAATGAAAAAAGACATGGTCCAACTAGAAATTGATGAATACTGTTTTGCACAATCATGCTATGTAGAGTTCTGAAGTAGAAGAAGAGAGAGCTCGCTTGAAAAAGAAGGACAATAAGAGAGAGAATCATGAATGCATCAGTTCTGATGAAGTTACGCAGAGAGCAGACTTCAGAGAAAGAAGTGTCAGGATTCACTGAGAGTATAACATGAGGGTAAGAATGAAAGGGTGGGGGGAGATAGGAGTTAAAAGACGTGGCCACGGATATGATAATGCCCGTAAGAGGTCCAAATAAAAATGGGGAAGGGTAGAGAAAATGCCCAGAAATATATCACTTCTGGAAAATGGGAAGGCTGACAGCACACAGAAAGTCTCTGAGTAACATTCAAACAGTGACACCAAAGAGAAGAATTACAGAAGAGAATGGAAATCCAAATCAGAGGTGTCAAAGACACGTTAGAAAGAATGCACCCACAAATACAGAGTGTTTACTATGGATTTTTTTTCCTTTTTTTTTTTTTTTTTACCTTGTATCCTGTAACAAGTCCTGGATCACAAACAGCTGCCGAGACAAGCTTTACAAGCAAGTCTTGTACTTCTCCCACGCTGTCCCCTATGTTTAGCAAACCCTCTTGAAGAACGCTCAGGGAAGGGACATCCACGTTCACATCAAAGCCAAGAACTTTACCAAAGTTACGCAGGAACTGCACTACCATGAGACAATCTGAAAATGTGCTTCCGTCGAGAACAAGGCCTGGGATGCGATGCAGCTCTGGCAAAGGCTGAAAAGTAAAGAAGAACAATGAAAGATTCAGGAGTGTATTTTGGAAGAAAACTTTTTTGATACTAGCTAGGGAAATTGGCTGGTACTTCCATATGACCTACAGCACGACAATGCTACAAGGTAAAGGCTATAGAGAAGCTGCCCCTCCACATCCCATCCAGTAAATTTAATTTAAAGCTGAAGCATGTTTACCGTTTCAGATACTATAGGAGGCAAGAGATTAATAAATACTTACTTTTTGGCCAGGAGATGCTCTCAGCCTCTGTTCTGAGCCAAAATACTATAAAAGGCAGTGTAAAAATATTTGGGGGACATGGGGAGGGGAATTCTCTGGAGGAGAGAGGGCTTGAACCTGAGGTATGTCAGGTCCTGAAGGACAGGACACTAAGAACACACAAGACTGGGAGAGTAATTTTTTTGAGTAACAGCTCAGAATAGTTGCGTACACAGAAAAGCTCTATCTAGTGCCTGTGTACTGAGATATGATGCATATTCCTGCTGTAGAAATAACTCTGAGTAATCAATTTTTCTTTTGAAGCAATCATACAAGTGCTTTTTGGGAAGCAGGCCACTTTTAAACAAAATGCTTTTAATTAACTAAATATATGCTAATTTAGTGTTTGTAGTATCTTGTATTTGTATATATTCCAAATAGTTATCTAATTATCTACACCAAAACTTGAATGCTTTGGGAGTGGCTGCAAGCAAAAAGGTATTGTCACAACGGCAAAATACAGAAACAAGAGGCAAGAAAATAAATTTACATTATTACGATTACCTTCTGGTCTGCTAAGCACATATCTTCGTTAGGCTTCTTTAGCTCCTTTGCCATTTCTAATTCCAATCTTCGCTGTTCCAGTTTACGTTCTTTATTTAATCTTTTTTCATCACGTTTCTCTTGCTTTAACCGCTCTTTTTCCTTAATAGGATTAAACGGCCAGAGAATAAAAGCTACATGTTATACTTATAATGGAACAATCTAAGAATTTGAAAAGCACTACTTAGGTAATCTTAATAATTACCACAGCAATTAAGGAACCTGCATTCAAGTAAAGGGAAGGGGGAAACTACGCAAATAGAACAGAATCATCGAATTTGTGAGCAAATCTAAGATTCACTTTTTTTCTCTCCTGTCCACATGGAAATGAGTACTGAGAATGTTTACATTGAAGGATTCTTTGCAGTACCATTTCAGAAGGATGACTGAGTGAGAACACGGTGAAGAACTGCTGTACACGCACGGCGCCCCATTGTAAAGGCCCTGCCTCTGCACTAGCATCATCAAGAACACAGGGGTAATCACGGAGGAGGCCAAGCATCTATTACTTTTCTCTTCCAACCCTCCACGTGGATGTCACACAGAGCACCAGACTAACTGTATCTCTGACCTGCTAAGACTGACTCTGCATTTGGAGCTCCAGTTGCCCCTCCTGTCCCTGACTCCGGGGGTCCTGCGGTCGCATGCCCAGCGCTGACACGCTGGCCTGCCTACACATCACTACATCCCCCCAGCAGTAACAGCTACAGCAGGTGGCAACTCAACAACCCACCTGGCCAACCTGTGCCAGCGTTCAACCATCACTCTCAAAGTAAAGAAGTTTTTCTTAAGTTTAAACAGAATTTCCTGTATTTCAGTTTGTGCCTATTGCTTCTTGTCCTGCCACTGCCATGTATACAAATTAAATTATACATACAGGCACACCAAACACTGCTCTTCTACAGATCATTGCAGAATGAAACCATGAAAGCGTCAAAGTTTCAGAGGTTAATACTCACTTCTGCTTTTTTACGTGCTTCCATGGCTTTCATAAGCATCATATGTTGCCTTCTCCTTTCTCGTTCCTATTGAAGCAGGTAAGATTAGAACAAAACTAATCCACATTTTCCAATCAGCAAAAAAGATGAGTAACAAATGTAGCATTAATAGACAAGTCACAGTAAATACTAAATATAGGACAAGAATGGCCAAGTCTGTGCATGTTTTAGTTCAGGTTTAGAAAGCAAATACAAGAACAATCAAAAGCAAAAAGGTAAAGCAATGAACATGGAGACAGTGTAAAAAAGAAGCATACAGATTTACTCATGGTCAGTTGGGATGCTCCTTCATAAGCTGGCAGAACAAAAAGCATAATGGTTGGCTGGAACAGGTCAGTTACCTTACATCTGCTATTGCGGAACTTGCAAGTTACTTCTTCAAAAGCCAATTCGGCAGAAATTTTGAAGTGGTCATTTTCCAACATTGCAATTATTAACATTTTTGTAACCAAGCAACAAATTAATGATTCATTTTCTCTGCTCTAGATCAGTTTTAATCAAGCTAGTAGTGGCGCATATACATACGCAACGACACTTGCATTTACTGATGCCTGTCCCTCCAATGCAGCAAGGAGCTGTATTCTAGAGCACTAAGTATGGGGGTTTGCCTGAAAAGCTGCAGAGTACATCTTGGCCCCAGTAAAGGCTATGGGAATTTTATCATCTAATTCAGTGAGGCTACGATTACATTCTGATGTTTCACTGTATACTTGTAACATCATGTATTTACCACCGACTGAAAGCTGATTTCCTCAGTACCTTACAGACTTAGGAAAGACATCATCCTGATTTCTAAAACAGGTCAATACAATTTGTGTTTAAAATGTCTGGATTCATTCTCAGTGAATGAACGGGACAAGGCTTGCAAAAATTATCCAAGGGACTACACCTATTAATTTTGCATTCATTAATCCCTGATTTTATACAGTAGTCTAATTTATATTGGGACATCAGTAACATAGATTTCTGGTTTAAAACTTCCTTTATTTATTGCCGTGTTCAATTTATGCACATGTTCAAGACATGTCTTTTTTTTCTCCTTCACAGACAAGACAAGCAGATGTATGCAATGCACTGTGCTGTAAAGCCATGCAGCAGTATGTAATATGACAGCAGCCAGTGCTACATTTTATGCATTGCTATGACAACCATATCACAACCAAATCACAATGCGGTGTTAGATGTACAAAAATAAACATACCCATACCATATCTAGTCTATGCCTCTCCAACTCCTGGTAGAAAGAGTTGGCACAACATTATGAAACAGAAATCACAAAGTCATAAAACCACTTTTTAATCCCCCAAGAGAGCCCAATACCAAAGCAAAGCAACAAATCATAAGGTGGAAGAAAATTTGTGCAGGAATCAAACCCAGAAATTCAAAAAGGGCATATTTTCAAGATTCCTCCCCCCATATAGCTTAAGTAGTAGTTCACAATTGGCATTCTGTCTGTTTGGTCAACTGAACGTATACCAACCTGGTGTTTCAGAAGAACAGCTTGCTGCCTTCGCATCTCTTTTTCCTTAAAAAAAGGAAAAAGAATGTATTTAAACTATCTATCAGAATTTACTTACCAAGTTGCACACTTTTGCCACGCTAAAACAGCGCATCTGAATTAAATTCTTAGTTCCCTGCCCCCCATAAACTGAGCACGGAGAAGCACAAGTAGCACACATGACAGCAAGGCTATTGGGTCGGGAGTTCCATGTTAAAATACACCAAGAATGCCAAAGCAACAACTGAAGTACATATATAAACTGTATTTTCCAACGTCTGTAAAAGAGTTCTGTCGTCTTGTATACATACAGACCAGAAAAGACCATGCTTGTTGAGAAGCAACAAAGTTTTTTATGCAGTGTGCTTAAAAGAATATTGTGAATAATGTTACAGCAGGAGCGTTTTAAGTTACGCAAACCCAGCGTCATGGAAGCAAAACTAACGGTAACGGCACACAAAACACTCCTGTCTCTGTATGTTCACGTGTGGAGGTATGAATGTATGTACGTGAGTGTCTGTTTGTGTATGTCACACACACTTCCCTCTGTGTATGCTTCATGTCTTTACATAAAAGACGTGTACCCATGTTATTCATATGCCGTCTCTAAAACAGTTCCATTACCAAAGAACACTCTTCCAAATTTACTGCTTTTATCCACCAACACACATTATGCACAATAACACAGTTCTTGGGTTTGGAGCTCCTCTAAACTAACCTTTAATCGTTTTTCGGCCTCCAATAATTTGGCATTTGCTGCTTCTTCCTTCTTTTTCTTTTTTGCCTGTGCATGCAAAACAGGTCACACAACAGCACCATCACAACTTGAAAATCATCTGACTACAAATAGTTACGTGCCTTTAGAAGTTCAAAACGTCATCACATATCGTGTACATTGCAACACATTTCTTCCCCAGTGCAGCTTTCATAATCAATCAGTTCACAGGTCATTTACTTTTTAAAAATTAAGCCAGAATTTCAAGTCCCACTCAAAATTCACCTGGCTATTATAACTGAGACAGTAAGTACACACAGAACAATAAAATATAAATGGCAGAGATTGCCATTAATTTTTCCATGCATGGAGAACTGAAACTAGCAATCTGTCTTTGCTCATATACTAGCAAACCAGTACAGTTCACCAGTACATTCTAGCATAAAGATAAACCACTGCACGTCCTACAGAGCAGAGATACTGCTTTCACACCCTATCATTGCAAACTTGTTTTCTAACAAAGGAATAGTTATGTTCTTAACTTGAGCAAATACAAGATTATTTGTGTAGAAACTTCGAAACTCAAGTGAACGTTTGCAAGATTTAGGCTGCAGTAAATATAGATTTTTTAAGAAAAATATTTTAAGACACATTTTTGAACTGGCCTTTGGAAGTCCAGGTTGTTAGAGCTGTCATATTTAGTTACATTCGTAACTGCATGTGTGACTGTTAAAATACAACATTCTTTAAAATGGCAACACAAAAATTATATTTGAGACATTTTTACCTCTAAAATTTGCTGAGCTCGAAGCTCCTTCTCCATTCTGATCTGCTGAATTCGCTTAATTTTTTCCTACAAGGGGAAGAAAGTTATTTCCTTCTATAAAAACAATACTGAGAAAGCAAATTTACTTTTACATTTTAAAAAATTACCAAGTTTATACATATATACTTTTTGTTACCGAGTCTCACGCCCATTGTAGACAACTGTTCCCACAAAACAATGTATGTTTAGAATTTTCACCAGCATTAGAAGGTGTCTGGTATATCCCTGCAGGAGCCAACACTTAATTATGCATAGGTGCTCAAGTTTAAGTCGTCATAGTATTTTTTTAACAGCTTTAATGGGACGAGATTAATGACAACCTAAGTAAGCTGGCAGTGTTCAAATTCTAGCTGGCCATGGTGGAGCTATTCAAGAATGAATGGAAATGGGAGCTCTGACATGAAAAACATGATGTTTTGATGTGATCTCCCTGAATAAGAAGTATGGGGGTCTGTCAAACCACTGTCCTCTGCCCTGGTTCTAGCAGCCTTCCAGTCCGTTATGGTACCACAGGCAACACGGAGACCCTGAGCACTGGGGAGCCCACAGCACAGACTCTGTCAGGCAGCAGCAGTCACCCCCATGCAACCCAGGTAACATGTTCACAGTTAAGCACAGTTCAGCTTCTCCAGATTTTTAAAGCATTCCGGTAACTGCTGATGACTTTGCACGCCTGCCTTAATACGTAGCTCAGGGGACTGAGTTTGATAGTGCTGAAGAGTGAAATAACAAAAAAGCAACCAAGACAGCAGCCACAGGCAGAACACACTGCAGCATGTTCCATCACGGTAAGAAGAAAATGATCAAGCTCAGCGCTCCACAGATGGATGCTGTGTAACCATATTCTAATTTATTCTTTTTCACTAATTAGTTCCTAAAATCTGAATGAAGTCTTATTACATTGATTGAGAAATGCAATCACAGCAAACTTGGGATCAGTTCACATTTCCTCTGCTGCATGGGTTTTGTCTATTCAATACTAATAACCCAAGCCCATACTAAAAATTTCTTAGCACATTATTTGAGGTTTTATCATCTCAAAAAAGCTGCTTGAGCCACAGCGACTAGGAAGGGACCGTCACGAAGAGAAGCGTTTTCCCGACAGCGAGGGTAAAGCTCGACAGAGCCTAACACGAGTCAAAAAGGTGTAACTAGAGCTCCAAAAAATTCTAACTAAACCATCTTTAGAAAAAACACAACTGAACTACAATATAAATAGAAACCAGTCTTGAGAGTACAGTGAAGACACTGCACCACTGAAGAAACATTTTCCCTGCAACAGACTTCAGCTTTATCCAGCATGAAAGTCCCGAGGTATTTTAAATCAGGAAGTTAATGAACTGTCCCAAGAAGCTGATGCAGTGAATGCTGTGGAAGTCAAACCTGGAATCCTCTATTCCCATGTCCAACTTCAAAATTTTATTTAGAGATAAAAATACACATTACATCAAAGTAACGTATCATCAAGTGCAAGTGTTTAAAGCATTTCATGGAAATTTCAGTAAAAGTTTTTATCACAAATAAAAGGTATTGATTTTAATAGTAAATGTTCACCCTTTATCTCTCTCTCTCTCTCTCCATATAACCCTTTAATTTAAGCCTCTATATATACTACTATAATAAGAATATGAACATTGAACATAAAACCATTGATTCAAGCAATATTTAGACATTTTTTTTAAAAATAATTAAATGTACTATCTGTACTACGCATAAACGTACTAATTCAACAGCAGTACAGGTTGAACTGGCCTACCAAAGTCAACTCTTCCTACTTTTACAAGGTTCTATATACTTATTCTCTGCCACTGTAAGAGGGTAAAAACCTAAAGCAATAACGGTACTGAACACAAAAAATGTCTTTTCACTGAAAGCTAAAAAACTTGTCCTTTGACTGCTACCAGATGAAGTATTTAATTTCTGAACTCTGCAGTAAGTGCCATACTGAACAGAATGAATATAAAAAAACAACCATGCAAATACATTTTTGGATGCAAATTATGCCCTTTTAAAAATGTTTATATTCCCAGCACACATAACTTTTCACTAATTTGTTAAAATCAGTTGTTAAAAAATTTAGAAGCCTCCTTCCGTAAGCAGCTTCATTTGGTAAAGTTTATACAGGGTACTTGCACGTCTAAAAACATGTATTAACTCACTGGCATACTGAGGTACAGCCTAAAGCCACTGACAGCCACAGCCACCAAAGCAGCTCGTTACACGATTCCAGTATTTACACAAACAGACACAACATGTTTTCACAGAACCAAATAAAGGAAGACTGCACCACTGTACTGTAGTAGCAGCTTTTTAATTTCTTACTGATATTGGCAAGCAACTACATATGTTGGGTGGCTTAAATCAACACAGACAAAACTGGGATGTCCTGACAACATGAACTCTAGAGTTTAGCATTTTAAATAACATACGCTGTGTGCTCTTTGAAACTAGATTTATAACATTCACTTTGTCATCAGCATACTTAATAACTTACTAAATAATTAAAGCACCCCAATTCAACAATTCAAAACGTAATTTAAAGAGCTTATTTAGCAATCGCACAAACTTTACCTGCTGCTTCATTATCTTTATCTGCTCCTTTTGCTTTCGCTTCTCTTCAGCTGCCATAATAGCTAACAAACCAAAGCACACAGAGAGTTACTATCAGCAGAACATGACAAGACACAGGTAGCTTTTCATTAATACTTTTCAAAATAACCTGCTAGCGTGCACAAACTTTCACAAGCAATACTTGCCTTGCTGTTTTTTTGCTTCTTTGGCAGCTCGAGCTTGTTCCTGCTTCTGGAGTTTTCTCAGTAGCTTTAGTTGTGCTGCTTGCCTAGCTATTTCTGTTACAAGAAGAACACATTTAGTGCATAAGAACAGTGCTGTGCAACAATAAAGACACAGCTCATATTCCAGACATTTGTATGAGGTAAATACAGAGAAGATGGTGCGTTTGTTTTGCACACATTTATCTTGACAACATTTCCCTATCAACACCTTCAGTGGTATATCATGGATCAGTAACTCCATCAACAGCACAAGTGAACATAGATACTTTCTACATAAAGAAAATACTGGTTTTTGAGGAAAAAAATTATCTATTAAGTGATGGCATCAGGCCAATAATGCTGCTTCACTGGAAAACCTATTTCTTCTTTCGTTTTAAAGCATAAAACATTTGTCTCGGAGTACTACATCAACATTTTATTCAGAAAGCATGGAATTACTGTTTTCCTTATAAGTCACCTCATGTAATTATCTAATCTTTTTTTAACAATGCAGTAAGAACACACTCCTCTGGGTCACACTTCTCTTTACCGTGGCTACCTGCAGCCAGACACTCTTCTGCTATTACTATCTCCCTGAAGCATTCTGCTCCTTTAAAGGAGAGTATTTATGGCATTTGGATGAACTCTGCATGGACACACTCATGTACGACAGCTGTAGGAAGGATTTTCTGACAGTTGAATTCAGCTTTTGCTATTCAAAGGACTGGGGTCCAGGACCTCTCTGACAGCATTCTCCAAAATACTGTCAGCTTCTTGTGCAACGACCACGACGCAGGCAGACATATGGAAAACCCATGTATAGGTAGGACGATGCTGTAGATAGCAAGGGTAGGGTAAATAGGTACACAACAACAGGGAAACAAGGGGAAACCATGCAGAAGAAGTAGTTACACCTTAGTCGAAACAGAACGAGTAGCTGGAAATTAGAATTTACATTATAGAGCAGAAGTTAAACTATCAACTATGGAAAGGCCAAGCGATGCCGAGGACCGCTTAGTCTGAACTGACACAATCCATGAGGAGGATGTGGCTCGTGTTCAGCACGCGTTTGAAAAGGACGGATGGGAAACAAACACTTACGCTGCAAAAAAAGGGACACCAAATCAGAACACCTGTATTTCAGCTCAACTAGTAAGTGCTGTATGGAGCAAAACTTAAGGGCTTCTAAATCAAGCCAAGAAATCTAAAAAGAAATTAGGGAAACTAGAATTCTTGGTATCAAATGATAATCCAGATGTAATGGACATCTTACGGACACAGTAAAAGGATAATTAATAACACATGGTGTTGGCAGGTACCAACATTACAGGAATATCAGACTGAGATGCACAGGCAGAAGACCAGCCTTCTACGCAAAGGGCAGTATCGAGTCACACAGCATAAAAACAAGGAATGAAGAGACATCTGTGTAGTCCATTTGGTGGAACCCTAAAAACAGCTGTACAAAAGCAGTCTTCAAGGATGCAAACGCCAAGTGAGCAACCTAGAAGCAGTTCAAAAAAATGTATACTTGTCCAGGTAAACACTGAGCCACATTATAAAAGGAAAACTGTGGTCCACACGTGGCTCTTCAGAAAAGGAAGCTGCCATAGGAAAATCGTGAGCATGTAAAAAATGAAAAGCTAGTTCAAATAAGTACAGGAAAGCCGACGACACGCCAAACTTAAAGAGTGAGCTAGGCTAAAAAAGAATCTGAAGAGCACCTCGCAAAGGATGCCTGAGCAGACAGTAGAAGATCTTTACATACATCACAACAGGCAGCCAGAAATGCAACCATGGGGACCTAACAATGCACAGGATAGAAAAAAGAGCCTTAGAAAAAAAGGTTACTAAATTCCTTGTGCCAGTCTCAGCTGCTGAAGATGTTGGGCAGATTCCCCTACTCAGTGCATTGTCCAGAGCAGACAGGTCAGAAGAGCTAGATGAATGTGAGGTAAATACAAAAGAAGTATTAGATCAAGAAGGTAAGTCGGATGTTAACACACCACCAGGATAGGACAGAGTAAGCTGAGAAATCTGAAGGAACACTAACGTGAAAGCAGAGATTGGATTACTGGATGTCTGCTTTTTAAAATTTTATAAATCTAAATAAAGTAACTATAGGGTAAGCTCTTAGACACACATTTACACATACTTCTTCCTTTGAATCACATATACATTTACTGATCTTGAAAAAGGCTTCAATAAAAGCACGTGACAAATTTCCAAAATAAAATGTTGTATACTAACATCCTCGTGAAACACATCTCTCCTCTGTAGAAAAAACATTAATTCTCTATATACTGATACCCTCTGTTCGTGAAAACGCTAATACACATCTTACCTTGAGCCTGGAGCTTTCTTAAAAGCTTTGCGTCGGGGTTGTCTAGAAATTCAGTGCTACCAACATTCGGAGGTCGGCCTTTGCGTCGCCTCGCCCTTGACTCCTCTCTGGAGTGCTGTCTCTCTGGGTTTGGTGGTCGTCCTCTACGCCCTTCCATAGCTCTGATACGGGGAATGACCTCCTCTTCCTTCAGAAGACACCACTGCACACCCTTTTAATCGACACATTTCACACACAGGTATTATAAACACAGATTACAAAAGGGAAAATAAATCTAAGACACCTGCGAACAGGAACAGCAAGAGATTCCCCCCCACCCCTAGTAAGTTGTATATATAAAATATGCCAGAGCTGTTATGTACTGTTTGGGTAGCACAAGGTTTTGACGATGCACAGATGCTGTATATTGAGAGCTTGTCACTATGAACTTCTGTAAATTGTACTCCTAGGCGAGATTTTGAAGACTATTCAGTGACATACATGGTTATTACCTAGCAGGTATGCCACAGCTGTGTTATTTTTAATTACTTCACACCAAATCGCTTATTGCTCAACCCTCTTTAAAAGGCAAAATAGATTCTTCCTTATTACGGAAACTCAAAAATAGCTGCTCTGCTTTCACATAATCCACTGCTCAACGTGAATGAAAAAATGTGTCAGGCTACAAGTCGCTGCCTTCCAACTGTTAGTGTTCGCAGAAACTCTGACACACGTAACAAGCACACGCAGTGGTGTATTTTCCAATACTGCTTTCTGAGGTGCTGTAAATCTCCAAAACTGAGTTGAAAAAACACAGAATCATTTTGATCTTGAAGTTTTATTTAGTACAATCTAGTTCTCCCCTCACCCACTGCAAGAAAATTGATTTCAGCACTATTTTGAAGCAATCAAAAGTTTATCACTTTTAAGAATCCATCCATCTAACCCAAAAGTTACGTTACCTATATTCTCTAACTAAACAAAGCATGCAGCAATCCATTCAACCCTTTCTTTCACTATTACTACTGTTTTTTTGTGGAATCTTAAAAACAAATACTGAAATACTTTGTTAATACAAATACCCAAGTTAGTCCTCACACAGAAATAGCTTTACTTTAACTGATAAAAAGGAGAGTTTATTGCATCCACTGAGCAGAACAGGAGCACAGTCTATCTGATCCTGTTTGATTGCACGTGAGTATTTCAACATTGTAACATCTTTTACCATTTTCCCAAGTTTTTGAAAAATGCGGGGGAAAATGTAAGCTAAGTATCTGTCAGGACTACTCCATAATTCGCCTTAAAAAGGCTTGTAAAAGATTTTCAAAATGTCTGCTAAAGCAAGAATGAAAGCTGGTAACATATAAAACACATGAAGTATCTGTTCAGAAAAAATACATTTGCATTACAAAAGTTTTCACACATTTATATGTATATAAATACTGAAATAAAATTTTCTGTACCATAAAATACATTTTTTCATTTGCTTATTCTGACAATTTATCTTTTAGTGCTTCCTGCTCAATCTTCGTAATTACAAATGTTTAATACAAGGTTCAACAAAAGAAATGGCATTTTGCTAACGAAACACTCAGACTCCAAGGAAGTGATCAGTACCTGCAAAGACACCTTTTCTGAAGCCTGTATCACTCCCAGCTAAGGCCATCCTGAGAGTACCTCTCGCTCTCGGTTCACAGACACTCCAGAGGGCTTTGTTACTAGCCATGCTCCTAAAATCAAGCTGTTCAGCACCATGACCATATCGCTATGTGCACAATGCACCATCACTGAGGACTTCTCAATCCAAAACAGTCACCTCTACCACTTAAATAGAAGTTAGTTCGCTTCCATCCTTAAGAGTACTACTCAGGTGTACACTCTCATTTCACTGGGTAGTACCTGACTTACAATTCATCACAGGTTCAGTTTGTGAGCAACACAAGCTACCGTACTTATCACCTACACCAACCTCCAACTTAGGAAACCTTATCCCATAAACTGCAAGTGGGGGAAGGCAAAACAGAATTCAAAGAAAAGGAGGAGAAGCAGCCACAGCCCAAGAAGTACCTTAGATCCTGCAATGGAGATTGCTCTTGCTCTGTATTTGTATTTGCTATGGTTAACGATACCAACGATAACAAATACGCAGAAAGGAAAGCTAGAGGCCTACAAGATCATGAGTGCCACCATGGATGTATCTTACATTTCCTAACGCCTCCCAAAAGAGAAACTAGAGGCCACCAAAGGAAGCTAGTGGAAGGCTCAATACGCAAAAGAAGCTGGTGTTTCCAGGGAGCAGAACACTGCTTAATACCTGCCAAAGGACACTGTGGATGCAACAAGTTTCCACAAGTTAAAGAGAGGACAAGACAAAAACAGTCCAGAACAGATCCACTAAGGGTTAAGCAGGAGTTAACTGACCATCTATATTTTGTGCTCAGATATATTTTAAAATCTGACCCAAAATACATTTCTATTAAAGGAATGTACAATCTGATATTTTGTGGATTTTCAATATTCCAAAGAAAAAAGATGGGGGCTGTGCCCCAACATAGGAGAATCAGGGGCTTCCATAAAATCTAAGCTTCACTACGCAAACATTAGAGAAAAAAACAGGAATAACACTGTGAAATGTTGTGGTTTATGGTTGAAACAAATCAAAATAAGAATTTAATTCAATTTCTCACCTTCAGGCATCCACCATCTACTGTAACACTGTACTGTGACCAGGACACTTGCCAAAAAGGCACCAGGTAACTATGTGTGGAAGCAGAATCAAGCTCAAAGCCTGTTAACCAAACTAATGACCAAAACCACAGGCACTTTGCAAGAAGCAGACATCCTCACTAATTTCAGTTTAGATTTGTGAGAAAAAGTTAACAGCAAAGCTTTCTACATTGAATTGCAGAACTCAGAACAGGGCAAACATTTTAAATTCCAGTTTCTAGAAAAGGAAGCAAATAATTGCTACTACATTACAAACGCACATGACAGCTGACTTTGTAGTTGGCTGTTCTGTAGGGTCTTTCTGTGGCATCTGTGTAAAACATTTTAGGCTTCTAAACACTTACTCACAGAGTAAGTCTCTCTTAAGTAAACAACAGTAAGCTTCGGAATTGGCTTAAAAGAGGGAGACTTCATGCCTTACACAGACGCACTGTATCTGTTCTGAGGCAGCACCATCATCAGGCACTCCCGAGAAAGACTAATGCACACAGGAGTTACTTTACACTACGGAGATGGGGAAAAGTCCTGTAAGGGCTTTCCTCCTTTCCTGTTCCTGAATTCAGCTCCCTTCCTAGGCGAGCATTCAGAGAAAAAAATACATTATTTTCACAGCTTTACGCAAAATCTTATTGGGAAAAAAAGTGCATGCCATGTTTACCATGGCTTAATGATTACTCCAGGGAGCTATACCCAGGCTAAAAAGTCTGTATTTTGTCCTTACTGATATTTCATCTTCAACTAAAATGGATCTGAATGGAGCTGCATGAAGAGCCACATCTTCTCTAACTACATAACAACCGTGCGAAGGGAAGGGCTGAGGGAGCTGGGACTGCTCAGCCTGGAGACGAGAAGGCTCAGGGGGATCCCACCAACGTGTACAAATACCTGGAGGGAGGGTGCAAAGAGGACGGAGCCCGGCTCATTTCAGAGGTGCCCAGAGACTGAAGAGGCAGCAGTGGGCACCAACGGCAGCAGTGGGCACCAACGGAAAGGCAGGAGGTTGCCCCGGAACACCAGGAACGCTCCGTTGCCATGATGACTGAGCGCTGGAGCAGTTGGCCCCAGGAGGCTGTGGAGTCTCCCGCCTTAGAGATTCTCAACAGCCGTCTGGACACGGTCCTGGGTAACCGGCTTTAGGTGACCCTTCCTGAGCAGGGGCGTTGGACAAGGTGACCTCCAGAGGTCCCTCCCAACCTCAGCCATTCTGTGACGGATACTCTTGCTGTTATCTGTTAATCAAAGCCAGCAAGACGCAATCGTAGGGCACAGCTCAGTGTCGCTCCACAACGCTCTCTTCCACCTACTACTCGATAGTGTTCCTATCCATATTACTCGAACTCATAAGGACCCATGCCCTCTCCATCACCCCAAATCTCATTCACGCTAACCTTTCTAAACCACAGCAGTTTAAAGCCTCCAGGTCCTGTCACTGAATTTCCATGTTTGTCAAACTTCAAACACGCCTCTAACCCTTCTATTTCACGGCCCACCTCTGCCAGACAGGCTTCTGTGCTAAAGCAGTTAACCGCTGCTTTGCATAACCCACAGTATCTGGTTGCCTGTGTACCAGGAGAAACACGGGCGCTATTGGAAGCGGGTAATCCAGGTATTTTTGGCTTGATATAGGTAATTCTTCAATATAACCAATTTAGCCCTCAGATAATTTTCTCTGCATCTTGTTCCACCTTTGAGCTTTGTGAAACTTATCCAATCGCTTTGAATGCACGCTGCATGTCTCAAAAGGTGACAAATATATAATGAAGAAAGGGCAGAGTAACCATGGAAGGCTATACAGAATAATCAAAATTACAGCAGAAGTAGAAATAAAATTCCTGGAATCACCTCCAGACATCCATGAAGATATGACTATCCATATATTGTTTTGAAGCTGGACAACTAAAAACATTTCAGTAAAAAGGGTGCAAATTTTCTTCATGAAGTATCAGTATCACATACTGTTTTACTAAGTGCATATTATCAGCCTGAGTGTAGCTCAGCTGTTTATGTTATAATCTTCTCATTCAAAATCTCATACATAAAGTGTACATACATTTTAGCACACCTGAAACAACTCCCCTTGGTCCTTTTGGGTTTTTTTTGGGTTTGTTTTTGTTTTTGTTTTTTTTTAAAGAAGGAAACCCTTCCTTTGTCTAACCAGATCTCAATGGAACCTACCACAAACTATACAAGTAGAAACTACAGTGAGATGTACAGCAACTTAACACTCATATTGCCAACCTTGCCTACAGAAACCTGCCCTTCCCGATGGTACCAAAGAAGGGCAAAATCTGCAAATCATCTCATGAATTAAAGGCAGAAGAAAGATAACTAAAGAAGGGGACACGACTAATGAAGTAATATGGGCAACAGACACAAAAACGGTAACAGGGTAAAAAGAGAGCAGATTACGTTACATCATGTTCACAGTATAAGGAATTATTTCAATCAAGCCATTCAGGTACATAATGAAGTTCAGAACTGCATTAACTTGTAATTGCTTTATGAAGGCCAAACATGAAGAGCATTTAGCAATGTTCACCCTGAAAGCCAGGCATCAGGAAGCACCACCCAGAAGTAGCTGCCTACTGTGAACTCAGTCTTTATTGCTTTCACATTTATACTACGTAGACATTATGTATTTCTACAGGGTGCCACAAGGACATAAGGCTTAACAAGACCCTGAATTCGAGATTGCTGAGAGCGTGATGTCTGTCCACATCCCTGTAGTAACATATTCAGGACACTTATCTTTTAAAGAAGCAAAGGTATTAACTGACAAAAGTGCAAAACCTTTCGTGCACATCCTGAAGAAATGGCAACATGACCAAAGTACAGTATCACAGTCTGGCACAAACATAGTATTAATTTCCTTAAACTTCTGATTTTACTTATCCCTGTGTGATTTATCTACACAAAGCCTAACAGTTCTACCACTGTAAAGCACAACTGGTGTAACTCAGCATTCCTTCCCGTAAAGATCTCACGCCTCAGGAAGCTCAGACGGTGTTGTCGATACAGGAAACACTTGCATTTAAATACGTATTTTATACATATTATGCACATGAATACATTAAAAGAGTGTGATTTAATGCATACACATAAATTACTATAAATATTAGGTTTTTACAGTAAAGGAAGCAATAGAGTTTTAGTCAGAAATATCTGAACACTGACTAAGATAGAATACGCAGCTCAGAGTTCTTTCGTAGCAGACGAACGCAGGCTGAGCTGACCACGAGGCACGCCGAACTCCTGCAGCCTCCTAACAGGACCACTGAGAGGAGCAGCTTTCAACGCTGCCCAGGATCAAGCTCTCAGCATCTCAATATAACTACTGTTCAGAAATACGCACAACTTCTAGAAAGAATTAGGTAAAAACAGGCAATGCTTCAGACTGTAGCAAAAATTACTTCACCTAAATTTAAGTTAATGTTCCTTGGATCAAAGACTTTACTTTTTAAAAAGTGGATACCTGCGGTCCATCTCTGGCTTCATAGAAGTCACCCACTCCTATTTTTGCACTGAAGCTGAAATTGTCCCTTGAGATATCCATTATTCCATTTCTGCTGAGATACTGAAAAAATCACATATTTTTCCACTTCAGCTTGTAAATTATTACAACCCAGCTTTGATGTACAGCTAACTTTGTGAGTGTAATGTTTTGCATATTCTATCAAAGGGATATGCATTTACAGGAGATCAAATCAGTAACAGACCGAGATACATTACACCTCACATCACAGGATATTTTGAAATCAGTGTCTTTATCGGAGGGGAAAAAAATTGCATTCTTGTAATTGCAAGCATGCTTAGTAGCATTAGAACACAGAAGTTAAAAAAAGGAACGTACCTTTACTACTTCAGGATACTGCCTCAGCTTCTTTCCACAAGGTGCAAAATATGTGACTTCTCCTTGAAGACGACCACCGAAGTTTCTTATCCGGGTTTCTCTTTGCCAGCTAGAGTAGTGAGAAATAGTTGCATACAACAATACACTTTTTAAAAATCAAGTAATTAATTTCAATTTAAGATTTTTACATGAAAGCAAAAAGGCACACATCTAAAACGTGACAAGAGTACCACAGATCAAACAGGCAAAAGCAGAAATTGTTATTACGTAGGTTGTCCAAACTCTGACTATATATGGATTTATTTATGTCGAGCTACTTACTATTACCAGATTTTAAACGGCTTAGAACTGTATTTCAGGGAGTTATTTGGAATCTATACTGGCTCAGATCTAACGATCACGATTAACTTACAGTGGCTAAAACTGCTAAGAGACGGGTCATGTTTGCAAAAGAGCAAATTTAATGCACAAAAATTAACACATGAAATATGCTGACACTTCTAAAGAGATCCACAGTCACCATGAATTGGCAATCCGAATCGTTGAAGCCCTTTCCTTATTATTCAGCCTCAAAAATTTTTGAACTGTCACTTCTTTAGCAACTGACTTTTGAAGGTATTATCTCCCTCTAAGGAGTATCAAGCATATACATAACCTACCCGTACTCGAGAGGAACACGCAGCTCCCGTTCATCGATCACTCTTCGTCTTTTTGCAATACCTAAAACAGAATTTCTGATTAACACCTAAGAGAATTTACAAAATGAAAACATGTTCCTAAAACACACTTTTTATCCCTGAATCCCCAAACCAAAAGATAAATCATTTTTACATTCTAGCCATTACATATCTCAAGTACAAAGAAAATTAATGTAACTATTCTCCTTTTGAAATACATTGTCCTCCAAGTTCCCTTTACCTTCTTTCTCTAAAATTGTAAACAGAAGAAAACCTAATTACGCCACACTGAACCGCCAGCTTTGCTTGGCTCTCTCAGATATTGCTAAAATAATTCCCTGCGCACTTGTTTTCAGTACAGAAGGTGAAAATGCAAACACTCGTTACTTTAAAAATCCATACATTATAATAGGCTCAGCCTTCCAAGAGCACTGTGTATAGACCGTGGCCAACCGCCAAATGCAGAACATTTTCAGGATTATTCCAGCTTTTCAGAGTTCAAACAGATGTCGTGTTTGCTGCTAGTCAAGAGACTGAATCAGTAACATGACAGAGAAAATTGCCAAACGTGGGGTTTTACAGAGCGCCCAAGGCTGATGCTTGTCTCAGGCCTCAGAGAGCTGTAGGACATTAACTCTACACACAAACTCTTCTCAAAAAGGTCGTTTGGACCTTGTGTAAAGAACGTGACGTATCTCCTCCCTGTGGAAACAGATGCAAGATCATCATCGTCATCAGACCGAAGCCCCGAAACGTGCTCCAACCTCTCCCGGCCAGGAGCATCACACGGTGCAGGGGCACAGGCTTCCAACCGAGACGCCTGCGCGACCTGGAAGCGCCTGCTCAGAGTCCTCAGAGAAAGGTGCCCGTGCTTGGACAGCAAACTCCTTGGACACACGTCCGCAGCCTTAAACTAACGTGACTGACTATTACGTTCCTTCTAACAGCCACAGTGGAGGGAGGGAGGCAGATCGCTTGTCCAAACACAAGTGAATCGAAAAACCGAGTTGTCCAGTGAAAAACAGGTACAGAGAAGAGACCCCAGACCTCTTCAGTGACTGACCAGCTTTAGGTAAAACGGACATAAAAATATTTCAATTGTATTACGGTGATTCCTATTAGGAAAAAGTACTACACCTAAAACGAGGACACAAAATTAATTTACTCTACCTCCCACCTCCATAAACAGACAAAAACCTGCTATCAGCCTTTTCAAGGCATCATAAATCAACACAGAATCCTGAGCAAAAAAATTAACTTTGTATTTTAACAATTTGGATTGCTCTTAATGCATGGGAAATCTTTTACAAACTGTGAGATTAATAGGCCTGTTTCTGGGAAAAATATGAAGCAGATCACATTATACCGCTTCAAAGTTAATGCCCTTGATGACATGGAATGAATTCCTACTCCACTGAGTCCAAATATAAAAACCAATTTATGAGCGGATGTCCCCATTTAAAATCTACTTACTTACACGTTAATTAAATATGAAGTTTCTAATTCAAAGTAGTAAATATGCAACTTAATTTGATTATTACCATGCAAATCAAGAAGCATGACTTTCAAAAATGCGTTCTTTCCTGCAGCAGTAGTAATTACTAAATCTTACAAATTAGTCACCAAATGAAGGATTATAAACACTATATAACATCAGGCAATCGCTAAATGTACTTTTCATGAACCTTTTAAAAAGAATTCCTTGCAGGTAATCCATTAATTCTACTGAGAATTTTGAAAGAATAATTAATAAAGTTATATTTTAACTAAATACAGTTATTAAATTTGCTGAGCAAGGGGCAGAAATAGAAGATTCAGAACGCAAACTATAATGCATAGAAATTAGAAATAGAGTAACTAGTTTAGAGTAAAATGGTAAGTAACAAAGACTAAATAATCAAGAGTTTTAATGCAATAAATATCAACTCCGGCTATCTCATCCCACCTTCTCTCAAATAATCGTACAAGCTAAAATGTCCTGGACCAAGTGTAACATTGAGGTCTTGAGAACCTGCGATTCTGCTGACTGATTTTCACGTCTGCTGCAAACACCCGTGACAAGATCGCAGAATCACAGCATAGCCCAGGTCAGAACGGACCTCAGATCACCTGGCCCAGCCGTCCGTGGGACAGGGAGCCTGGATGAGATTACCGGGCACCCTGCCCAACCGCATCCCGACAGCCTCCAGGGACAGGGACTCTACTACATCCGCGGGAACGCTGTTCCACCGAATGATTGTTCTTACTGTAAAGAATTTCTTTCTTATGTCGAGATACCACCTGATATCAGCGTCTGAACTACTCTTATAACTATGTTTACAACACACGCCACTTCGATGTCACGTTGTACTATAACAAAAGACATTCAGATACCACAGTGCGTACTTGGTGTAAGAGTAGACGGTGCTGTCCCAAGAAAAACTGCAGGCTGGGACTCCGGACATAAGGCAGCTGGCGCAGAGCTTGGGGTCTTGGCTACTTGGAGATTAAGTGGGGTGGAATGAGCTGCGACACCAATGGAAGAGCTCTTCACAGAGGATGAAGTTTTATTTAGCTTCAGTGGAGTTTTCTCTCCTTCAGTGTCTGTATCCGATTCATCTTGATCTTTATCATCCTCATCATCTTCATCCTCAGACCCTTCTGTATCTGACTCAGAATTACTGTCAGACTCTGTTTTGAAAGAAGTGTGGCAAAAGGCACGTTATGACTTGATAACTAACAGCAAACACATTTAAGTTCTAACACTTGCAAAGTCTTTTGTCTCACTAAGTAAGAAGCTTTTCTGACTTCAATTTTTTTATAACATCTCTTGAGTCTAAATAGGAGGTTATAATTAACTACCTAAACTTTAAAATGACTACAAATATGACAGCGTAAAGTAATTCTACATGATAAAGCACTGTTCTTTTGGATGGAGTTCTTTGTTTTTCCATGAGGAGATGAGAGATAGAAGCTGCAGTATTTTAAGAGACTGTTTACGTGAGAATGAGCTACAGCAAAGACATCCCCCGTGAGCCAGGCAGTGGCTGAACGTTACACAGGGAGGGCACGTCCCAGGCTGTGAAATCTAGCATGAGGAGGAAGCAAACGGTGGAGCTGGGTACAGGCTGAAAGGTGTCAGAAGTGGAAGTGTGGAGATCTGGTCAAAGGAAGAGTTAGAGTGTAGACAGGATAAGGAACTGAAGACAGGCTACAGCTGTGAGGGAAGAAAAAGGATTAGTATAGGGTGTGTGGGTGAGAGGGGGAAAGAGAATGACGAAGGTGGAGCTGGACCCAAGGGATATTGGCACACAGGGGAGAAAGGAGTGACTGGGAATACAAACTGCTCTTTAGAACAGGCCTGGCCTTTCTGAATTGCTCACAAGCCTCTAAAATAGCAGTCTGAACGCTGCCTATGAACACTGCAGCCCTTACAACTGTCCTGGCACTTTAACCTTGCTCATGGACTCTGTGCTCCTGAATGAAGCCTAGCAAGCCGCTTTTCTTGCCACTCTCGACAATCTGAAGGCCTTTGTTCAGTTCCCCTCTGGTCGGGGAAGCCTGTTCTGCACATGGGCTCTGCCTGCCACAATAATTAACCACCAACCAGCCTGTTCTCTCCATGCCCCTCCCGGGCACCTTGCCACATAAGCATCACGTGAGCTGCAGGCCGGGTGATTGATCTGGAAGGTAGGTCTCCGACAGCCTTGCCAGAAGGCTGTGGAGCCACCTTACCAGGACAGCTGAAAGTATACTTGCCATACGACCAAGCATCAGAATACCCCAAACACGATCTCGGATATGACACAATGGGGGACTGCGAGACATGTGCTACCTTCCAGGGTATCTGTAGGACGGGCCATGCTGCCCCAAAATTTCCTACCCTTATTTTAAAATATGGTGGGAAATGCACGTTTTCAACACTCAAAAAATAACATTTCTGCTTTTCCTATTAAAAAGGTTAGACCACCTGATTGGCTATCATCAGAATCATCATCTTCATCGTCCTCATCTTCATCTTCATCGTCGTCGTCATCATCATTTGAGTCGTCAGAGTCCTTACTGCTGGGGGCATCTGAGTCTACCCGTCTGAACTGCTCCACCCCCAGTTTTGCAGAATGAAGGTGGTGTTGTGTTTTTACTGCATTATTGCTGACTGGTTTATCCTTTCCTGAACCAGGTAACACAGGAGAGGTAGAGGGCATAGCAGGTGTCCGGTTACCAGCTGGTTTTTTCCCACATGCACTCAAGTTTACTGGCAAAGAAAAGGGGGCACTGCTAGAAACGGCTACACTTTCATTGATCTTGGCCTGGGACTTCAGTTTCGTAGTAAGTGCCAGAGGAGCCTCCTGGATGACGCTCTGAATAACTCCATTGGGTTGGTGATTACCTAAAAGTGCATTTGTCAGGAATGGATTAGAATGGTTGTTTTCCAAAGAGGTGAGTTTTTGATGAGCTGGTGAACTAGATGTTGGTTTGGGGCTTGACAAAGCTGCAATAACCTTCTTCAGGTTCTTAGACGATTCCTGTTTCTTTATCTGTGGTGCTGGGAATGTCTGTTTATATTGTTCCTAAAGAAATAAGAAGACAGAGGAATAAAATGTGGAATTTTTATTTTTTTTTTTAGTATTCAGGCAAGTGAGCTCGATGAAACCTTAAACATCTGCTAAGCTATTTTTAGTGGGTCAAAAGTAGGTGCTCGCTACAACAGAAGAGACGAGTAACTACAAGTTATCTAAGTCCCTCATGATTTTCACTGTAAATCAAGTAGGAAGAGACAAATTGAACTCAAGATGAAGCTGATCTAAATTATGTAGGGAAGCTTTTTCACTTGCTACATCGCTCTAGACAGTGATTTTCATAAAGATATTAAGCATCTTGAGAAAAGCGATTTTTAAAAAGAGACCACTCTTATGTACTGGCCTAGGAAAAACCCCACTTTTTACTCCTTTCAGCATATAAAATCTCATTAGTGAATGTAAAACTAGCTTTGTAATTTGTTCATTTTAAAGCACAAGGTAAATACAACACACTAATGGCTACAATACTAGCAGAAAACCAAGAGAAGGCTCTTGGCATAGAAAAATTTTATCAAAAAAAAAAAAACCATGGGAAAAAAGGTATTACTCAGAATTACTGTGATATGCCCCTTTTTTAACTCTGAAAAAGCAGTACTTGAAAGTCTTCAGGTAAAACTTAATCAGAAGTGGCTCCGAAATTCATGTAAAGCTTACACTGTCTTTAGTCTCAAGACTCTTCCAAGGAAAAAGAAAATACATCATCTTTGATGGAAAAAAATCATAGAATGGATAAAGATGGTACATTTTAAATCAATTTTTCAATATTAAGTCAAATACAATACATTCTTGAAGTTACTAACATCTAAAACTGAATACAAAATTATGAAAACCTATAAAATAAATATTCACACAGTGCATGTTTCCAGCAAAAGTTTTAAAGAAATCAAACCACTAAATGGGTGACATATCATCAGCTAAAGACTCATAACCTAAATTTGACAGCAGAAGCTTCTTCCAATGGCAAAGATGTATGTTTTCATAATTACAATTTATTTAACCATTCCACGTAAATGACTGGCTTATTTGTATTTACAAAGTATCATTCAGAAATCTGTATCAACTCAAAAAACACATCAAAAAAACATGATATGAAAATAAATATATATATAAAATTTTAAAACATTACACTTAAAAGAGCTTGATAGCACAATGTTGCCTCTTGTTAAGCAGGCAACATAGGTTACAAAAAAAGAAAAATCAAAAAAAACAGTGATTTTTCACTCACCCGTTTTGATCTTACATCACTGGTCAAAGAGAGAGACTCTTCAGAGGTATTTTTATTCCCTGCTTTGAGTAGATCAGGGGAAGGAGCTACGAGTTTTAAATAGTTTTCCTTTTTGGCTTGATGTACCAAAGACAAAGGTTTCACATTGGGAACCAATCCCGTAGACTGTATTACACTTGTGTGTTTGTTCACAGATTCCTCCTTTGCCTGAGAGCTTTGGAAAATAAACGGAAGCTGCTGTGACAAAACCTGAGGCTGCTTCTGCTGGGACTGGAATGATGAGTGAGTCTGGGAATCAGACACAAGAGGTATCTGCTGGTGTGTTCTTCTTTCTTGGGACTTTTCACGTGGTTTTTGCCCATCGGTTTTCATATCTGTCACGCCACTATGCATTAGCACCTGCAAAATACGTGTTTTTGACTGTTCAGATTAGATCAGTTAAAGATCCGTTTAAAAAAAAAGCACATCATCAGTCCCCATGAAACAATTATACTATTCCTGGCAGAGGATGAACAATAATAATTTTAAAATCAGTCTTGTCGTATATTCCTTGTTTAAGGGGTTTCCCCCCCCCCAGATAGTTTCAGCATGTGAAGACAATGCTTACGAGAGAAGGAGTACTATTAAATGTATTTTTGACTGTAAACCTAACAGGATACCCAAGATTGCAATCTTGTTCTTCTGTTGGCTACCAGGAAAAGTAACCATGGTACTAGGAAAAAAGCAACTGCAAAGCAGTATCCACAGAAAGACATACTTCCAATACACTAGCAGCACACAGCACTTAGTTCTTCTACATTTCCCGCTTTATAACAAAAATCACAGTCTACCAAATGCTAAAACTCCCAGCCCGTAAAGAACAACAACATACACACATGCACGCACACAAAGGAAGCAAAAAACCCCAGAAAACCCTGAAGCAAAACCAGAAAGAGTATTGTTAGCGTTCATTAACGTGTAGGTAGTAACTGCTCGCTGGTACAAACGTGACCAGGTCAATTTTTCACAAGCAGCTTTCAGTGACAGTGAGCAGCAGAGTGAGGTGTCATACCTTGTTCTTGTCTTTGTGATGTGCTTCGTTTTCAGAATCAGACTCATCGTCTTCACTCTCTTCAGCACTCTGGTCCTCCTCCTCTTCATCCTCCTCTAGATCATCGGAGTCACTACTGCTTATGCCTTCGCTGGAGGTGTCTGAAGAGGAGCCCGAATCACTGTCGCTGTTACTAGAGCTTTCCACTGCTTTTTTTCTGGGCTTCTACCAGAAAGATGAATGCTCTATTAATGGCTCAGCTTTTATGTGTTATATCATCTTACTACTACGCATAATCTTTAAAACAAAAACAGTAATACTTTGGAGTAAAGTGACCTGCAATCCTTGAACACAACTGATTGTCTCTGCAGAAGACTAAAGAGTGCTTCACAAGATGATGAAAACAAAAAACTGGTCACAAGGTTCCGCTGAAGTATTTTTCTGACCACACCAACGGCAGAACAGTTGGCAGAACTATTTCAAAGCAATGTAACAAATTTAGGCCTAGGAAATCAGCCTGGAATTCAGGTCTAGCAAATCTCCACAGAATGTACTGCTTCCAAAAAAAATTAAAGCCAAAAGCTTTACTGGAAACTAACACAAAAAGAACAATACATATTAGATTCCTCAATATGTTTCAGTGAAATATTCACTTAACTACATTACTTAACCTGTAATTTCACAGCATGCACTGTTCAGCAATGTAAGGTTTTAGGGACTGAAAAGAATATGATCATCAAATTGCTTCTGGGAATTGCTTCTGAAAAATGGACCAAAATCTGCTGAAACAGTCTGACAACTATATTATATTTAAATTCTTGGAAAGAACAAATTTGCAGACCAGAAGGGGAAAGTAAAAGAAGCAACACAGAAGAATGTAGAAAAAGAAGGTAAAAATCAAAGGACCTCCAAAACGACACTGCAGGGCCAGATTTTGAAGTGCAGTGGAGGAGGACAGACAGCTTTTGGGGGAGCTAACGAAAACGAACGTGTGTATTGTACAAACGCATCTGAAGGAGGCACACGTGGACTCGAGTGTTGCGATGGTGGCTATGTGAGAGAGACATGAAAGTACATATTACTGCATTAAAGGGTAGTTAATCATTAGAGTTCGCAGAATGATGTCGGAAGGCAGAGAAACGTGAAACAAGATTACAGGTGTCAGGCAGCAGCAGCAAAGTTATGTAGCATCTGAACAGGGCACGCGGAGCCACTGCGGGGACTGGAAGGTTAAAACAAGCCAAAAGGCAGACAGGTGGGTAGCAAAACTAGGTGACGGGGGGGCAAAAAAGCTGCAGCAATTCTAGATAACAATGCAGACAGGAGCATCAGAGAAGCAGTGCTTTAAGAATACACGCTTTCTTAACAAAACTTTCCCCAAAAGTTCACTTTTCAAATCTATTTTTTATGATAGGTGTATTATAAAACAAGAGGTTATCAAGAACGAGCAATTTTGTGTCAAAGATCCTTGTCTTATGAAGAAGAAATAAACTTAAATTAGGGGGAGAACAAACTTGTAAGTGGGTGTGCTGGGTTTGGATGGGATAGAGTTAATTTTTTCACAGTAGCTCCTACGGTGCTGTGTTTTGGACAGCTGATATAACCCAGGGATGTGTTAGTTACCGCTGGGCAGCGCTTGCACAGCGTCAGGGGCTGTTCTGCTCCCCACCCTGCCCCGCCAGCCAGCAGGCTGGGGGTGCACGAGGAGCTGGGGGGTACACAGCCAGGACAGCTGACCCCGGCTGGCCCAAGGGTTATCCCAGACCATACGGCATCGTGCTCAGCAATAAAAGCTGGGGAAGAAGGAGGAAGGGGGGACGTTCAGAGTTGAGGCATTTGTCTTCTCCAGCCACCGTTACACGTGATGCGTCCCCGCTTTCCTGGAGATGGCTGAACACCGATGGGAAGGAGTGAATTAATTCCTTGTTTTGCTTTGCCTGTGCGTGCAGCTCTTGCTTTCTCTGTTAAACTGCTTTTGTCTCAGCCCACGAGTTTTCACACTTTTACCCTTCGATTCTCTCCCCCATCCCACTGGGGAAGAGTGAGCGAGCGGCTGCATGGGGCTGAGCTGCCCACCGGGGTTAAACCACAACAATGGGATTCCATTTACTTTGTGAAATAGCTCTGAAACGTGGAAGCTGTAGGAGGATTCAGTCTCATCTATTTGTCAATCGCTGGTATCTGGATCTTTTTTTTAAACTAGGTTCTCCCTATCGATTCCTGTAATGAACACAGTAATGCTTCATATCATCATACCTTCGGCATACGGTCACACGCACTGCTTCACTCTTGGGAAATCTTACGAATATAAGTATTTATTTGGATTTGTTGTTTCACTGCTCAATTCAGAAAGGCATCAGTTGATACTCAGATGAGGGACAACGATCTGAATGTATGCAGACACTTAAAAAATAACAGATCTAAATAACTGTGCCAGTCTATGGTAGGTCCTATATGTTTCATTGCTGGTGTCCTTTACATCACATTTAAGTATCTTCCTGTCTAGTATCTGGCACAGATGCAGAATACTTCTTCGTGAAGGTTAAGATCATAAAATGAAGGACAAGACCATGATCTGAAGCAGTAAAAGTAACAATGCCTCCTGGATTCACATCCCGAGGATTCTATTCTAGTTTTTCCCCTTCATGGTTCTCCATTTATGATCTCTGTACGTGGAAAGGGAAACACCCAATACACTGCAGTAACACCAAAGTCAGAAATACCCAGTTTATTCACGATGCTGATGAAATATGTATTCGTAACATCAGCGTCTTAAGAGATGCATCTAACAGTCTGGACAAATAAGAGTATGTCAGTGGGCTTACTTAGCTGATGGGGTTTTACTTCCCAAATACCTTTAACTACCTTAATACCTTCAAGAGTTGTCGGTCATCGAACAAACGAAGAATATTTTGAGGGAAAATGTTCTTTAATACGTTAATAATTTGCGTATTGTCAATATATTAAATACTGTATCACTACACAAATATAATTAACCATTTCAGTGCTAACAGATATTTCTATGCAGATACATGCAAACACCAGCTGTCTTTGAAACTGCCAACCTCTCACCTAAGCACACTCAGATTTGGGAGCTGAATGTATTGCAGTAACAGAAAGAGAAAGAAAGCAACAGGCCTAACTCACTCGCAAAACAAAAATAAAAATAACTATCAAGAAATAAAAGCATTTTAGCCTAGCCAGGGAATGACTCCCTTAGCTTCTATTCTGACAGCAATCCATTTGCCAGTACACCATTTCCCATGTTTTGACTACGCAGTTTTGATTCCAAGAGCAACAAAGTTCTTAAGGAGCGCTTGGATCAGTACAGAAGGAAGGTTACTAACTCGCTGAGACTACTCATGCCTTTCATATTAGATGGCTGTCTAAGTTTTTTGCTGAACCACAGCCATTAATAATACTTCTTTCTTCTGATAAATAGGAAATTACTCCCCAAAAAGCACTTTTCTTCTAATGTCTAGAAATTTCATTTTGCTTCTGAAATTTTTTATACTTTAAGTTACATGAAAACGTAATTAAACAGATATGATTTATAATCAGATGTAATTTATAATTATAACACAAATATTTACATTGTAATATAATAATATCAAATATTGCTGTTGAAAATGCTTTGGTTTTATGTTTATATGAATTAAATAAAAATGTTATTGCATACAGGTATTAACTAGTGGAATTAGTGCTAATGGTAACTTTTGGTTCATAAACGTGTCAAAAAAACAAACAAACAAAACACCAACCCCACAAAAAACCCCAAGACAAAAAAAAACCCCACAGAGACAAGGGTACAGATAATGCCCTAAGAAATAATAAGAAAAACCCAGAACATTTTGTACTGGGAGAGGACACTTAAAAATGCTGCTGTGTGCACAATCAGAACACTTACCACGTCAATTTTTTGCCAGAACCTTAAGGGTTTTTTTCTGTATATTTACCTTATCTTTGATTTTGTCAGCTCTGGTGTCCAAAAGCTGAACTTTGCTTTGCTCCTGGTTGTACTTGCGGCCTCCTGCTCCTGAGGTTACAGCTTTCACTTGTCCTGCAGATGCTGCAATGCTAGTGGATAGTACAGACGTGCTGACTCCAGATGCGGCAGTGGTACTGTTCCCATTCAGTGATCCATTTATACCTTGGGATGACAGATTTACAAAGTGACAGTTAAAAAATCTGAAGCAGCAGATACTTTCTGTGAGGTGTTCCACTCACACTAACCGAGCTTCCACAAACACGTTAGTAACTACTTGCAGGTTACTCCCAACATATACTAAAAATCTGCCATCCAAGAGTCACTTTGATTTCCTTACAGAGTTTTTTTAATTAAAACATGCAGAGCACTCATGATTTAAAGGTCAAACACGTTTAATGCTGTAAGTAAAAAAAAAAAAAAAAAAAAAATCTGAAATAGTCCATTTTTAAGCTCAAACTATCCTTGAGTTTAGTCAGGGGCAGCAAAATAAGATTTTTAAGAAAGAAGGCACAAAGATATACATTCCAGTAAATATCTCACAGAATAATTTGTTCACAATTTTGAAGTACCAATCAGCTCCAAAGAAAACGACATGAAGCCGAAGCTATTTTATGAGTTTTGCAATGCGTAAAATGAGGTGGGGGGAAGTTGTGGGAATGCTTTTTGAAATAACATCCACATTCAAGCTTGCTCACGTATCTGTGAAGACAACTGTTGCTTTCTAAGAAAATATCCCTAAGCACACAAACCTGCTACTCTGCAATCCCAGGACTATTATCAGATTGATTCTGAAACACACATCAGGTCCTAAAACATACCACAACTACTAAAAAAAAAAGGTTTCCTTGTACATCACAGAATCACAGAAGAGAATAACCTGCGCTGGAAGGGATCCATAAGGATTATCAAGTCCAAGTCCCGACTCCACAACAGACAACTTAAAAGTTATGCCATAGCTCTAGGAGCCTGTATCCTTCCATTCCAACACTCCAGTCACAGGAGCTGTCCCACCACATCTCCGTGATGCCAATAAGACATCAAACAAATGCATCTTACATCTCCAAAAGGCCTGCAATACCACTACATAAAATACTGGTTTGACATGCAAGAAAACGTTCTAATGTCACTGGGCTAATTTCATTGAGGTCCTGCAGCCGCAGCCATCCCTCCCTCCACGCCCCCTCCAACACACAACTACCTGATGCCTGGTTCTTATACACAGAGGAACGGTATTGACTCGCAGAAGTACAAGGCCTCCTAAATCAAACCGCAAACTTTACAAGAAAACTTTTCCCTACTACTCAGTCCCAGACAAACTATCTAAGGAAAAAGAAAGAGAAAACTATTAGTAGAAAGAGTATTTCGTGACTGAAAGCCCATACTTGTGTGTCTCACGCTTAGCTAACGGAATCAAGTTTTATAGAACTGTTTAGGAATGGGAAGAACAATGAGAGGTAAAGCTCGAATTCCACATCTTTCTGCATGTGCCAAAGTTGAGCATGATTATTCCCTCTACAGCTTTAGCCATTACCTTTTTCTGTACTGCTCCGACTGTTTTTTCCTGTAGCTCTTGAGTGGAAGGAAACAGAATCATGATTCTGTGCAGCAGGCGCAAACAGTGGTGGAATTCCCAAGAGCGGTGGGAAAAAAGCTGCCCCAGGACGAGAGTGCGTGTCTGCTGTTCGCCACCATTCTGCACCACAAAGGAAATAAAAACAAACTTCAGTTGCTCTAACAATATATTTAAATATTTCTGTAAGCATGTTGCTGTGCATAATCTAGAGCAGATTTACTAAATCTGGGAGTAAGAAGAAAACACAACACTTAGGAACTTCTTAAGTGACATGAGTTTCCTGCAGCAATTCTGGTCTTAAGCCATTAAAGCCGTTCTGGTAAAGATCCCAGTGCAGTTTTATTTAAACACATTCTGAAAATAAATACTTAATAGAAAGCTACGTGACAGTGATCACTCCAAAATGATACTGCTAGTCTTATAAACATGATCAGTATTCACAGGTCACTCTTTTAACGTTCATTAGTACCTCAGCAGTCTTCCTACACCAGAATTACGAAAAAGCACAATCGCTTTAAGTCACCTCTGCAATCTCAGTCTGGAATACTCCAAGGCCTCCACCACAAAAACCTCTGAAGCAGTTCCCCACGGAATGACCTATTTCACACAGGAACCTCTAGCTACTCTATAGTAACTCTAAACCCACTCTAAGAGGTTTCTACTCTGGAGTTTGACACTGGATCAGAAAAAGCAGTCTATTTTTTTCTGTAACATCCCCATTAAACTGGTTGTTTCACAACCAGCACAGGGCTACTCTGTGCTGCTTGTTTCATAAATTCAAGTGGTTGAGCAAGAAATAAATATTTCTTATTTTAAAAACAATCTAATACTCTTTTTGGTTTTGTTGCTGTTTTAAACTTTCATCTTAAATGGTTATCGATTTTTGTTTTCCAGGAAAATGAACTTCAAATGAGTTGATACAGTCCCTACAACTTTCAATTTTTCAAGTTCTTTACTATAGCAGCAATTACTTAGAATATTTATGCAACTCTTATGTAATCCTTTGCTGCCGATCCTTGAAACTCTGCAAGACTAAACTGACTGTATTTTTTTATAAGGCACTGCTCAGCCTGGACAGCCATCTAAGAGGCCAATATCCAGTGCACTGCTCGTCACAGGTTTCTGTGCTTAAAGAGGAGCCCAGAAACAGTGTGCAGATTTGCATGGAGGAATTCCTTAAAAGTGTCAGGGTCTTCTTTTATAATAGCTGTTGCAGTAGCTACAACGACATTTTGTAACACATTTATTAGTCAATAACTTTAAAAAACCCACAAAGCATAATTAAGGAACCACCTTTCAAATCCCTCTCAAGGGAAAGAAACTCTTGAAAGAAGATCCTATGTTAAAAAATACATATGTGAGAGACAAAACGTGTGTGTTTGGAAAAAAAAAAAAGCAGTTATATTTTGTCAGGAAATAAAAATATCTTCCAAACGTCTCTTAAAACTAACTCTCCCCACCCACCACCAATCCAAACAGAAATGATATTGCATGGACGGGCAGGGCCTGGCCAGACAAGAAAAGGGGAGCTCTCTTCAAGACACTCTCTTCCTGGCAGGAATATCTTTTCTTCGAACTACAGAAAAAGTGAATTAAGAAACACCTTGACTTACTGCATTTGGAGAATGCATTACAGTATTTAATTCACTTTAGAAAGATTTGTTCTCAGACATAAGATTTATAGAGTGTGCCAGGTTGGAAAACACTAGCTGAGTAACTGACATCTTACAGTGGAAGTCAGATGCATAATTTTGTATTCATCTGTCTTGTGCAATACGTTGATACTTTAAAGGATGAGACACTACTGAGTTTACAAGAAGACACCAAAAAAAACCCCTTTACTTATGAATAAAATCAAGTAAGAAACAAGATAATGCTGGCCAATCCTATTACAGAGAACTGGTATGTCTGTAACAGTACCTCTTGAATTCCTCTGCCTTTCTACAATCGAGTATTTGTTTTTTGAGGAAAAAAACATCTATTACCATCAAATACACGCAAGGTGTATTTTGCAATACAGGACTGTCCCCTGAGCTAGAGCATCCCAAGAGCAGAACACTCACACTGAGGCAGAACTGCAAACCAAGACGACATGTCTCTTATTAGGAGCAGTTCAGATACCGTTCCACACGGGGTTAAGCCACTCCACTCTTCAAAGTTATACTTATTTCCCTGTCATAGCACAGTACACATGTAAACTGGGGCAAAAAGGAGAAAGAAAAAAAAAAAATCACTGAGCTCACAAAAAGAAGTCAAATGACATTTCCTTTTCCAAGTTTGGATAGAACTTCCACTATTAAGTCTACCAGACAAAAAGCACGTTTATAAAGGAAAACAAGTCTCAAGAACTGTGGTTATGCAATCAACACACCCACATAATGAAGAAGGATATTACCCTGTGATAGGAAGAATAAAAGAGATGAAGCACTGCTCTGTTTCTCAGAAGACTACTGTGAAAACACCGTTACTGAGAAACTCAGCCAATGTATGTATTTCTCATCACAATCATCCTGGACTTCAATCAAGCCTATAGCCTGAAGCCTTTTGCCTGAAGCCTTTTGCCTGAAGCCTTCTACAAAGCCTGCCTAGCGGGGAAGGACAGTGAACCCTCTTCCTTCCTTTCATATTCCTGGCAATGGTGTTAACCTGGAAAGGTGCTGGCTGGGGACGTGCTGCCGGGGCTGCGGGCGTCCCGCGTGCTCCCAGGCCACCGGTCTGTACAGTCCTTATAACAAACACTAAATGAGACAGAATTTTAAAACACGGAAGTACTTGAGTTATGCCTATTAAAGTACTTTCTCTCCCCCCCGCACTTTTCCTCCATATTTTTGCCTTTATGTTCTTCAATAACCTTGAAAAATAGTTTGTGGGGGTTTTTTTAATTACATCTGGCATATTACTCTCCCTAAAAACCAGAGTTTAGCCAGTGCCTGGACCCCACCGCACTGCGCAGTCTGAACACTGAGGAAGAAATCAGCTTCTGGCCTGTAACGCTAATAATACGAAGCAGGAAGCCTACACGAGGCTGGCATCATGTTTAAAGAATTACTGATAATAATGACATTAGAGACTGCTTCTTAATTACACGTATATAAGACACTAAAATTAAGATGTACTGACCATCCTAACATTGACTTCCAAAAGCTGAGAACTTGCAATGTAGACTGTGTAACACCACGGGTACTCTGTTAGTGTCAGAACTGGCAACTGTACTCTACGATTGTTCACATCCTTGTACTTATCTAAACATCTGCATCACTTTAACTATTACCATCACATTCTCCCTCAGCACCTGAAATTGCTGCACATTACACAAACTGCAAATCACCACTTTGTTTTTACATATCCATTTCAATTTTGCTACTCTCACTTAGCATTCAAAGTCCTTAAAAACTCCAGAAATCAGTAAATACTTACAAGCCTCAAGATTAAAACTTTGACAAAACCAAGGACTATAAAAAACACTTACCACAAAAGCAATTTGTTTATACAGTTTTACATTCTAGGCATTAATTTGCAACATTTATTTCAGAAGCGACAATGTCATTTCTATATAAAGACTGAGACACAAAAAAATAGCTGGTGTTAAAAAAGAAAATCTTTGTTACTATAAATCAGAAAATCAAGTGGAAAATTACAGACTTTTCCAATTAAAACAATCTTGTGACTTTGTGCATTTATGTCCACAATTTTAAAACTCTTCTGGGTCTCATTTAAGGAGAAACAGTAGACTCCAAAAAGACTGAAGATTTTTGCTTTGATAGAAGCAGCTTCTGGTTTGGAATAAAGATTTTCTTTTTAATTTAATTTTCATTTTATAAAAAGTTAATGAACTTCCTGTTTTTGAAAATTAAAAATAAAGAACCCTTCAGGTCTGATAATATCAAAACAGTCAGACTCAATTGTTCGGCTTTGAACGGTTTCACACGCTGATATTACTGCCCCTCATAAAGACAAAGCACTGAGTTACGGTATCATTTACTCATGTGAGAAAAGGCTGTTGATTTGTATTCTTTCAAAGCTGCTAACATTCTCATGAGGATGAATTTAAACCTCCTTCCAGAGTCAATTTTCTTTTCCAATGCGCCTTCTTATTTTCAGCAATGGGTGAATAAGAAGAAAGCAAGTAAACTATCCATTGACTTGACTGGAATGTCTCAGTTATTCAGGAACTAGTGCTGTATTAACCAATTAAACTAACAGTATGTGATATATTCCACGATGGTTTCACACAGGTGGTTTGTCTGTTTGACCTGGGAATATGTCAAAATAGTTTATTTCTAGTGTAATCTCCCTGGCAAAGCATAAAGACTCCCAGCCCCAGCTCGCCAGGCATCGTGGGGACCTGACAGGGGATGCAATCGAGTTTACTGCAGAGACTACTTAATAGAATATTGATTGCTGCAAAGAAAATAAATAGATGAATTGGAACAGAAAGAACGTCACTAATCTAAGGCATAGATTAAGATGCCTTTACCTTCTCTTAGTAAGAATAATTGTTCATTCTTAAACAATTATATTAGATGCTAGAGAAATGCATTGTTACATGTGTAGATAATTTAATTATCAGATTGAGAGACACTGTCATAATCTCGTTTTTTTAAAATATCACAGAAGTGCAAAACTCTCAGTTTAGGAAGAGGCTAGGATACTAGTCTGTCTTGACTACAGAATATCTGGTAAATTCAAGAAAGTTCTGACTCAATGAAATTGCCATTCCAGCCATAGGTCATTCACGGGAAAACAGTCTTTGGCTGGTTGACAGCATAAACACTTCTGTGAAGTTTCTCTAGGACAGCGCATGCCTTTTCAGAGGGGATACAACAGTAACCATAGTGTACTGTGCCAGGTGGAGAAATGGACATACTCATAAATAAAACTGATGGGACAGTACTGATAGTGAACTACATTCCAGCTTGTTTTGAGGAATACAAAGTGTCCTTGAGAGAATATATACATTCTTAAAGATCAGACACAGCCAGGCAAAGGATCTGACCATTAAAAAAACTAAAAGGAAACAACACGTGAATACGGGGAATTACTGTCAGTCTTTATAACTATCAGCTATCAGACAGAAATGATTTTTTTTTAAATAAAAGTTGAGAATAAAATTTTTGAAACTACTTAAGAAAAGGACTACCTGGATTTTCTAAAGAAGAAAGAAACTGACAGTTTAGTATCTTTATTACATTATTCATCTGCTTTAGTCTTACTGTATTTTGATAGACCAAATATATATACTACATATATATACACACGTTACAGAAGACACAAAATCACATGCTGTAATATCTACAAAGCAAAGGCAGCAAGGAGAGGTGAATGAGTCACATAAATCCTCAGTTTGGGACTGTACATTTATAGCCGTATGCAAATGAACTCCTATTACATTCTGGGAACCACCACAGAGAACCATTTCAAATGCTGTGGGCTAATGAACATAGACACAAAAGTCTTTTTTGGAGTTGAATTTGTAGTGGGGTACTGAAAAATAAAACACATTGTTATTTGTTCTCAATCAGCTTTAGTTAGCTTTTCTGGATGATCTTAGAGTAATTAAAATAAATGGTTGAGACACAACTCCAGGTACGCAGACATTCTGGTTTATATTTTTCTTCCCAAGGAAGCTGCAAATGAACAAACGCAGGCTGTAGTAGGGCACTCAGAATCTACTGGTTCTATAGCATCAGGGCAGAAGAGTTTTTCAGTTTTGAGAATACACGCTTACTCACTGCACTGCAAGAACCAAGTTTGTTCTGAAAGTAGTGGATTACCATGAATTTAGACTGAAAAAATTCCTATTTACCGTGTACCTTATAAGAATCGGTAGTACTCAGGCTAACAAAAACTATGTGATCTGTTCTCCAAAGTGAAGAAAGAAACAGCAGGGAAGAGTTATTTACCATTTCTTGTTCTGTTGATGACCTACGTATCATTCAGTTGAAATATGAGTTTCATTCCCGTTAATTGCATGGAGAAATATTCCATGTAAGTGTCTGATTCAAGCCAAGATGTTTCACTCTAGCCAAGATCATCCAAGACCACGACACTCTGAAACTCACCTTTTCAATCTCAGGTTCCATTAGAGGAAACTATTCCTCCAGATATAAAAATACAGTAGGCGTTGTGCTTGAATGCTGAGAACACGATGTATATTCAATAAGTTGATTATTAGATCTTAACCTGAAAGTGGCACAGAGTTTGCTAGCTCAATCCCTAATTTGATCCTCACTTCTGAGGCAGCTTTGCAAACTGAACATTTCTTTCAGATTTCAAATAGGCAATTTCCAGTTAATTTCATTCTTTCAATAAACAAGTACTAAGTAAAAGGTATTCATGTGATAGGTCGCTTAGCAAAAAAAAAAAAATCCCAAACATTTTTCTTCGATGAGTCTATGCAACCTTATTATATTTGACTTGTAATAATAATTACAAGTGTTGACAAACACTAAAATCACATTGCAATATATAATTGAGTCATTTTTACCGCATGTGTTGATTGTGGAACTCAGTGATGTGGCTCCAGTGGAAAGGCCACCTTTCGATACTGCTGAAGCTACAGACGGCGTAGGAGACGCTGGAGTCGAAGCAGTTGCCGTAGAGGAGACCGATGGTGACGTTAACCGCTCTCCAGACTCCATATCTGTAAGAGAGAAGATAAATATCTGTTTTCTACGGCAGGAAATGAAATCACAAAGGGACCACAGGAGCGTCTGTGCTGACCATGCCTCAGGATCTGCACTCGATTCTCGAGCAGTTCCTGCGAGACCCTCACGCCAGAGGTACATCACCTGAACAGCACGCACGGGCCAGGGGAACCCAGCACGGCCACAGCAGTAAGGGAATGGGGTGGTGCTGCCGAGAGCTACGTCACATCTCAACTTGAGCGCCCACAGCCTCTCCTGGGCCCACCCCACACGCTCTGCTCAGCGGCTCCGCGTCGGCTCGGGCTGGCACCTCCGGCCCGTGCCCCAGCCAGGCCGCGGCTCTGCAGCTCGGCTGTGCCTGTGCCGCCGGGCCAGACCCCATGTCTCGTGCTGCAGCTGCCCTCCGGGCCTGCACCGGCTCCTGCCTGCTGCCACTCCTGACCGGACCACCGGGCAGACCTGGGCCTGAGAGGGGCCTTGGTGTTGCCCGGACCCTGTGGCCAGCATGGCATCCGGGCCCCGCTGGACGGTGCTGGGGCGGGAGAAGGCCGCCCGTGCCATCCCCGACCGCCAGCTCGCCGCGCCCCGCAGAGTGGCCCTGCTCCTGCTCCGCCTGGCAGACCCCAGCCTTGAGGAACCTGTAACGCGTGCCAAAAGGTCCGTACCTAGGCTCTGCATTTAGGGGAAGACCCAGCGATTATGGTGAGACAGTATAAATACAAGAACTTTTCTTTTTCCCAATGAGCTTTTCATACAAAATAAGGCATTTTTATTTGTGCCATGAATTGCTTAAATCAAAAGTTACCAGACTTATTTTATGGTCTAGGCAATCCTGCTCCGGCAGGGGGATTGGACTGGATGATCTTTCGAGGTCCCTTCCAATCCCTAACATTCTGTGATTCTGTGATTATTTCACTGAACAAGCACGTGTATTTTAAGAAAAACACACAGTAAAACTATTATTAAAAACACTACTTGTTGAGAAGTAGTTTCTCAAATACTTAGAAATTACAGCCACGCAGATGTCTAAGCATATCAACAGCAGAGTCAAAAGACGATCTGACTCAATCTGCCAGAACTGCAGTCGATGGCGAGTCGGGACTCCTAAATAAAACAAGGTGGCAAAGAAATCTTTTCAGAGTCCCTTTATCATTACAAAAGCACGGAGACTAAGCATAGTTACCTCCTAACAGGGAAACTCCTGGGAAGCCTCCTGAGGCTCCTGTCCCGGGTCTCCTTCAGCTCCAGCAGCAACACCCTTCTCACACCCACCACTGCAAACACTGAGGCCGAGTACTCAGCCAGGTCAAACAACAGCTACAAAACCTCACTCCCAGATTTGTAAGACAGAATGCCAAGTACACAAGAGAGACACACTTCTCCAAATTCTGTTTTAATCAATTCAGAAAATGCATGCGCTAAACAGCACTTCTGACCCAATGTTAAACAGTGACTTCCCAAACACTCATTTGGAAAGCCAGCATAAAAGCTGTTATTTACTTCTCCAGAAAGATGCAGTACCCTTGGTTCCTCTCAGTCAGTAAAAATGAATCTGAAGAAGCCAAAAGAAATACAAAAGCAAAAGTCACAGAGAAACACACAAAATATGTGGAAGATACACTGTGCCCATTTTAACTAAATCGTTAATTCCTTATCACTAACAATTTTTTTTATGTGGCAACTTCTACGTACCGGTCCAAGTCCCTAGACTTTGCTAGCTAGCAGAACGAGAGATACTACTTTCCTGAAGTGAAAGTTCTGCTAACAAGGGAACTACAGTACATCATATAGAACTGCCTGCCCTTTACACAAACCGCAAACAACTGCTCTGCAGAGAGCTGCACTGAAAACCTTCGTTGCTTTTATTCTTTACAGCCCAATTTATCACACATAATTTTCATGCATGAAGAAGAAAATTAACTTTTTTCTGTAAATACATAAAAATCAACTACTTACACTGATATGGTACAAAAAAGTATCTACTACTATACTAAATATGAGGGCTATGAGCTTCTCCTTCAGAACAACAGTAGAAATAACGGAAACTATTTCCTTCAGTGAATTTATCAAGGCCAAATATTATTAAACATTTTAAATTTTTAATTCAGGACTCCTAAATACATACTTTTCTCCAATTAAACATTTTCTATCCACAGTTAAAGAATACCTCCTTGATTTTTAGTAATCTGAATATAAGTCCACTAAACTGCTACTCAGTGGAACCAGGCCACTGAAAAATACTGTATATATACTGTAAATATAACTTTAAAAGTTACATTATGTCCATTAAATTTTATCATTATTCCTAAGGATAATAATTAATAAAATCCCTTTCACAAGGAATTATGATCTAAGTCTGTATCTACAGATTTAAGTCTGTAGCATTTGCAAACATGTGCATTATTTCAGGCTACAAAAAAATTACTGTTTTTAGTATATATACGGAGATCAATAAATAGACATGAATGAATATAACAAAGTGCACTTTTTAGACACTACGAATGACTGAACTTAGGTGAGGCCAACAGGCAGTCCTTCTACAAAAAAACTATGGCTTTGTTGTATTTTGATATTCATTTTTCTAAGTATGGCCACAGTGAATTTACAGTAGATACAGATGGCATAAGGGAAATTAGAAACACATCATGATGGTATTATTACAGTAATCATTTGCAAAAGGGAAGGTATTTCTAAGCTTTAAAGCACTTCATTAAAACCTCAGGATTTGAACTTTGTATTTACTTCTGTTTCCTGACAAAAACATCCAGAACTCTCCAATTTCTAAGAAAAATTGATGTCATGTTGTGTGTAACAATACAGCAATAAAACACATCTTTACCGTCTAATGCATTTTATAAAAAAGCACAGTTAAGAACCACCTATAAGCAATCCGCATTTGTGTCATAAATGGGAAGATATCCTTGGTAAATCAACACTTTTTTTAACAGAGCAATGTAAATTCAGCTATACTTGCAAGCTTTCAACCAACATAAGCCATCTGTTTGAACTGGTAATACAGCACCAAATAAGAACTGGGAGAGCAGTAATAAACGGCCGTTTTAAGTCTCCCTCCTTGCTCCCCCCCTCCACTCTTCTTGTTTCAGTGTGCGGAGGGGCTGGGGGGTGGTTTGGGGGGGAGCTGCATTTTCAACCTTTAATTCAGCTGCTTGCTTCAAGTCATTAATGGAAAACCAGAACACTGGTATTTCTCAATGGTCTGGAACTGAAGAAAAATTATATTCTTTTCCTAGAGACATACATACTTTTGCTTTCAAACTAAGTCAACCCTTAATTATGTTTAGTTAATTACTCTAACCACAGCAGATGGCTGACTCCAAAAGAGATAATCCCCGAAACAGTCATTAGTCAGGATCAGCAATAATTACACTGTAGACCTAATGCGTTCCGTGACTGAAAAAGTCCACACCAGCTACAGCAGATCCATACTCCTTTTAACCTCAAGGATAAATTAGACATTTGTCCCATTTTAGTGCATTTTACCAGTCAATACTTACAATGAACTTTCATGGGTGATTTTTAAATTCTCATATTTGTAAAAGAAAAATTGAGTAAGTGAAACTAGAAAAAAAAACCCGACATTTTTTATTTTCCAGGTGTAGTGATTTGCATCAGTTCCTCTCAATGCTTTGCCCAAAACTGCAGTTTTTTTCCCAGAATTTTCCATAGTGAATAACAATCATGAATGCAACTGAAGCCAATGAAAACAGAAAGCAATCTCTCATTAAAAGGAAACCAAGGAGGAAAGTATGTGCCGCTTTACACAAGTAAAATGTTGTCTGTTGCGCAAAAAAAGCAACAGAAAAAGATTACTAATGTTAAATAAAAATAAGAGCACTAAAACCAGGCAAAGGTTTACTAAAGGAAACAACAGTCAACTCATTTTCACATTTAACAATGTGAAATTTCTCTAAACTGAATTACCTACTAATTCCATGCTCAAAACCTTTGCTGAAATGTATATTAACATAGAAGAAAAAAACTGTTCTTCCTCTTAAACAGGTATTAACAAATAACTCCCTTCACGGGATATTATCACAGACATAATAGCATCCTGTCAATGTTAGCTGGGATGCGTGAATACTATAAAGTGGGTCTTGAAAAAATCTGAACAGTAGACTCACCTCCAAGTGCCAGTTTAACCTCTACACTCCCATGTGTTGCTTCATTATTTCAATTATTGCCTCTAACACAGTGGAAAAGAAGTTGAAAGTGCAGGCATAAAACACACTTCAGTCTTCTTCAATGACCAAGTGAAATTTGTAACAGGTACTTGACAGCCCCTGGAGAGGAGCCCCACAACACCTCGTGCTCCCTTGCCTCGCAGCAGGTATTTAATTGTACCGATCTCAATGCTGCCAGTCCGGGACTATGTCTTGAGTCAACACGAGCGCCCTGACGCCGAGGATCTTACAGCTGCTGACAGGGGGCACATCAGAGCCTCTCAGAAGAGACAGTCCAGCACAGCACAGTTCAGCACAAGCCTGAAGTGCAGTTTCATTTAATGAAGTAAAATTTAATATCCAGCTCTTCTCCTTCGAAGTGGGGCAGAGCCCAAAGCGCCAGCACACCTGCCTGGTGCAGAGCAGGGTGCTGGCCGGGGTCACCCCACCGGGCAGTTGCCACCCGTGGCTGCCGCACTGTGATGCCACAGAGGCCGCGGAACCATGGAGCGGGTGTAAAAGCAGCAGTGTCCCAAGAAACACCCAAAAAGCCAAGCACCCTGACCAAAACCTCACCAAGAAGGAAATGTGGCACCCACAGGAACGGGCACAGCTCGTTACAGACGAGCTACGGACACGGGAGGCTCCCGGTGATGTGCCCTGCTCTCCTGACCAGGTCTGCTCACAGACCTTCCAACACGCAGCCTACTGCTCCTACAAAGTTTTAGACATCTGAGATTTTTAAACTCAAATACAAGTGTCAATACAATTAATGAGACGGACTTTACATGTTTCAAATGCTGTACAAGCCTTAAAGGCCAGGTTAAGTGCTAAATATCTCAAGTTTTGCAGAACTTCTCTGTAATCACGTCACTTTCAATAATTTACTCCAGGCACTTCACACAAAACTCCAGGGAAAAAAGCTACCACAATAAAACTTTTTTTAGCAAATCAACAGTGAGATTGGCGTGTGTTTCACAGGTATCATACCAACTACAAAGACACTTCTATCCACAAATAACCTTAATATATTACTGTTGGTTACACTGTGCGAGGCACGCGGTATGTTCCTGCATTCTGTTTTAAACCCTTTTTAGCTCTCCCCTTTCTAACACCAGGCCAGACTCAATGAGTGGTATAACAACTCACCGTTCATTGCATCAGAATTCACAGCAGTGAAAACATTCATAAAAATCACAATATATCGCATCACAATTCCACAAATGTTTACTTTAACAGCCCTTACCCACATAAGGTGACTTACTAAAAGCCACCTAAAAGCAGATCCAAGTCTTAATTTTGGCATAACTGAGTCAGGACTGGGCTGGCAAAAATGGGAACAGAGAAGGGAATCAGTTGCCACTCTACTATTTGGTAACATGCAATGGCCATTTTAAATAGACTCAGGATAAAACATGACATGTTAAAAAATGCGTCTGTTTTGACTTCATCTGACAAGACAAACTCTTCAATAAATGATACATGAAAACTGAGTTGCAACTCAAAATCTTATTTTCTCCTATTTTACAAGTGATTGTGTTATTTTTAGTCAGAAATAGACACCACTTCAAATACTTCTGCATTCACACATTTCATGATCTTCATGACTATGGCAAAGAAAGAATCCTCATGGATGACAGAGGGCATTACAATTCAGTTGCTTAACACTCCATGGAGGGAGGAGGGGCACGCAGGTCAGGTTAAATTACAGTCCTCATGATCCTCGCTTCCGGATAAACCTCAGAACACATTCCTGAAAGCTGCATAATGCTGGGCGAGAAACACAGTCTACCCAGTTTGTACCACAAACAGTGAACGGCCGTACCAGGTACCCATCCGGCCACACAGCGCTGCAGGGAGTCACTTAACGCTGAAGTGACCCAAGCCTCCTTAAACCAAACATTTCAAACCCAGAATATCAACACTAAGAGTCTGGTTTAAGTAAATAAATAAATAAATGGAGGCAAATCTATCTGCGTTATTTGTTATCTGTATGAGGCTATCAACTTCATACGTGTATGTTCAGCAGTCACCACTTTCATTTCGAATAAGCACCCCTTCGCCTCCTGTTATTTTCACTTCTGAGTTGGGTTAGGACAGGAAAAGCTGACGCCACCACCCTCAAAACACAGAAACAGATTAGTGGGAATGGCTTCTTACACAGATGTAAACACTTCCAACCAGGAATGCTCACCCTGCTAGTACAATCAACCTGCACAAGCCGCTTCTTGCAGCACAGCAAATTTCAACAGGTGACGAGAAAAGGACCCCATCATATAATTTACTTCAGCCAACAGAAAAGCTGTGCAATTCATCCAGCTCAGGAAGACGAGCACGTGTGCTTCAGCAGGACAGCAATGGTGCAGTGCAGGTCTGTGGGGACAACAGTGAGGCTCATGGAGACACAGCTCACGGACTGGAAATGACAGCGCTACCTACTCCAGCACTTCCACGCAGACTCTAAACAGCAAATAAGTGTCAGCACTGCCTAAAACCGATGCAGAGCCTGGACTCTGCCGTGACTGCGGAGGCTGAAACACCATCGAAGCACACCCAAACGCAAGGATTCTCTGGCACAGGTCTGGTAAGTGCCCAAGAGAGGCAACTCCATCAGATCCTGCCATCAAACTGGAACAAATGTTGCACCATTTCAGAACTGACGTTTCACAGACCTTTCTGTTCCAACAAAGAAAAAGAATCACTGCCATATTTTATACTGACGAGTATCAGTGTTTAAGGATTATATTTTTTGTGCATGACAGTTCAGCTTAAACAGATTAAAAACGTTTCCAGTTTCTGTGTAAAAAGTCTACGTTTGATTACCACGTAACTGCTTTTTTCATATCGCAGTTATGAGACTGATACTTGGTTCATCTGCACTAGATTCCAGCACTACCACATCTTGTTCTACAGAAGCAAGACTGAAAGCGTTTTACACTATTACTTAAGTTTGTGAGGGCAGTGAGCAAACTGTGTCTACAACTACCTCTATAAGTTTTAAAATCATAAAGTATTGTTCAATCTTTGTGCACTGATACTCAATACAACATTTTTTAAATACATAGCAAAAATTTCTTTCTTAGGGTAGCTCTGAAATACCTAACAGGAACCCACATTAGAAACCCGATACCAATAGTAGTTTGAAAATCAGTAATGGGGCACAGAAAATAAATTACAAGTGAGCAGTATCACTAGCATGCTTTTTACAGAAGTTACTGTTTGGCTCTATCAAAAAAAAACTCCGTTTCTAAGGATAGCCGCAAAAATAACCAGAATATTAAAATGAAGAAGTATAAAGATTATTTGTAGTATTTAAGATATTCAAAAGCCCAGGTTTTATTCCTTTTTGTTGTACGTATTCAAAAACAAGATGTTAAACATTCTATTTCCTCTAATTTTGAACTACACAATAGATTTGTGCTCAATTTATCCAGTCATTTGATAACCAAAGACTGAGCTAACATTACTATAATAATATTATAGTAATATTATATAATATTTTTAAGACTGAGCTACAAAGACAATGCATTGCTTCCTTCTTGGCAATACTTTGTCGATACGCCTGTTTCAATGCAGCTTACAATCAAGAAAACTCCGAATTAAATCCATAAATATATGTGTAAGTAGGCTTCCTACAGGAAATCTCAAGAAAGTGACTCGGATTTGGGGGAGTCACCTTTCGGGAACTTCTGGTGGCCTGCTGCCGACAGCGGCCACCAGGAGCCCTTGGCTTCCGTCTGCTCTAACTGCCAGCGTCTACGCGCCGCGTCCCGCACGGGGAGCGCCCGTCCCTGCTGCCCACCACGGAGGGAGGGCCACCCACCTCCCCGGCCGGGGCCACCCACCTGGCCCAGAACCTGCTGGCCACCACGCCCAACGCTGCCCAGCACGTCCAAGAGCTCCACCCATCGAAGTGTCTCCCGGGTTTGCTCGACCCTGTGTCAACGTGTTTGACTTACCAAGATGAAGCAAACCTGAACAAGCAATGACAGTTTCTTGCACTGTCATATTAACAGTTGGGAAAGATTACCAGGAGCTATTCTGTATCTGACTTTTCGAGATAAAAAGCTTGGAAAAAAGGAAAAATAAGAGAGTCCAACATTTTGTTCCATTTTATTTCATCTGACAACATTCATGCACCAAAACAGCAGCCATCCAAGGCCTGGAATGTTAAAGCAACCGCTCTTCTTTCAGTGAAGCACTTTTAATTAAACCTGATTATCTTAGCAGAATAAGCTATTTTTAAATAAACACAGAATTGACTCACTGAAGTCTTTACACATAATTCTAAATGTTATTGGCACTTGACTGAAAGGTGTTATATTTTTAAGTGCAGACAGAAACAAGTGTTTAAGGTACCTAGCTGCCGTAAGTGACCTACTGAGCTGAACTAGTGTTCTTTTATTTTTTATTTCTGATGTTGGTCTCAATGCGCTTGTAAAGTTGTGTGCATGGTATACAACTGTATTCCCTAAGGGCCTGTTATCTAAACAAAATGTTTAAATTAATGCCCAGTGAAAATACCAAATTTTGAACTGTTACGCTCAACTGAATGGAGTTCAAATAACGGATAACCTAAGTGCACCTTCAAGAAAGTACGTTTAGATCTCTTGTAATGAGTTCTGAAAGCCTATTGTCAAATGGTTACGGGGGTATTTTACATTTATACTTCATAAAAATTCCTGTCCTCGTTACTGTAATTAGTATTGTATAAAATATTTTCCATTGCCAGCTCTACAACTGAAAAAAATGGCACCAGGAAAAAAACTTCACCTTTTAGTCTAACACTCCAAAAGAGGGGGGTAGTGCCCAGGGGTGGGGGGGGACAGCTAATACATTCTCAAATATATTATTTTGATTAAATGTGAATGAGAGTCAAGTCTGAAACAAAAAATACTGTCTCTTCTAGTATTTTAGAAGTCCTAGAATTATAAGAAACTTCCAGTTCAGCTATATTTAAACAAATTCTCTTAACAACTGCACATCAGCACCAAATCAACATGATAAAAGACAGAAAAGCAATCTATGCAGACTGTTTTCTAAATCAACTTAATAGTTATACTCTGAAATTGACTGTTTATGTATGTAGCTCTCAACATGAACTTTCTTTAGTATTATGGAATGGCATTTATTATCAAAGAGTCAACAAACTGAACGAAGCAGTGTTGCTTAGCAGCTGGGTATTCTTGACCATTGTATGAGTAGTCTACAATTTTCTAATCCATTTCTGCATTCTTCATAAGCATTGTATTTTACGAAAACAGCAGGTCTCGAATAAAACATTATATTAATGGAATAGATAGTCAGGTTTCAAAGTATCTGTTAAAACTCACCTTGTATTCAGGAAAATCCCTAAAACATACAACGATCTTTCTGCCAAAGTATGTATGTATTTTAAATAAATTCTGCTTAATAGCTAAAGAAATCCTTTCGATCTCAGAATCTGTTTCTACATCTCCTACCAATAAACATATACCAGCGCATTTGCACAAGATAGTAACCGCAAGCATTTTGACTCTATTAGAACTGGCTCTGAGCAGATATAGAAGTAAACGGGAAATGCAAGACAAAAGAGAAATACACACTGTGGCCAAGAAGTTCGAAACCGGGACAGTTGAAGTCAATGCCTTTTTTTTTGTGCTTTTCCAAGACTTGGCTTTCAATGTGTCTGAAGCACAGTTTCTGCTTTTCTGCCGCATTTTTGTCGCTCAGAAACTTCGTTCCAGTTCAGCCATTGTATTGTACACCTCTTCCTATGGCTCAGAAGTCAGATTTCATCTCCTCAAGCTCAAAATCTAGGCTTAGCTCCAGTTACAGAGCTTGAGAAAAACTTACTGCTGAACCTTTGATGGTAAAAGCTGACATAGGTTTGCCTGTAAATTGTCAAAATTCAGCAGTGTTAAAATTCATGCTTGTGCCAAACATGCTGGTCAGTATTTCCATAACCAAACCTTACCCATCTTTGCCAAAGAACAATAGAAGGAACTAAAACAAAGGCTTTGTGAAACCTAATGTATCTGCTCTAACGTACATATACAAAAACTCTCCAAAAAACTCACTACAAACAACACATTTTGCCCACCTGGTATTATTTTGTTTCATATTGGAAAAAAAAAAAAGTGCATTTAAAAAACGAGTGGGCAGAGAAAATGTCAATCCAAACAGTTAAACTTCAGAAGCTTAAGCTAAGGGAAAGATAACTTTGGGAAGAAATAACTACAAATCCAGATACCTATTGGTACCTATGAACTCCACATGAGTCAAAGTAACCAACTCAGAACTAGTTCATGGGCACTCCCCTATAAATTTTTCAAAGAATAAAGATGTAGAGAAAAAGATTCCCTCACCCTGCACTCCTAAACTTAGACTACCATAACACCTCATGTACTCCGATGAGTAAGAAGGGGCAAACTCCTTCACAATAAATGGTCTAGAGACTGCATTACTGCTACATTTTTTTTTTTTTTTAAAGATTTTTCATCCTAACAATTTAAGATACTATTTTACTCCTTTAAAAATTGCTAAAACTAAAACAACCAGCATACTCTGACAAAAAATGAGTTCTTGGATACTAAGTCAGAGTTCCAGAAAAGCGTTCAGGAGAAACAATTCTTTTGAATGTGAACCTGTACCAGCCTCAGGCTTCGCACGGGGTCCTGATTTTGTTTTAGAATAGCACCAAACTTCAGTCTCATCATTGTAACATTAGTATTGTTTTACATTTAAACAAAACCAGAAGAAGCCAAACATCTAAACTGTACGTTCAGTTCTCCAGTGCTGGCGAAGACTCGTTTTAGCCCACATGACAGTGAAGAAGTCTATCAGTTCTCATGTCATTAAGTGAGTTTTGGCACCTTGACTAATAACCTTATCACTGAGGGATGCTAATTTCTCTTAAAGCACCTCGTGGTGTCATCTAGCAGGAATGCAATAGTCTGAGGCAGCACGGCTGAGACACAGATAAATGGTTTCCACACTTTCATGTTGTTCCACTCATGTAGCTCTTTGGAAACCCAGAACCAGTTCCAGAAGGAAGCATTCCGTGCTATATTAGCCATCGATTTAAGTCAGCTTCTTCATCGGCATCCACCCTCATTTCCAAAATACTTTCTTGGGTTACCTGTTCATTCTTTCTTCCAGTTTTAAGGCATTACGATCTTTAAAAAAAATTGAGACATTTAAGCAAAACAAAACAAAAACAAATAAAACAAAACAAAAAACGCACCCATGCACAAAAAAAAAAAAAAAGAGTCCACTGAAGTTTACCTAAACAGAGTAATAGAAGGAATAATAATGGGGTTAAGATACAAAGGAATACAACCACGCCTCAACAGGAGCCACGGCAGCTCTTACCACGTCAGAAGACTATCCTTGCTGACTCCATTCACAGTATTATTCTTACAAACCAAGCAGATGCGAATCTGACATCTCAATGTTATTTACACATTGAAGGAAGTGGTTAGACATAAAAAACCTGACCGTTTGCATTTTTATTTCCACATACTAGAGAGAAAGAAGATAATAAGCCATCCATATTTCCATCTACAAAAACAATATCAGAACATCATCTAGTCTTCAGGCTTTCCAACAAAGCCGCACGCTAACCATTTCATTTTCCTACATTATTAAAGAATACTCGTTAAAATACAGGGTCCACTCTACCCGTATCAGGCTGTGTTTTCGTGGCAAAGCTCAGCAATCATTTAAGGATTAACAATGATACACCACATGCCCATAAACCATTCTTCCAGCATTTACAGCCGCTCTGCAGAGGCAAGCTGGCACCTCACGGTCCTATCTGCGGGATGGATAAACCTGCGGCCCCTTGGTGGGGTGAAGGAAGCCCAGCAGCCCAGCCCCTGCCACAGCGCGCTCGCCCCGGGAGGACGGCGACACGCGGCGCACGGGGTGTCCTGTGCGCACCCGGGATCGGGATCGCCCTGCTCCGGGCAGCTGCACCCCTCGGCGGCGGCTGCCCTCCACGGCACCCCGTCCCCGCGGGACACGGAGGGACGGGAGCCGAAGGGCAGCCGGTCGCCAGCAGCGCCCGTCAGGGCTGCCCCTCCGGACAGGAGCCCACCTCTGCCCACGGAGCTCAGCTGAAGCTGGGAGCCAACGCCTGCGGCTGAGGGGCACCGAGCTTTGGGTTGAGGAACCTCTGTAGAGGCAGAGCATGCAAAAAGATTAAAAATAGCAAGGGAAACATTGTTATAACACCAGGATTGTGGGACAGCAGAAACAACCCACCAGGGGTACGAGCAGGCAGCTAGACAGGGAGGGGGCACAAGCCTGCTGAAGACAACACGCGTGTTTTGCTGGCACCCAAATCACGACATTTGTTAGACACTGTCAACATTAAGCATTACTGTAACTTATTTAGAACATGAAATTTTATATAATTTTATCTAGTAACAGGAGCAATTCAGTATTTTGTTAAAAACAACTAATGGAATCTTGATTTGTAAGAGGGGTTAGTATAGAATAGTACTGCAGGTCACCAGCCTTTCAAATTAAACAGCCAGTGTTAAGGGGCTTGTAAGGGGGGCAGCACGTGTAAGAAACCTAAGGCCATCCCACGAAACCTTTATTTTGCAGTTAATGCTCTCAACATGACGAGGTCACAGTTCCACAGAGAATGCCGACTGGCACACACTCCTCAGTAATCCTCAGAACACACAGATAAGTATTCTGGGGAAAAAAGAGTGCAAACCAACAGTTCCAAACACCAGGTCTCCACCACCACTTGAGAAGAGGAGCCCTTTAACAAATTACTGTAGGTTAAATCCCTTTTCTTTTCTTCCCCAGGGCATTTTTCCTGCCTTGTTCCCCTCAACAGACCTGTATCTACACGCTCTAGCCACTCCGCTGTCCACACCCTCTTCTCTGTACGTAACAACCCATGTGAACCAACAGGTCACGCATCTCCAAAAACCTATTTCCACCCCAAGCTGCAGGAACAGTCTCTGTTCCTCACCTACTTACTTTTCTCATAGTGTAAACAAACATAGATTTCTTGTATATGCTCTCTACTTTCAAAGTTCTTTAATAATGGCTATTTAATTTGAAAATATCTATTAACTATCTATTATGAAAACACCTATTTCTTTTAACTGAATCATAATTTTTCTCCAGATTTCATTTTCGGTTCCAGTTTCTGTCAGCCTAGTGGATACCTCCTGTTACTAAATGAAACTCTACATAATTTTATTTCCATAGTAAAATATGATAATATAAAAAGTGGACATTTTGAAGAGCAAAAAGGATTTTGGTTGGAACTCACTAGCTCACAAGAAAGAAAAAAAGGACAAGAAGTCTTTGGTACCAAGAGCACAATATTATTGTAATATAAATTTATATCAGAGCTGCAAATTTTGACTTAGCACCTTTCTAAACTTTCACGAAATAACCAAGAATATGCTTTGGTATTATCTGGTATAGAACTTCAGTAACATTTATCACGGTACCTACAACGCTATTCCAAATTCTATGCCATTTATACTAGCATAAGGTAAGACCAGCCTTAAGAGAAAAAAAAACAAACCACTGTAGACCCATTTAGCAGAGCAGAGTAAAACCAAAAATGTACTGCAAGCATCGTTTTACAGTATGGAAGCTGTGAGACTGATACTCTGGAGCAAAATAAACTGGACTGTGCAGTGATAGCTGTCACAGCCACCTAGTCCTCATCAGCAAGAGCCAAGAAATTACTTGAAGTAAAAATAACGCATCAACTGTAATAAATATTATTGCACACAGTGCAACATTTCCTACACGTATAAGAAAAGCTGACAAAAAGGTTGTTTTATTTGAAAACTAAGTTTATGCTAGACACAAAACAGTTCTGCAAGTGATAAAAACAAGCTATGAAATACCAACCCTTCAGAATGTGCATGAAACACATGCATTTTATGTCACTTTTCCATAAAGTTAATACTAGTTGTCTAACACCCAAACAGAGTTTCATTTTATAACTCTCATGCAAACCAGATACATTTGCTCATCACTACTATCGGATAAGCATTACAAAAATGCAGTAGTTGTCTGTCTTAAAATCTCGAAAAATTGAAAGTTGCAACTCTATATAGTCTTTCCTCAATACATAAACACTTCAAACTATTAACCTGGGGAAGAGCGAGGGAGGGGAGAGGGAAGGCAGCACGAAGCAAAGCACTGAACGCTTGGCATGACAAGCACAGACACAGAGCGTTAACAGCTTACTGCGGAGAGCGGTTTAATCAGGAAGGAGCCATTATCCTGCCGCTACAGAGCGGCCACAGCGCTCCAAAACAACAAGCCGGGGTCCTCCTGTTGGCTCCTTTTTTTTTTTTTTCCCAGCCAAGAAGGAAGAACAAGCACACGCTACCGTGCCCGAGCTCTGCTGAGCCCAAAGGTCGCCAGGCGACTGTTGTCAAAAGCTCCCCTGCAAACAAAATCCAAGCATTTACAAAGCTGTATTTGAGGAAGCATCTAAAATCCAGCACAAGCTCCCTGTGTGTCACACACAGAACATGGCTGTCTCATTCAGAGATTAGCAATTATTGTAATGAGATACTGTGGGAGAGGGTCAAACAGCGCTTCCTGCAGTTTACCCGTCCTGATTTCCTGGTAAACACACGGGGAGGCAGGCGGAGCACTCGGGTCACCAGCAAATGCCACCTGCACCCCAGCAGTGAACGCCACCCGCACCCCAGCAGCCAACGCCACCCGCACCCCACAACGCCAGCGGGGGAAGGATGCACTTCTAACAAAACCATTAGCTGGATTTTCACTGCACGAGGCAACAAGGTAACAGAAAACATCAAAATAACTGAACCACGGAGGAAGTTTTTTCCAGTGTTACACAGTCGTCAATGCCGTACTTTGTTGATTTCTTTTTTAAGCCAAGCCCAAGAAAAATATTTTATTTTCTTCTAAATGATGCTTACGTAAACACACACACACACACACACCCCCCCCCAACAAACTGCTCACAGAGTTGTTTTGGTATGACTAAGTGCTATGAAATGATAACCTGAGTCAACCCTGGAAAAACCGGAAACCGAGAACAGCAAACGCTAGTCACTGTTCAGAACTTAAGCATCGATCTCCAAAAAAGCACTATTAGAGAAATCTATGAATGATATTCAGAAATGATCAAAATTAACTTACTGAACACATTTTAAAAGAAAAAAAATCAAATGCGTTTTTTTTTTTGGAAACTGCCTAACACTATTGCTCCTCAAAAAAATTAACCACACATGGACTAGACACACGGCAGAGATCCAGTGAGAAAAGCTAGCTGTTTCCTACCTATAATCTTTCAAAAAAATTAATTTCAACAAGTTCCAGTTTAAAAATCAGATTTTCACCGTCGAACTGAAGAGGGCCCTAGGCTACTATGAAAATTAAAAGGAAAAAAAGAAAAAAAAAACAACAAACAAACAATAACAGCCCCCCCCCCAAAACATCCTTGGCTAATGGAATAAAAAGCTTGCTACTCCCGAGGAACAAGAATAAAGTATTTGGTCCACTGACAGAAGACAGAATTGCTTTAAGGGATAAATACAGCCAACTTACTACACAACAGGTCGATGCAAGTGAAACAGGTACAGTGCCCTAAAACACCAGCACATGGGCTTGAACTTCAGCGTGCAGTAAGGTAAAGGATTATTTGCATACTAGAGGAGATATGCAAAGGTGGGGTGGGGGAATGGGTCAATCCATTGATTCTCCCTCTCCCGGAAACTCAGCAGCACGACCCAAGACGACCCAGGCAACACACCAAAGTGCCACGTCTGAGGACACAAATGGAGGAACAGAACAACAAAGAAGTGTCTAATAACGATGTTATAAACACATTGCAGCCGTTTTTCACATTAAGCTCAAGAAAGGAACAAGGAAAGCTACAAGGAAAAAAATACAGCAATTGTTACTGGAAAGAAGCGCTACTGGGAAGATCACAAAATACAAACGGGTGTATCTGTACCAGCAAACCCTGCTACCGAAGGGGCAGCTTGTGCCAACGGAGGAGTTACTCTGCGTCACCATCTCCCAAACACGCTAAAATATATTAACAGGGATCTCTGCAACCCAAACAATACCCAAAGTAGGACTTTTGCAAGCTGTGCTTGTTATAATTAGTACAGCCACAATTTCCTAATCAAACACTTGGATGTAACTCATTCCCTTAAGTAAAACCACATCAAAACTTTAGCGTTTCATTCATCTGGTTTTCTCTTGCTACTCACTTCACCAAAAAAGCAGTCTTGTCAAACAATATATAGTGTTTCTGAAAAAAAAACAGTAAAAATCAAACCATCAAACGAGAAAAGCCTTCCGCAAAGACAAGGAGTATCAGCAGAACTCTTCGCAGTAGTCTTAAAATAGCTTCAAAAAGCAATGTATGTTCTGTTTAACTGGGGTAAGTTTGGTACTAGTATCACTGCAAACAAGCTCCCACAGCAAGATTTAGGAGATCATGATCTAAAGTATCAGTCTGGGAATTATTCTTCATTCCCAAAATCGGCATCCTTACACTGGTTATAGCCCTACCACAGCCAGGGGCAAGAGGCTCCCTTCCCCAGGGGGAAAGGAGAGGCAGCGATCTTCTCTCTGTCCTGCCTCCTCCATATTTTGGTCGCGTATATTGGTCATGTTGTTCATGATTCAGCTATATTTTAAAAGCCCTTTGGTCCTCATTGAATTATTTACCAAATGCATGGACACTTCATCTATCAATTTGACCCTTAAAATAGCATCTTGGAATTGGAATAAACACAGCAGCTACCACAGAACTATCCCTCGGACAGAGCCAGCCACACTCTGCTGTTATTAAACATATCTCTAACAAAACCCTAATAAGAACAGAATTGTTTCAAGGCATGTAAAAGTCACTCAAATGAAAACCCAGAAAACTAGTTTATTCTTTACATTACTACAGTGCCCAAAACCATTCTTCGTGCTGACTCATTACCTAGAAGTAATCACAAAACTATTCAAAATCCCAAATTATCATTTATTTAGTAGCATTTCATACATCTGCTACTAGATTTCAACCCCACAAAGTTTATATATGGAATATTCTAAAATAGCATAGAAAAATACCTGAATTAAATAATTTCAGAGCATTTTAATGTTCCTGCATCAAAGCCTTCTCGTATGTTCCTTCTCATTTCAAATACTGTGTTTATCAAAATGTCTTAATGCTACAAAAACAGCAGCTTTAACTAGCAACTTTGAAACAAAAGCAGCTAAAGCACACCAGTATCTTAAGGAACCCATAGTCCTATGTATCAAAACATGCATTTCATAATAAAGTTGATGTGTCTTACAATAAACAGTTTTTCAATATTTTTCAGTATGTTCTATTAAAATATAAAGACTGATTCAAGTCTGATGAGATTTGAGACTGAGGTGACTTTTGTTTCAATGTTCTACAGACGTTACTATCAGCCATTTAAAACAGCGTTACAGAGACTGATATTCTTACAGTTAAATTTTTTTTTATATGGTGAATTCAGTATTAACTGTTATTCAGTCAGACTGAAGGTTTTGGGGAAAATATCACATAGGTAGCAAACATGGCAAAGAAATGCACAGAGAAGGAGGGTTAAACTGCTGTTTTCCATGAAAATAACCATTAATTTACTATTTTATTGGAAAATTGAAATATACAATTATTTTGAAAATATAAATATTTTCCAGAAGTTTCAAAAGGTTAGAACTATAATTATATATTCTTTATCTACCATCGTAATACACAACATACACACACTCACAGACCCTCTGAGAATACAATATTCATTTTGCTGCAGAAGAACAGACATTGCATAACAATGAGATTTGCTAATGAAATCAGCCATCAACCTGGAATACATATGTATTAAACCAAGACCTCAGTGTCATTTTCTTTTTGCATCGTTTGTTCTTTCTCTCGTTTCTCCTCGACCTTTCAGCATCTTGTCCTCCTCCTGGTTTCACTGCTTCAAGTACAGCAATATTGCAAAATATTTTGTTAACACTGTATGTACAACACTCTTTATTTTACAAAATTTATTCCTCTACTTACTGCTAAACATAGATTCTAACTGCACGGGTTCTATCAGCATTGTTAACGTAGCCTTGAAAGAAAAATCAATGGGTGCTAAGGAGACAAAGGAGCTTAATTTCTCTGTAAAACAGCAGGAATATCTAATAAAAATTGGGTGTCACTTGGAACAAACTATACTTTCACAGCTAAAGCTGCACACCAATTAATACAAAAATTTAATACAAGAACAATACATGTTTTAAAATCTCCTCTATATTTATCTAATGATTAAACAGGAACAGAATTTAGAACCATTACACGAATAAAAGTGTAATTGCTTTGCATGAACATGCCAGACCATCATGAAACCAAGTAGAGCAATCCAGCAAGTCCACTAACAGTACGTATAAACACACAGTATACGTACCAGTTACGCAAAACACTACTGAAAAAGAGATGAATACTGAATGGAATTGTTTATTCTACTACTCACAGCTGACCACTAAAATTAAAACATTACAGAAGTATTTTAAAAGACATTTTTCTCTCATTATACTAATGCTATATTTTGGTTTTGTGGGATATATGCTGCCTTATACTTCATAGACAAAAAGGAACGTATTTACACGCCTAGCTCCAAAAGTATTAAAACTATGTTTTGAATTCACCCCAAAACTATTAAAACTAATAACACAGGCCACTAAATTTTTTCACTGTTCTCATTTTATAGAGTTTTTTAATTGAAATAAGTAGATGTTGTTACTATAATGCCACTTTCAAGTTAGTGTTATTGCTGATAAGCTCCAAAGTCAGACCAAAAACTAATGCAAAATGGTAGAAAGCAAATGTTTGCTGTCTTGTTTGGTAGGGCTGGGTTTTTCGTTGTGTGGGGGGTTGGTTTGCTTGTCTTTCTCCTTTCTTTTTTCAACTAACACTCCAAAACCCTAATTCCATGCAGACAAACTGCCAATTAGTTACTTCTAGTGTACCAAAATTACATACAGAACTCCCGTGGAATAAACAGAAGTAATCTGTAATTTATTTTCTCAGGGCATAAGGAAGTCATTCAGTCATTCTATAGTTACGACGGCCATCGCAACACCGAAGAAACAAAAGGCCCAAGAGACCACTGAAAAAATAGAGGAGAAAAATAGCAAAATGTCTGAAAATGGACTTCATCATCCCTGGAGCCAGTCGTATCAAATCATCGCTATACAACCCAGGAAGAATACCATCAAGATACCGGACGTAATGAACTAGGTAAGTAATTAAAAGTATAAAAATTTCCATAAACTCTCTTCATATGCGCTCCAATTCTTCCTTTTGAAGTTTCCAAGCACTTATGTCATTGAGAGCTTTGAAAGCTGAAAGCATCTAACACATGGCCTTATTTTTCCGTCCATTTCTCTCACTTTTAAAGATACGCGGCTACATGATGTAAACATCCAGGCACACATCATATGAAGCAGTCTTACTCATTCACACATTACGATGTCCTAATAAAAAGATGTATGAAGATTATTTTCAATCACACGCTATCAAAAATGCTTCTGTTTCAATTACGAAGTACTTGTCCTTCTGCAAAAAAGCCATCCACGTTACACCTCAAAATGACTGAAACTGAATAGAGAGAGGCACAGTTAATTATAGTGGGCTCACCTTTAAAAGCAAGGACTATACAACCTCCAGGGTTTGAAAGAAAGAGACTCTAATGTAATAACCTTGACCCTTGAAAGTGCTGGGTCATTTTCTTCTGTGATGAACAGTGATTGCTTTCTATAATTCTACCAATTGTCAAGTAGGCTAAAGAGTATGGCTGGCAGGTGATAGCTGTGAAATGCCTGCACTTTTAACAATGACTTATCACCCTGTAATACAGGCCAACTGCCCAATTGAGCATCTTCTACAAGATGTTATAGGCTCTCGAAGCCATATACTACAACAACTGACATCAGTGGTTTTATTAGGATCAAACTAGTGTATATGGGACCTAAGAATACAGAAAACTGTTAACGGGTATAATCTTAATTCAAACGATTAAATGAGAAAGACTCTAAGATATCCAAATCTACTGTACATATGAAATACGTGATTCTGGTACATAACTTGACACTAGGCAATTATGCATTTATCTTAAGTACAGGACATCAAACTCCACAATTTACACAACTTGGCACAAATTTCATTAATCGGAATGAGAATGTAGGAACCAGTTACTCCATAGATAAAAGTGAACCCTCATTCCATATAGACTCAATCTCATAGAAGAACACAGATGAAACCATACCAACAGTACACAGATGCTGCCAGGTGCTAAGAGAGACCTGAATTTTTATCAATAAAGAAAAAAACATTAGCTCAGAAATGAGACTGAATTTATCAACCATTTTTATCCTCTCTGAACTAACCAGAAATACCTTCTTCAATATTGGGTCTAAAATTCTGTATTTTGCTGGAATAGATCACACAGATACAGATGCCCACAGTATGAACATACTCTAAAAACTAATACTGTCCAAGTTACTGTGGTTTTTGTTGTGGTTTAAAATCATATTCCAGAGAATTAACCGTTCACATACGCAGTTTTAGTGCTGTGCTGTACTAGTGGTCGTACCTGTGCACACCAACACACACACGCGCCTCTATTTTCAGTAACACTTAATGCTTAGTTAAGAGCTATTTCTGGCACTTCAGGCAGAAATTGCAAGCATCCTTCAAAGCTTATTGATAAAACCTCTGGCAATGAAGCATGCTTATGTTTTTTCATAATGAAATACCCCAAATTGTACTGAATTATAATGATTAATATTTATCTACTTTTAGGGAATAAAAGTGGAGGACAATTTATTAAAGCACAAGATGAACTCTTGAACACTGGAAGGTCACAGCCTATGTGCTGAGCTGCTAAGCAAAAACATCTATGATGTTCCAGAGCTGCCATTTTTCTTCCTTGACAAAGACTCCATCTGCCACAGAGCCATTTGCAGCCTCAGAGTCGGAATATCAATGATTTCCACCCATTCTGCAAGTCTGCTTTCACCTTGACATCACCTCTGTAATACATCTAAAACAGATGACACGTATAACCCCTCTACAAGCTCTAAGCCCGTGCTTTATTCGACTGATACGCATTTAAGCTGTGCTCTAACATACCATTTCTTTACTTCCTCTGAATTGTGCAAGAATATTAAAACTCCAAATTCTACACCCTTTTCACTGCCGTGCTTGTTTTGAACAAATAACCTTTGGAAAATGTAAAAAGAAAACCTTTCAAATACTGACAAAACATGCAAAACCATTTAGAAAACATATGATCATTTTTAAATCCGTGTTTACATAACGTGCATGCAAACAATCTCAGCTTATTTTTTCTTTTCCAAATAAACAAAACATGCCTAGTAAGATCCTCATTACAGACCACCATACAGAATAAATTATCACAGCTTCATTGAAACCAACAAAACCACATTCAGCTCTACATCTCTCGATGTATATACAAACTGAGTTAAAGAAAAAAAAATTCCAGGTTAGAACTGGGACAAAAAAGGAAAGATAATCTTGCCTTACTGAACAAATACCTAAAGAATTACGACCTCAGATAAAACAGATCATACATGGATCAATAAAACCAATTTTTATACGTCTGTATATACTCATGTATACACACACACGTATATGCACACACACGCTCTCCATCAAGTATGAGACTACACAGTCCATCGTCAGGCTCATCACAACACAACTTTAATGAATGTATTCCTTGATAGCAACTTTTGGAGTCTTGAAATTCAGGTGGATGTTGGTACTCTAGAGCAGCTTTTAAACATGCAAACTTGCAGCTTGATTTTACAGCAAAATTGGACCACAGCAGAAACAATTTTGTATTATAAACATATATGTAAACACGTACAACATGTGTTTACAGCATGTAAAATATATAGAAGCAAAATATTTGAACACTAGACAAAACCTGCAAGTAACTTTATGAAAATTTATTTCATAACACCTGTAAAGTACGTATTTTACAATCTCAACTTTACCTCCCATCCTTTCTTCTCATTGCCTATGTCTTTACTTTTTCCTGTTACAGAAGTCATAGTGTCAGACACCTGATAAATTGTATCTGTCCTATTTCTACATGCTCTGCCCACTATTCACCTTGTTTAGGCTCCTTTTAATATTCCAAACATAAACACAATTTAATCCAAGAATATTTTTCTAAATCCCTATGGAAATATGTCTCTTCATCCCCCAATATACACTGTCCCCTAGAATTTCCCTGGCTAAATCATACTGGGGCTCGAGCAGACTGCAGTATAAGGTTGAACTAGTTCATGCATTACCTTTATGCTTGCCTTAGAAAGGGCAGGATCAGATATACACGGAAACATATCCAACATGTTTATTTTATGACTTACAGGTATTCACCTGACACTCTCACATCACATCTCTCCCCCACAAAAAACCAAAACCAAATAAACAAAAAAACCCCCACCAAACTTGTTCAACTTTCCACCTGCTATCAATACACACTTCAGTCCTTTCTTATCTCATCTGCAATTTAACTACCCCTACTCATCTCCTCATTACCACTACCTAATTACTTTGGGGTTTTTAGTGGTGTTAAAGTGGGTTGGCAAACTATAGAACACAAGGGCGCACCTGCATGAAGCATACTTGTCTAAAGACAAATACGCACCAGCACTTCATTGTTCACTATTTTTTGTGCTTAAGAGTCAAACCTGAAGAAGGGCATCATGCTGCATCCAAATTTAAGACAACTGTTCCCAAACTGGGGAAAACCAGGCCCAACAGAAAAGCAAAGGAACACATCTTTGAGAGGATGTACTACAATGCAGCAGAGCTAAGGAGGCGGCCAAGATAAAGTATTCAGACAGGGCCAGATCTGGGAGACAGCACTAACCTAAAAAAGATCTCACTGAGGATGTGGAAGGGCAGTTCTGTTCAATATCCTTATCAATGATCTGGACGAGGGGATCGAGTGCACCCTCAGTAAGTTCGCAGATGACACCAAGCTGGGTGGGAGTGTTGATGTGCTGGAGGGCAGGAAGGCTCTGCAGAGGGACCTGGACAGGCTGGATCAATGGGCCGAGGCCAACTGTGTGAGGGTCAACAAGGGCAAGTGCCAGGTCCTGCACTTGGGCCACAACAACCCTGTGCACTGCTACAGGCTGGGGGAAGAGTGGCTGGAAAGTGCCTGGTGGGAAAGGACCTGGGGGTGTTGGTCGATGGCGGCTGAATATGAGCCAGCAGTGTGCCCAGGTGGCTAAGAAGGCCACCAGCATCCTGGCTTGTGTCAGCCACAGTGTGGCCAGCAGGACGAGGGCAGGGATCGTCCCGCTGTACTCGGCACTGGTGAGGCCGCACCACGAATCCTGGGTGCAGTTTTGGGCCCCTCATGACAAGAAAGACCTTGAGGTGCTGGAGCGAGTCCAGAGAAGGGCAATGGAGGTGGTGAAGGGTCTGGAGCACAAGTGTGATGAGGAGCGGCTGAGGGACCTGGGGGGGTTTACCCTAGAGAAAAGGAGGCTGAGGGGAGACCTTCTCACTCTCTACAACTGCCTGAAAGGAGGGTGTAGTGGGGTGGGTGTTAGTCCCTGGAGGTACTTAAAAGCCATGTAGATGTGGTGCTGAGGGACACGGGTTAGTGGTGGCCTTGGCAGTGCTGGGTTAACGGTTGGACTCCATGATCTGAAAGGTCTTTTCCAACCAAAACGATTCTATGATTCTAAATAAAGCAAATTTAGTTTTGCCTAAGGATTTTAAAGAATTTAATCAAATATCAAATCATGCACAGTAATGTTATGAATTCTGGTAACAGCAAATAAATAAACTCACATACAATATGTCTCCCTCCTAGAACTTGTAACCCTTACCTAGACCACACTTTTTGGAGCTTTCCTGTGGTGAATTGATGAAGTCCTCCTAAAGGCAGCTTTTTAGTTGAAACAGGAACGCAATACTCAGATTAACTACCAGCAGAAAAGTCCCTGAAGACTTAGATTCAAAAGATATTGTTGCATCAACTTACATAAGGAAAATCATCTTTTCAATAGTTCACTAGAAATGTCTTCTTAACCTAAACATCTACATTACAGAGCTAGTGTATATTAAGACTCTGAAATTTAATTAGAAAAAATATTTCTCATTTCCATAAGTGGACAAAGCTTTTTATTTAAATGCTAAGAACACTTCCTTCTGTAAGAAAGCAAATGAAGTGAAAACTCTTATCTAGCCAATATGTACTTTGAAAGATTTCTGAACTTTAAAACTTTGGAAATTAACTGTAAGCAACAAAACACTTTTTTGTGAAAACGGATCACTGCTATTGCAAAGATAAAACCAGCTGGTCTGAACAATACAGTGATACTACCGAAAATTCAATTTACATCTGAGCACCTCCAGTGGCCATCTGTACAGTAAGGCTTAATAAACCACTTATTCCTCCTAACAGATGCTAATCGTGGATTGACAATACATAATCAAAATCTGCTCTTTAACCCTTTCAGTAAATAACCATTATGAAATCTGGTTTGCAGCAGCAGCATTAAAACAGCTGGGAGTAACTCTTACAGAATTTGTGTCAGTAAAAAGTCTCTCTCCATCTTTCTTATGATCCTCCTTCGTATATTGAGAGGCTGTAATCAGGTGTCCCCAGAGCCTTCCCTTCTCCAGGCTGAACAGCCCCAACTCTCTCAGCCTTTCTTCATAGCAGAGGGGTTCCAGCCCTCTGACCGTTGTTGTGGCCTCCTCTGGACCCAATCTAACAGGTCCATGCCTGTCTTGTACTGTAGGCGCCAGAACTGTTTTGAGGGAATATAAAAACAAAGATTCCTCTTCCATAACCAAAAGCTCCTTCACATGAATCCTCTGCATCCTTTGGAGTATTTACATGACAAAAAAAAGGCAGAACAGCTATGTACCCAGACGCTCAAGCTAACTTCAGACGAGAAGAATGGGAACAGTTGTGGGGAGGGAGCTAATGATACACTCAGATTGCCATAAAAGCATAGAACTACTTCTGTTAACCCAAGCTCACCAAGTTTTTTTTCTTTCTTTCCCCCTGACCTCTCCGTACACTGTGTTCCAATTTGTTATCAATAGTTTCTCATTAGTTGCCAGCTCCCAAACTTCTTACCAAATTTCACTTACAGCTCAACAATCACATTTTTTGTGCAATTTCTTTTGTTCTGAGACATACCAGGTGACAAGCGATAAAGCACATGGTTTAAAAAAACAAAAAGGCAAGATGTTTGCCTAACTTGCATGTTTCTGCAAGTCTTCTGTGTTTTTATTTGGTTTGCAAACAGGCTACTGTTTACACACACTTAAGTTTCACGAAAGGAAAGTGCTTTTCTTGGCAATTCGCTTCTGTATTTTAAAACCAGTAATTCAAATATACAAAACCTTTCCTGGGTCTGACAGCAAAAAAAAAAAAAATCAAAACATTTCTTTGTTGTTGTCCACCTTCGCACTCCTGGTCACCAATTCAAAGTAAGTCACCGCATGCTTTGTTACTGTGAAAAGAAACTGGGTAGTTCCCAAAACCTGTCAAATCCTTACTTCTACTTTCTGGTTTACAAATCCTTTAGCATCTTCCTCTTTGCTCAAGATTTTTATTCCTCCACCCTCCTCCCAAAAAAACCCACAAGGAATCATTACTTGCTGTTTTTCCTAAACTTTTCAAGCTCTCCCCTGAGTAACCTATTTGTTACAACAGAACACATACTGAAGTGCCATTTCTTTGCTTGGATGGAAGAGTTGTTACTGCTTCATAACAAAGTAAGTATGTTCTGTAGGCTAAAGAATTGACTGCACCCACAAAAATGTCAGAGATTACTAAGGATATGTTTTTTCTTATTTTTCAGAGATTTGACATTTTTCATCCCTCACAAAAGGATTAAGTAATTTATAGTTGGCCATAAACACACAAGCAGAATAAACTGGTACACTGAGTTAATACAATCAGCCTTAAAAGTAAGTTCGTTTAAAGAGATCTAAACCTGGCTATTATTTCCCTTGCATTTTTTAAGGCCTATGGGAAAACTGATCAAAAAGCACAAATCCTTCTATAAATTCCCCCTGTTCTTCTCCAATTGCATGTATAAAGGGAGAAAATTTTCTTCATTTCCTACATATAGTAAACTATCTATTAATAAAACAAGATAAATCATAGTCATCATGTTGCAAAATACCACACATTCTCCGACAACTCAAAATACTTTTCAAAGTTGCTAAAATTTATTTTGGAATCAAAACTCTCAGCACAATCTCTCAATTCATTTTAAATATTCCCTAAACTGTATAACGTCAGACATCGAAACTACAGGAGGTATACTGAAAATGCGCAACACACCAAAATTACATTCTATCATATTTATATTTGAAGCCTACATAGAAAGAAATCCAGAAAGAACGATAACAGTGTTATTATGGACATTAATTGTTAAAGACCTACTCAATAGTTAAGCCTGAAGTCACAAAAGTAATTGCACACGTGGACTAAGAAACTAAAAGTCTTAGTTAAGCCTGTGCTTAACGTCTTGCTGAGATCAGGACCTGGATGCAGAATTTAGCACTAAGCCATACAGCACATAACATTTTCCTTTTCCCTGTATGATTCACGCTTCTCAGAAAATTATGAGAATGCTTATTGCTAGGGCTTACTTACTGCGATGAACGCGGTCAGTTCTGCGACATTGCTGGTCTGCAACCTGCAAACAGAAAACAATTAATGATCAGCTGAGTCACCCTTTCATCAAGCAACTTTTACAAGTACAAAGATACATCAGACAGAACAGGAAAATTTCTCAAAAAAAACACGTCTGTGAAGCATTTCCAGTGTACTGAAAACACTTTGTTTCCCACAGCCAGATATGAAGCCACTAAAAAAAGAACAGTTTAAGCCAAATATTACGTAATCACATTTTTTTTTGGTTTGCAACCAGCTGTTTAAATACACATACCCATTTTACACTTAGTAAATTGTGAATGATATCATACAATGTGTTCCCCTTTGACGAACACAGCAAGTCAAAGGAATCTTTCTGTTAAAGTGCAAGTTCTGGCCTCCCAGAAATCAATGGGAACTTTCAGTTCTGTCTATGCAGAACCAGAGTTCCATTCCATTTCCGATGCTCTTTAGCACGAGGATTTCAAATTCTCCTCATGCTATGACAATTCAGAAGCATCTCTATGTCAGTACAAAATCCACACATATTTCACTGAAAATTTAAAACTAAAAATAATTTTTGAACACTTGTTTGGATTGCTTTCTTCCCACTTTTTTTTGCCTGGGCAGGTCAAGTTTTTCTAAACACACAGTTCATACACAGGGTATAGAAAACAGAAAACAGAGTAAGAGATGCAACATTGGGAATACACCCATTTCGGGAAAATGTTACTTGCTATAGTAGTAGAAATCTGATATTATTGGGGTTTTCTAAAAATTTTTTCCATGAAGACTCATAAAGAGTCAGTGAAATTTTACAGTTCAATCTTTTAAAGATATCTTCTGTAGCATCAAACACATACTTGCTATGCAAAGTTTGTAGATGCTGTCTTCAGCTACACTGATAGACAATTTTAACGGAGCAAATACGCATAATTACCTACACATCAAAAAACGCTTGGGTAAAATGGCATTTCATGGGTTTTTCTGTCAGTTTGAGGCTTTTATTTTACACTGAACTTTTTTTTTAAAAAACAAATGTGTAGAAAAATGGATGTTTTTACTCTAGAGCTTTTTCTACAGCATCACACTGATGGAAGCATAAAGCTGGTGTATCTCACAGTGGCACCGTCAAGAAAACATACTAATAAATTTACACAAACAAAACTTCAGCCATTTACATGAGCAAGAACTTCTTTTACAGAGTTAGGTAAGCTAAGTAACAATTTAAATCTAGGTAGGTAATTACACCAACAACAGCCATAGATTTTTAAATTTAATTTTAAATTACAACCTGTAAACATGTGGGCATTAACAGCAACAATTGCTTTTTTGTTTGTTGTGGCCACTGCTGTCAAACTACACTCCCAGGACTGCCAGGGAAACAACAGGTATTTTTCTCCCGTATCAAAGGACAGCCAGGAGCAAATCGGTCCTCGTAACAGTCAGTGGCAACACCGTCAACCTACACAGCAAAGGAATCACCTTTGCTCTCCCAAGGAGAAATCAAAACATTACTGTTTCCCTTCTCTACCCTGCCATGCTTTGACAACACCAAAAAAAACCCCTCAACCTACTAGATAAGAAACAAGAAAGAGAGAAGTGATGCAAAGAGATAAGATGCAGTAACCACACCATTTAACAAGTGAGAGCAAAGCATTTGAAAGAGGAAGAGCTTAAGAAAGTATGTCTCTTGCTACTCTCTCAACCATCCTGCTGGCTGACCAGAACCCTGAACTGTCCTTCAGAAAGCAGAAAACAAAGTCATATTTATTCTTCTGAGTTGGGAACATGGTATTTCCTGTGTTACCTGAAGCTCGAGTACTTGCTGCCTGTTACTATTTTGCTACTTCTGACTCCATCTACACTTGTGGCACTGCTGAGTTTTGGTTTTGGTATCAGTCCTGAAGGCACTGAACAGCTCACCAAAACCTGAACCTTGGGACAAATGTTAGAGGTTCGATAGAGCTGAGGATAGTGAGAACAGCTCTTGAAGTTCCAGCCTGCCCTTTGCAAGGAACGATAACCCACTAGCTTTCCGGCAGGCAGAGCATACTGCCCAGCCACCGCTTCCTCAGCCCTGAATACCCCCCAGCAAGAAGAAAAAGGTTCTCTATAGACAAGTTACCTGGATCCCTGAGGATCCAGCTGCACTGGAAACTGGGCGATGTGAGGACGAAAAACCAGTAGAGGAAGGCACCAGAAAATACGCAATTGTGCAATACCCCAGCAGGCACTGGGGTACACAAATAGGGTAATTTCTTAATCCCTTTCTTGAAATATTTAACAGAAATACAGCAGCGTAGCCCTCCATTAAAATATCATATGGTATTATGCGTATCACCCAGCACGAACATACGAGTATCACATACTTTCCTTAGGCTAAATAAAAAGTCTGTATTCAGCAGGAAAATTTTAGCAGTACATTCAAAATTAGAGGTAACAAAACTATTACTAGTGTTGAATTCCTCTAACGCAGTGATCACATGTTGTTCCTCCCCAACAGTGCCAACTGCACATAGTCAAGATTTTAGTGAAGGTCCAAATCCAAGAATTTTACAGACTGGGAAAGGAAATCTGCCTAGATGTATACACACAAACTTACCCACTATCTTTCGATAAGCCAAAACTAACTTCAGTTGGGACAGTTTTGTATCACACACAATTGACTGACAAGTGTCCTGTGTATCAAACACTCTCCAAGCATCTTGATGCAACTGCTGTAAGCCTGAGCAAACAAATTCAGTTTTTAAGAACTAAAATAGAGTTGTCTATTATATTTACGTAAGAACAAATCTAACTCCCCATTTCTTATTCAAGTAAACAAACAAATGCAAATACAATGCAACACATACAAAATGCATCACACACTGTCCTGGTTCCTACTCCCATCTGCTGTACATATTTACAATGTACAAATAAACAAATTACCAAGTTAATCAAAGACCATTGTCCATTCTTCATCAATAAAGAAAAGCATATTTAATGCATGGTGTTGTATTACTGAGGTCGTTTAATTTCTTTCCAAAGACTAAAGGTTTCATTGTTCAGAGTTTTATTCACTTGCTGTAGAAAGCTACCTCCATGCATTAGTAGCACTTGCCACAGTCAGTAAATGAACGGTCCAAGACCTCTAAAATATGCATAGCAATTATTTTGCTTTGCAAGAGAGAAGAAATGCACATGTTGAAGACACCCCCTCCCATCACACCCCACCTTCCACAGCATCAAAGAAATATTACAAGCTCTCATATTGGAATGGATTGGAATTTGCCTCGTGAATTTTTCTTAAAGATAATGGCATTCTTATATAGACACAGCTAACCTTCCCAGGTATTTGCTTTATTCTTAAAATAACTCTGTGAAAACCTTTTTTTTAAACAAGACGGGCACCAGTCAAAAACTCGAAGTCCAAGGATTTAACAGTGTAATTTAGACTTTAAGTATGTTTTGTATTTCTATCACAGGACTAAAACAATGTTGTATAAAATGCATTCATTATTCCACTACTTTGAAACTCTTCTCTTTGGTTTTAAGTATATATTTCATTCCACAATGGTTACAGTACTGTCTTAAACACACCATCACGAAAGCAGAACGAATGGCATGAAGTGGTGTCATCATTGCATCATCAGGTGTCACTTATTCATTTGGTTCCTACTCAGTTCCCGTAGGACTTCTGAACCTACCTCCTTTCATACCTTCGCAAATCTCAGCCACACACTGTCCATTGCAATAACAGAATTTCACCTCCCTGTAACATGTTAATGAAAATAATGCTCCTTCTCTCCCTTCACAGCAGTTGCAGAAAAGATACCTGTGTAACTCTAGTCATTATTTTAAACAAAGGGCAACTTTACATTTGCTATCACCTGTACATATCACACAGTGCATTAGCTTGAGTTGACTTGGAAAATTATTTGAAGATTACACAAGGAGCAGAATTCCTATTTTCCCCTATTTCCAGCACCTTGTATTTGGTGCTCCGACGAGAGTCAAAAGACAATTATCAGTGGTGCAATCCAATTATTTCATACGTAATCTTGGAAAGTTGTAAATATTAAGCCTGCTTTACTTGAAATAAATTACTCTCCACCCTCCAACGAAATACAGTTGTGCATTTCTTCCTAAAGGGAAGTAGCACTCAGTAGTAAGATTATTTTTTGGTTAAGATTCCAAGACCTAATTGGACATTTGATTATTATTATGCAAACACATGAGGAAGGGGTAGAGGACTTTAATATCACAAACATTAAATAAGTCAATGCAAGAAATGCACATAGTGGGGAGCACCGTGACACCCACACAGTCTGTACCCTACAAGTTTAAACTGGGCTATCATAAACCAAATGTTCAGGCTGCTTTGTATAAAATTTAACTGTAGCAAGACATTTAACTCATAAAATCAAGGCTAAAAACGAAATAGATGTACCACACCACTTCATAGACTCTCAGAGGAAAAAGCCTCTCCTGTAAATAGGATATATCCACACTACAGTCCCCGCTGTGGCTGTTTACCTAGTTTTCAGCCAAGGTTAAGCTAAGCTCTACAATGCCACTATCTTCTCCCAGCACACAACACGTGCAGGCCATTTTAAGGTATTTACTGCTTTTCCCTGCAGCCCGTGAGCAGCTGCACAGTACTGCCTCCGCACCGTTAGCAGCACGGCCAGTCACGTGTTTCAGACTAAATATTCTCTTCCTTGACACAACTGTGCATACACACAAACATGGAAAGCTCAGATTTACCATTTAATTCTGCAATAACAGAAGTCCTAGCAACTAGTTTCTTCTTCTCCCTTTTAGTTATCACAGTTATTCCACTAACAAAGCCCAACAGAAAAGCACTTTACTGTGGTTTATTTTTCAGATTTGTTTTTACAACTGACTATTACAAAGCATCCTTACAGGCAAACAGAATCCTAATGCAATTTGAGAATAAAGCCCAGAAACAGACGACGTTCCACTCTCAATGGAGATACGTAGAAGTTGAATACATAAAACAACAGAAAGAACAGAAAATTTCGAGTGTCTGGAAGAGGAAACCGTAAACTTTCTTTTATGTTTGTATTTCCCCGTATCAACCCAGCACAGACAAAGCCTCTCATTGCTGCATTGCACTACACAGACGTAATAACTGCTCCTCATTGCAATGGGACAGTTCACGTGGACAGGAAAGATCATTTTTATTTTCAAACTTCATTACTAACTACGCAGTGTTAATGTAACCTAATCTTTTTCCCCTGCATTATTTCCATATTGTATACAAAGTAAAGAAAAAGGAAGCTTCCTGTGCTTAATATCAGCATATAAACGGAGCTAATTGCGGTTTGACTTAAGTGGGAAGATAGGGTGGGGTGAATTCCCATCTTTGTTAATGTTATCACTTTGCAAGGTGGTTTTTTAGGCAAGACTAGAATAACTGGTTTACATTCTGGCAATGAAATCTTCTCAACTAAACCAAAACTCAGCATCTGAAAGCACTGCAGAATGCGGCAAAAACTGCACCATTTTCATAACGCCAGGAGGCAACACGTTTTCTTCCTTGACTGCAATTTGCTTCTTTCTCCAATGCAAACATACTACAAAAGATATGCCTGTCTTTTAAAAACTGACTTGGCGCCCTTTTTAATTATATTGCAAACAAAGGTTGAAAGAGCATGAGTTTTCAAGTTCCATTCTTCCTGGTTTTCATTAGTAATTCAGGACTTGTCTGCTCTGGTGGTTTATCGTGACAGGAGAGCTAACGAAGTTACGGCGTTATGAAAGACTGAAAAAGCGAGATTAGGGAAACTTCGTCCAACTGTTTCATACTTCTGTTAACACTTATAACTAGTATTTCTTAAAAACCTGGTAGGAAGAACATTTGATAAAATGGGGGCACTTGTTCCGCAAATCTTACATAAATACTGGAAAAAAACTGAAGCAAGTTTCTCTAGGCAAGACAAGATGTGCCATTACTGATACTTTTAAAAGTCGTCGCAGAAAAGACATTAATACCTATTAAAGACTAACACATGACAACTTGCTTGCTTCTTGGAAAACCCTTCTACGGGAAGAGTCAAAAGGAAGAGAAAAGAGAAGCCATGGCCCTAAAATACACAGTTTTAGAAAAGTAAGCTGATAAAAAACACACACATATTTTTAGAAATATATTTAAAGGCTTTTATCTCCTTTGTAGAACTAATGTGTGGAGAAACAATAATTCAAAACATGGACTTAGAACAAAAGATTGACCAAAAAATCTCCACTGTGGCACTACAGTTAACAATATAAGCTTTGTGCAAATACGCTATATAGGTTCAGAAAATTTTAAACCTGCAAGCAAAATTATCCCTTATGATTTTGGAAGCTGGTAACTCAACAGGAGTTCAGTATTTCAGCAGCAGATTTCAGCAATGTGCATATTAGTGCTACCAAAGACCGGGCATCAGTCAGTATGAGGAATATTCAAGCACTAGAAATAAAATGCTCTCCCTAAGAGTTTGGGTTCTGGGTTTAATTTCTTTTCCAAGATTCATGTGGCTGGGTTTTGCCTGCTTGCAATTCTTCCCCTGCCCCTTCTGCCTACCCCCACCAGCGTACTATATTAAAAGAGCACACGACTGGAAAAGACTTCCTGGGTCATATCTCCTTCCTTCCTACCCCACATCATGCAATCCTTCTCATAATGGATCAAATGCCAACTTAAAATTTGGCTTCCTTCTCACATCTTTATGTTCCTCAGGTTTTCAGCTTAAAACTGTTATCAGCTTAACCCCATTTGTTTGAATCCTACAATTTTTGCGTTCCATACACTTTTTCTCAGAGCTTGTGGCCCACAGGGCAGAAGTGTGCAAGCTCTCAGTCAATTTTGTCAAACTAAACCAGTCCAAATCCTTCTGTAAGTCTCCAAATTGCCCTCCAAATCCTAGCGCATGTTCTTCTCACCTATTTTACTTTCCAGTTTCTTGAACATGAATAATCCTTCTGCTACAGAACAGAAATGCTGTGTTCCAGATGAGGCCTTACCAGGACAGTCCCTGGTAAGGGAGTAACCATGGTAACTCCCTGCTAAGGTAACGCAACCATGACGTAAGAGAACCGTTAAAGCCGCTGCACAAAGAGCCTCCCACCCAGAGACGCCACACGCACCCCAGCGAACCAGTAAAAGCGTTGGCCAACAAAGACACGGCAGTCACACGCTCACCTGCTGCACGCACCGCCGTTCGCTGGTTGAGCTCTTTGCAGCTCTGGCTGTACCTTCTAAACAGGAACAATGCAACTGGAGGGGGGGAGCGAAAAAAACCCACTCAACTGTATTCAACATTACCAATTTCCACTGGGTCTCTTAATTTTAGCTTAAGACGAAAAACTCCTTTAAGATAACCTTGTTTCTTCCACTCATTTGCAATTGTACGTTCCTCATTCCACTAAGTACTGGAAAGCAGAAAACCAAACATAACTTCTCTTCCCCCCAAACGCCCTGTTGTCTCACTTACGCTATTACTTTATCATTGCTCAAGGAACTGATCGCTCTTCACCTACATTAGACGCAATTCTAGAAGTGGCAGGGAACGAAGGCCTTTACCCACATCTTAACTTTGTAATAACAGAATGAAGGTAAGAATTGTTAATTCAGTTCCACTGTACTAAGAAATCACCTTTTGAGCAGCAGAAAATGGGAGTTGTCCATTTTCACGGCAATTGTCCTAAACTCAGGAAGCCACGCTTTTACTGTCAGTACGCTAGCACGGCTTTAGGAAAGCAGAAGCCACACAAATCTCTAATCAACTGCAGTCCCTGCTTGCTTCAGTGGGCAGACTACAGCCCTCTGTTGTGGGGGAAATAGAGGAGTTAGTCAGCTGCCAGAACACTGCACACAGGATCTATGAAGTGCCCCGAAAGGCAAGACGGAGGCTTCTAGCCCACAGTTCCTATTTATTCTTTTATTCAAGTAATTTGATCTATGCACCTGGAGACTTCTCTCGTGATCAGTTCTCTGGGTATAGGAATCCACTCACAGAGAATCATAGAATCATTTTGGTTGGAAAGGACCTTTCAGATCATCGAGTCCAACCATTAACCCAGCACTGCCAAGGCCACCACTAACCCATGTCCCTCAGCACCACATCTACACGGCTCTTAAATCCCCCCAGGGGTGGTGACTCCACCACTGCCCTGGGCAGCCTGTGCCAGTGCTTGACAACCCCTCTGGGTGAAGAAATTGTTCCTGATCTCCAATCGAAACTTCCCCTGGTGCAAAACTGTCTGATCATGATCAAGTAATAACTTTCTAAACACAGTTATTATTCTCTGAACTGTTATCCTTCCCCCCAAATCTTGACTAATTTAGATTTGCTTGTTTGACAATTTTCAAATATTTTAAAAACAGCATTATTAATTCTCATACTAGAACCTTTACACATAATCTGATTTCCAAATACTGATAATCTCCATATACCCTGTGTGAAGAACAAAGAGGATCCTCCTCTGTGCTTATTTCTCTTTCAGTGCAACAGGCCACAAAACTTTAACTACTGATCGGAGGCTTTATTTAGTTCAGTAGTATTAAAAAATAATTCAACTTCTAAGTCCTTTTTGCATTTTTCACGTAAAACGTGTCTGTGAAACATGCCAGACTGGCAGCATCGCTATCCTCTCACCGAAATGGAATTCAGGCTAAAAAGTGAAAAAGTTCAGAATGCTGAGGTATGGTTTTTATTCACATTGCTGACCATTTCACACGGCTTGACAAGGTGAGATTCCTAGCCTCAGCCACTAAGAAAAAAAATCCCTTTGGAAGAAACAAAAGCTGCATGGATCGTCCAAGCTCTGTCAGCACATCAGACGCTGTCAGGCCACGAACCTTTCCACATCAGGACCTTCCACTCTCGTGATGGATGAAAGCAATGATGTCAGCAATGACAAGAAGGTCTATATCATGATTAGGTATTTTGATCAAGATTCAAGACTTGTGAAAAAAAACGATCTTTTGGCAAAGCTTGTCTAAAAGTGCTGAGAGGTTTTTGCATCACTTAATTAGTTTTCATCGACTCCCACATTCTACAGACACGATAGGATTTTCCTCTGACTCAGCACCTACAGCAAGCACACTCACGACTAAAACGTGTCGGCCATTCTATATAACCTCCCCCGTGTGCCACTTCCATACGTTTGATAAACAAGAATGATGTCAAGGCCATATTCTCTAACAAGCGGGGACACGTTGATTAACAACTCTACCCCGCCAGTATAAACTGAAGACAGGATTGCCGTCAGTGAAAATACAGTACTGTTCCTCTTCCTGCCATATCATCAGTGGAAGAGGAAAGAAAAATGTGAAAAGAATTACGTTTTTCTTCCAGCAAAGGAAGCGCCATTTCATCCTCTAACATCCATTTTGAGCTGGACAACAAGAGAAAGTCTGAGCATTACTGCACTAAGAGGGACTTTATCTTCATCCTCTGCTTAAAGACTGACCACTACCTTGAGACTCTCTATTTGCTCCACAGTGCTGTAAGGTCTAGCAAACGGGGGGGGAGCAGGAAGATGTGACTTCAGCATTCATGTAGCTGCTCCTGTCTGCCAAAAAGACACATTATATGTTTTGTATATTGCCCCATTAGCCAAAAACCCCAGCCACAAATGAAAATTCACTGCGTTTTGCATGATTCAGGGAAACGTGCGCAGTATTAAAAAAGCAATAATCACACAGACACAAATATAGCTGGAGAAAAGACAGAGAAAACAAGGATGAAAAAGCCAGTCAAGGGAAGAAAATAAGAAAAAACCAAACCTATGAGGAAGTGGAAAAGGCCTTTTTTTTTAAAAAAAATAATAAATTAGGTTATTTAACTGAAAAACAAAAATGCAATGGAAGCGAAAAGGGAAAAAAGCATACAGGAATGAAGTGTCAGTTCTTTGCATTATTATTATTATTATAGCTACTAGAACTGCGAATACAAATAGTTTGAAGTTCTTTTAACATTTGCAAATTCTCACCACTGATACAGGTACCTTTATTAGGCATGTGTATACTATCACAGCCAGCACAAAGTTGAGACATCATATTTAAAAGGTCAGTAAGCCACTTTTATTAAGTCTCCCAACATCAAAATCTCCTGAAAACACATGGTTAGATGAGGTGTAAAATATAGATTTGATTCCCAATGAAAATATATCAAGTACACAATCAAATATCAAGAGTCCTATTCTGAAAACTCTAAGAAGCAGCTACTTCTTTCCAGGTAAAGATCTTATTCCCAGGTCCTTAACAAAGAAAGTAGTTTGATCTCTGAAATTTGGGCTCCCTCTGATGTGACAAACAGAAACAGCCTGTATCTTCTCTAACAAAAGCAATTACCAGCTGCAAGATAAAGCACTTCAATCAAATGAAATTGGAAATTAATTGGTTATCAAGTATAGCTACATTTAAACATCCTTTGCATCAGATCTTGTCTCTCGTATTTTCACATCAATGACAAAAACATTGCCGGGCCTGTTACCAAGATGAATTAATCCAACTTGTTAAAAAGAAAAAAAAAAAAATATATATATCTCTCTGCTATTCTTAAAAATGAACCACACAGGGAAATAAGGAGAAATTCATATGTATATCTGGTTTTCTGCAACACTAAAAAATATCTGTCTCATTGAATCATACATAGAATCACAGCAAAGAATTTCTTTCTGATATCTCATCTAAATCTACCCTACCAATCACCTGCCATTTAGAGCTTGAGATATTGTGGGAGAAAAAGACGACCCGTACTGTGTGACACTGAGGAGTCAATTTAGACCTAACGCAGAAGTAGTATTTTTGAGGCAGAAAGGTACTTTTTAGTAACTTGTAATTGTTCTCTTGATGTGTGATATAAATAAAAAAAATAATTTTTCATCTTAAATACACAAGAAATTACATGACCTGAAGCTGGTAGGACGTAACATATTTTCATAAAACAGAAGTCACAAATAGGAATTTTGGGGAAAAAAAAACCTTCTGTGCAATGTATTTGAAAGCTTATTTGGCAGAGGACTACTGGAACCCAAGAACAAAACCACTTCCAGAAAAAACAATCTTATATAGTGCTAAGATCACACTATTTACTATATATCAGTACATATATTTTACAGGCACATCAGAAAAAAAAAAAAAAAAAAAGAATAGATTTAACAATAAGAGCACTACAGAAATGAAGACATCTTTTACCTACAAATATATATTAAGGAACAATAATAATCTATTGTAATTCTAATTCACTCTTGCCCAAGATAACATTATCTTCTTTAAGCAGAAATGTGTAACACTTTTAGGCGCTGGAATATTCTGCTCCCAGGGACCAACAGTTTCCATCTATCCACAAACCAACCCAGCGTAATACAACGTTCACACACACACACCCCCTTCAGCAGGCCCAACATCTATGGGTCACAGCTCTTGCTTTTTCTTCTGAGATAACAATCATGGGCTCCTGCACCAACACCTGTCATACAGAACGGATCAGAGTAACACTTACTTTACGTATCGCACAATCCTCAGACAGTAATATCACATTCCCTCTTCCGTATTTCACAACGCACACTCTTCAATTCCGTCCTTGAGAACCACACCGCCTGCTGCCGTTACGCTACTACAGAAGCGGCACATACTCAGATCTGAGCTACACAGCCTCCTATTGGGAGATGCCCATTAACAAACACCCAGTAACGCAAGATAAACAGCAGCAATAAGAGAGAAAAATATATCAGGATATGAAGAAGCTGTGATAATAAAATACCTCATTTGCGATTCAAACATTGCATCTTCATTCTCATTTAATAGTGTTTAGTAAAATATTTAAATTAAAAATCTTGTAGTAAACTTTATTGGTTTGTATCACTGCTACACTTAGATTGGAACGCTGCCCTTATTAACCACAGTGAAAACTACAAGATGATGCATCATACAGTATGTTTCCTAGTTACACATATAGTGACAGCAGCATTACTTCACAAAACAACCAACAAAAGATGTAAAAATGGGGTTTGTTATTACGGACAGATGATTTTTTTTTTTAAGCATTTGTTCAGTTTCTGAAGTTTATCTACCGCCTTACCAAAAAAAGGCACCGAGGCTGATAAGCTGAACTTCTGAATGGCAAAGAACAAAGGGAAACACTGATTTTCCTAATTTGCAAAATCATGGTATCTTTACATATTACCCTTTATATCTTCCTATTTGCAGAAACAAGAGAGTGATTATTGAAAGGTGGAATTACACCAATAACGAAAACAAAACCAGTGAACATATTTTATCGAATTAAAACAGTGACTTTACAGTAACATATTACACTTTGGAAACAATAAAAGGCTCCAAATTGGTCAATGTGCAAATAATCAGGTCAAAGGCCACATAAAAGGCTGCAACACAGAAAAACAATAGTACTAATGGACACCTTCAGTTGTTTGTCCTTCAACTGTCAAGATACAGACAGGAGCCATGTGACAGGCATACCCAGCTGATCTATCGTATCCCATGATAAGTACAGGTCTAAGACACGTTACCTGAAAAAAGGAAAACCCCACTAGTGGGTGAAGTTTGTTCCACAGAGTTTCCTACACACAGGAGCCTGCCCCAGAAAGTGTATTTCCCTGCAAGCAAAAGGCAAAGCAGAGCCTCCAGCTGAGACCACCACACCGCACTCCGGAACAGCGAAGCTGCGTTGCTCCCCGCTAGCACAAAAAATGCAGGCCCTGAGAAAGGCCCTCAGCAGACACGAGAGAGGAGCCAGCTGAGCGAGTCTTACACACCGCAGAGGCATTAACAGATATGCAACAACTATATACCCAGTAGGAGAAAAGTATTTTCCTTCTCTCAAAGGTAAGATAAGTACTGTTTTAATTATGGCAACAGTGTCATTTACACCATGGCTCTGTAATGCCTAGTTAAGGAAAACAAAGCAGGTGCAGGTGATTTACATTTAGTTGGACTTGGTAATCTTTTGTTATAAGCTTAGTAGCAAGTTCTTCAGTTCTGTCTTTGATGGATTACGGCATATATTTACATTGCCAAGTTCTCCCTTACCCAAAACCTGAGGGGAGAGGGAGAAGGGTTGATTTTTGTTTTATTAAAATTAGCTCCTTTGTTTTTCCATGAAAACAGACAATTATTTCCATTCAACTTTATCCGTGCGGAAACAACATACACAACTTTCTTGTCTGTAGCTCCATTCTGTCAACTTACAACATTTTTATTATTCTGAGGAAAGACAACAAAAAGAATAGAAATTTAACCTCTAACGCTCAGGTTTCACTGTACTCACTCCCACAGTTTATCACAAAGTTACAAAGATCACCTGTGTCAACATTCTCTCATAACATGATATAGCAGCAGGACAAGAAAAGCCATTTTGTACTTTCCACAATTGTGAGTTTCCTTAAGGCACACTTTTATGGAATCCTCCTCTCCCGGGACATTGTGCTTTAACCATCAAACCAGCATAAACTACAGAAATAACAGAACAACTAAAAGTTATCTTTTAAAAGATCACATTGGGTAGACTGTATTTTAATCCTCGTGCATCTTATTCCAATGAAACTTAAAAGACCTCAGAACCGAACTTACTACTTCAAGATGGTAGCAATATTCTACTCTTCTGGTCAAAACTTACGACTCTGCATGCACTCCTAGTATCATTCTGACACAAAATTAAACAATTCACCAAAACATCCTAAAATATAAAACAATTACACACCGAATCACAGGGTGGTTGAGACTGAAAGGGTGGTCATCTCACCAAATCCCCTTGCTCAAGCAGATCGACCTAGAGCCAGTTGCCCAGGACTGCGCCCACACGGCTCTGGAGTGTCTCCAAGGGTGACATCACAATCTCTCTGGGCAATCTCTCAGTGCTCAGTCACCCTCATGGTGAAAAAGCGTTTCCCAATGTTCCGGGGGAACCTCCTACGTTTCCGTTTGTGCCCACTGCCTCTTGTCCTGTCACTGGGCACCTCTGAAAAGAGCCTGGCTCCATCCTCTTTCCACTCTCCCTTCAAGTATTTACACACATTGGTGAGATCCCTGAGCCTCCTCTTCTCCAGGCTGAGCAGTCCCAGCTCTCTCAGCCCTTCCTCACAGGAGAGATGCTCCAGACCCTTCAACATCTTCATGGCCATGCACTGGACTCTCTTCAGTAGCTCCATCTCTCTCCCATACTGAGGAGCTCAGAACTGGACACAGAACTCTACACTTCTGACAAAGTTCACCTGTCCTTCAGCATGTATTTGGTTGTATAGTTGCCAATTGGACACCCACAAGGCTATGGGCCCGGATGGGATTCACCCCAGAGTAATGCAGGAACTGGCAAATGAACTTGCCAAACCACTCTCTATTATCTACCGGCAGTCCTGGTTAACTGGAGAAGTTCCAGCTGACTGGAAATCAGCAGATGTAACGCCCATCTACAAGAAGGGCCAGAAGGATGATCCAGGGAACTACAGGCCTGTCAGCCTGACCTCGGTGCCAGGCAAGGTGATGGAACAGATCATCCTGAGTGCCATTACACGGCACATGCAGGCCAGTCGGGGCATCGGGACCAGCCAACATGGATTCATGAAAGGCAGGTCCTGCTTGACCAACCTGGTCTCCTTCTACGACAAAGTGACCCACTTAGTAGATGAGGGCAGGGCTGTGGATGTATCTATCTAGACTTCAGTAAGGCATTCGACACTGTCTCCCACAGCATCCTCCTAGACAAACTGGCTGCCCGGGGCTTGGATGGGTGGACTCTTCGATGGGTTAAAAACTGGCTGGATGGCCGAGCCCAGAGAGTGGTGGTGATGCATGGATCACAGCAATCCTGAAGACTTTATTAATGGCTACCTTTTGAAAATAACTATAGCTTTATGTTTCAGATTATTTTCCTTTTGCTTCCCTACTCTTTCCAGGCAAAAGTAAGCTTGGAAGTACTTTCTTCTGGAGTGTGAATTTTCAGGTTCAGGGTAAGAACACAATTTTGACTCAAGTTTCTGCTAAGATGAAGGCTGACAAGATAACTTATGGACCTGTAGAAGAAAGCTGTCTGCCCAGCGACTGAAAGAGAAAATACTGTAAAGAAAGGGCACTAAAACCTGAGTGGAAGGGACCACTGCCAGGCACGATGGGGCAAGAGGCCACAAGCTAGCTGAAGCCTGAATATATCAAGCGTTTCTTACTCGAACGTCCTCGTCTTTTAATTTCTTAAAGGCTGGAGCTTGAGCTATAGAATGAAACTTCCACCACTGCTTAGCACTAACTTAACTCTGCTACTAACGGAGTCCAAAGCACTTCTAACAAGAGTATCAATAGAAATTCTAAGCATTTTTTAAACATTGCCCTAAGTATCAATCAATACCTGAATATCTCAGGCAAAAACCATTAAAGCAAATTAGTAATAACCCACTCTGGAATAGTTTTATTAACAAACTACTTTTTATTTAGAAGGAAAGATGGTCAAGATATAAATTTGTTCTAAAACTTAACACCCTTGCTTTCAGTTTGTGATCTACAGACCCCTGGTAACCTGACCCCTGACCGCTTCTTGATGGCCCATAAAAAACAACCACGAAAGCAACAGGGAAAATGAAAATTAATCATTCTGAGACCACAGTCTTTAAAAGATGTGATTTCTGATTATTTCATGGGTTGCTATATGCAAAATATTCCATTAAATTTTTTTTAAAAAAGTAACTTAAATGTCGTGTTTAAAAAACAAAGCTTCTCTTCAAGCCCTGTAACAATTGTACTCTTACACTTTTGCTGTTCAAAATCAGTTAAATTCATACTGGTCTAATGGCACCTAACCTCTGTTAGCTGAGTCAAAACATACTGAAACCTGTTTTTCAGCAATGATACAATGACTTCTTTTCTAACATCAACAGAGGTTAATTATTGCCACATGCATGAACCAGTGTGATTTATATTGCAATAAAGCAGCCATTTATGCAGGCTTTTTAATATCTGACAAACAGGTCTGACTCTTGCTAGTCTGGTTTACAGTATGGAAGTGAATCAGGTACGACCTACCGCATCACTGAAATCCAGTCCATCATATTAAAAACACCAACCTTCACTTGCATTAAAAAACAGCTATGACTGTATTTTTTAAAAGTCTATGGTCTTCATTTACATTTGACCAAATAAAATGGCAAGTCCTGCTTTTACTGATGAAACCGCAATCAGCTGTCCGTGAGCTAGCCACGCGCACACTCTGTTTCACAGGACACTGTTAAGCACACAGACTTTGGTTCTGAAAAATCCCCAACTAAAATGAAGGCTCTGGAAAACTGTGTATTATGTGCATGCATTTCATAAAGGCAAGTTTTAGTTTCACACATCAATGCAATTGTTTGTTCTCTCATGTAATGCTGGAATGAAAAGATAACACCAAAATAGCACGACTTGCGTTAGCCTATCTGTGCCCTCGGAAAGAAATACTTACATGGGCACTTGGGGATGATTCAAAGGTATTTTCACCAAGAGAAATAACTGGACTGCTTATTGCTTGTAGCTACATACGTAAACATCGTTCTATTCACGTTACTTAAAAGTGACCAACGTTTTCTAATTGACATCATACTGAATTTATTCTGAAAACATGATTTTGATCCAGAAAGTACACTTTAGTATGCAGTATCCACATCCTATTACGCACAGAACACATGTAAGAAGGTACCACGCAAAAACTTTTTACTACAGGTTACCTTATGTGCCTGCTACTTTTGAGGCGGCAAAAAAAATTACTGCTGTGAGCAGTGTTCCTGTGATGGTCCTCTGCATTTTCCTACTGCCATAAACCAGATGCTCTCCAGGAAATAGAAGCCCACTGCAACAACCCACCTGGCAGAGACAGTGCCAACAGTGGAGATACACTTGCTGGACAGTGCACACTGAGGGACCGGAGAACGGCTCGGGGCAGGGGTGAAGGCACACTAACACCGCCCACCATTTCCTCTGATGGCGGGTCTAACCTGTACATCCTCTTCAGTACGTGGACTGATTTTCACAAAACAGTAGAACTTTTCTTTTTCATGTCTAGCCTGCTCTCAACTATGGCTGAAAATGAACGCCACACAGAAGCTACTGCACGAACTGGACAGGCACGTGGACAAACAGGTGAGCAGATACAGTGTGGTCATAAAATTTTACGTGTGTTAACAACAGGTACTTAAAAAGGAAAGAGTCACAAAGGAACTTCCTGCATAATTAGGAGTAACCAGAAGCATTACAGAAGCAGTTGAGTTTTATCAGAAATTACTGGTTCCATTTCATAAACAGCATTTGAGTTCAATCTGTTTATAATAAAGTGTGTAAATACAAGTTAATCTGCAGCTCCAAGGCTAACGGGGCTCTGGATCCATGACAATAACTATTGAAGAATTCCCAAAAATATACATTATGTAGAATCATTATTCAAAAGTGTGTTTTATTTTTTAACTAACACCATTCTATGCATCACAGGCAGCTTTTTAACTGAGATGGTACCTCACAGCATTAAGAACCACAATGTGCATAGTGTACACGCACCAAAGCCAAACTTTTAAGGACAAAACACTGTCATATTCAAACCAGTATCACATTCACTGGATCAGCAGCCACATATAATACTTTCCTTCTTTCTCTGACAACCGTGTCTAGAAAAGGCAGTTATATTTAAAAAACAAAACCAAAAACACTCAAACTTGAATCTACCCAGAAAAAAAAACAGCCTTAATTTTTTACAGCCTACATTTTTCTGAGTAAAGTGATTCAGTGTAAGTGGGGTAAAACATTTGTCATAGTAAAGATCAGTTAATGAAGTGAGAAGACTCTTGAAATCTGGTAAATAATTTTTGATGAGAAAAAGTGTAATTATTATGTTTTGAAAACAAAAAAAAATCCTAAAGGTATTAAAATTGCATTAACGTTACTACTGAACTCAAGAAAAGAGCGCAGTCAGTGACTAATTTAAGGCTGAGATTCTGCGAAACAATTTTACCTGCTCAGCTCCTTTAAGTGTCAGTAGGTCAATGCCTGTTTACGAACACAGGCACGCTTAAATCTATTCAGGATTAAGATGTATTGACTTAATCTAACTGCATCTGAGTTATGCTACATGCCCTACATCTAATGGTAAACTTGTGTAGTGGGGTCACCTGAGATCTATACACTGCTTAAGCTTTCTTCAAGCAGGTTCAGGCCTCAATTCCAGGAATACAAATGACAACTAAACAAGCACCTTTATAGGATCATGTAGGTTGGAGAAGATCCTTAAAATCATAGAGTTCAATCATCAACCTAACCCTGCCAAGGCCACCACTAACCCATGTCCCTCAGCACCACATCTACATGGCTTTTAAACACCTCAAGGGATGGTGACTCCACCACTGCCCTGGGCAGCCTGGGCCAGTGCTTGACAACCCTTTCCGTGAAGAAATTGTCCCTGATCTCCAATCTAAACCTCCCCTGGCACAACTTGAGGCTGTCTCCTCTCGTCCCATCACTTATTACCTGGGAGAAGCGACTGACCCCCACCCCGTTACACCCTCCTTTCAGGCAGTTGTAGGGAGCAAGAAGGTCTCCCCTCAGCCTCCTTTTCTCCAGACTAAACACCCCCAGGTCCCTCAGCCGCTCCTCATCACACTTGTGCTCCAGACCCTTCACCACCTCCATTGCCCTTCTCTGGACTCATTCCAACACCTCAATGTCTTTCTCGTAGTGAGGGGCCCAAAACTGCACCCAGGATTCGAGGTGCGGCCTCACCGGTGCCGAGTACAGGGGGACGATCTCTGCCCTCGTCCTGCTGGCCACACTATGGCTGACACAAGCCAGGATGCTGGTGGCCTTCTTGGCCACCTGGGCACACTGCTGGCTCATATTCAGCCGCCATCGACCAACACCCCCAGGTCCTTTCCCACCAGGCACTTTCCAGCCACTCTTCCCCCAGCCTGGAGCGGTGCACAGGGTTGTTGTGACCCAAGTGCAGGACCCGGCACTTGGCCTTGTTGAACCTCATACAGTGGTCCTGGCCCATCAATCCAGCCTGTCCAGATCCCTCTGCAGAGCCTTCCTATTCTCCAGCACATCAACACTCCCACACAACTTGGTGTCATCTGCGAACTTACTGAGGGTGCGCTCCATACTTTTGTCCAGACCACTGATAAAGATATTGAAGAGAACTGGTCCCAACACTGAGTCCTGGGGAAAACCACTTGTGACCCGCCGCCAACTGGATTCCACTCCATTCACTGCAACTCTTTGGACTTGGCCATCCAGCCAGATTTTTACCTGTCCAAGCCATGGGCAGTCAGTTTCTCCAGAAGAATGCTTGGGAGACAGTGTCAAGGGCTTTAAAGTCCAGGTAAACAATATCCACAGCCCTTCCCTCAGCCAGTAAGCGGGTCACCCTGTCATAAAAGGAGATCAGGTTAGTCAAGCAGGACCTGTCTTTCATAAACCCATGCTGACTGGGCCTGATCGCCTGGTTATCCTGTACGTGCTGCATGATGGCACTCAAGATGATCTGCTCCATAACCTTCCCTGGCACCAAGTCAGACTGACAGGCCTGTACTTCCCTGGATCTTCCTTCTAGCCCTTCTTGTAGATGGGTGTCACATTTGCTAATTTCCAGTCAATCAAGTCCTCCCTGGTTAGCCAGGACTGCTGATAAATGGTGGAAAGTGGCTTGGTGAGCACTTCTGCCAGCTCTCTCAGTGCCCTTGGGTGGATCCCATCCGGATCCCACCCCACACACTTGTGTGTGTCTAAGTGGCATAGCAGGTCGCTAACCATTTCCCCTTGGATTACTGCGGCCTTCATTCTGCTCCCCATCCCTGTCCTCCACATTCTTAAAATTCTGTTCAGTGTTGAAGATCTTTTCAGAAAGAGCATAAAAACATATTTACAATACATCCAAGACATAAGCTTTATTTTAAAAGAGCTTCTTGTACACAAAAATTAAAAACTCCTTCTTTAAGCAGAATTATAACAACATGCTGCAAAGTCTTGCTCAAAATTCTCTTCCTCGTAGAAATTCCATGCCAGCACCTCTGACATTGTTTCAGATGGCCTGGGACTTTAACACTTGTAAGCCAAATTCAGAATTCCAAATTTACAGAAGAACTGGATTTTATTGTTTTTTTCTACTATGTGCTTTTCTACCTCTAATATGTAAATTGTTCTTAAGTATAATATGCATTATGCACACTGAAAATGATGGATTTTGTAATTCTGTGGTTTATATATGCTAATACACAAACACCTACACAATATCCAAAGCTTAAATAAGTTTTCCAAAACTGACGAAGGATCAGTTCCAGTCGTCAAAGAGAAATATCCAAACCAACTATTCAGATGCATCAAAGCAAAGTCCAGAGTTTCAAAAGTTCTCTTAAACTAAAAAAAAAAAAACAAAAAACAAACAAACAAAAAAAACAAAAACAAAAAAAACCACAAAAAACAACTTACAACAATGAAGTAAGTGCTCTAGGATTGATGCTTATAAGAATCCAGTCCATGGCCCACGTTTGTTTACACAAAGTTTCAAAAACAAAGGACTTGTTTTAATGGCACGTCACTGGTTTTTAGAACACTTTATTTGGCTAAAATACATGCTATTTTCCTTGTAAGACACCTGTGCAGTTCGGCCTGAATGCAATTTTACTTGCATCTACAAAACATCTACTAAATCAGTGACTGAAAGGCATTTATGGAGACATGCACCATAGCCCAAATCATTCATTTTTAGGATTTAATGGAAACATACACAATTTAAGACACAACATATTTACGTATCAAATCCTGAAATCGCTTGTCAAATCCAAAAATGAAGCAGCTCTTCAACTCTATCTTCTACTGACACATTAATCTGACTACTTATGGACTGTTTCTCAAGGCCATAACAAAAACCCCATTCTCAAGTACTTTTTTTTCCAAATCAGATGAGTCACAAAAAGGTAAAGCAAAAGCTGCCAGAGTAATTTAAGTATTTATTTTATCCTCCCCTCTAAAACATGTGTTCCCATGGAAAGAGAAGGAGAAACTAAGTCAGACAGTTCAGTTGCTGGCTGCTGGTTCTCCTGTTCTGCTTTTGTTCCCATGGCAACTGATGTGGCATCCAGAAAAACAAATAAAATTAAAAGGATAAACAGCAGCTGAGGGCAGAAGTGCTATTTCACCAAAATAAAGAAAAAATTACCTCTGTACTCCTAATTGTTAATAAACATAAATTACAACATTAGAGGCCTCGTGCTAGAGGTCAAAAACCAGTCTGCAAAAATAACCACAGAAGTATGATCTGAAGCATCAAACTCTTCATTTATAAAACAAACTGCACAGCATGAAAACTCTTCATCACACAGCAAAATCCTTCTTCCCCCTTCCTATATAAGCACACACATATACACTGCCATACGCATGGCTGTCATTTATTTGCTCATGCATATCTGGCACTACTGCAAATGAGCTTGTCCCGGCCTCATTTTAGAACAGAAATGGCTTCTGTTTTTCTGAGCAGCTCAGCCCTGAACTGACACAAGCAGCAGAGATTAAATCCAAAGTATTCCCAGTACGAACTACCCAGTCATAGCTGTGCTTGGCCACTGGCTCAAGAGAAAACAGAACGAGCCTGCTGACTAGACAAAACCTGAGCCGAGTCTCTGACAGCGAAATACAGCACAATGTAAGGGATTCCTTCGGCCTACGCACTGCTCTGTAACTCTGCCCTTTCCTGGACAGTTTTCCCTTCTGAATGCTTTTTTCCTTTGATCCTGGAACTTCTGGTTTGTTTTTTGCCCTGCTGAAACTAACAATAGGTTATGGCCTACAACCTACGAGGATCTTATTTTCTTCCCCCGTGTTTCCAGCTAGCTTGAGACAGGATTACATACACCAATACACACTTAATATAAGCAACACTGCAACATGCAGTTAGTTCAAGACTGTTTCTTATATGCGGAAAATATATACATTAGGACTAAGGACTAGGTACGGAACACGCTATCTTCAACCCTCCCCTTCCAATTTTGACAGTATTTGAGATCCAGACTACTTTAGAAACGTATGAGGCTCATCTTATCAGCTACGGTGTTAGGAGAATTTATTCAAGAAGCAGAAAGAAAATTTCTTCCTCAGAATTAATCTCCTGGAGCTGGAGAGAAGGTAAAGAAATACTTAAATGGCAGGGGTGGGGTAAAGACTGAGTTTACAAATATCACATGTGATATACCTGAAGACCAAATATACACACAGGGGGACAGGGAAGGAAAGGGATATGGGAAAAATCCGCAAGGTTGAAGTTACAGTATGTAAAATCATTCTCCATAACATTACGTTAATGGAAGAATGCACATTAACAAACTCAGTGCAAAAAGAGCACGGTAAGGAACCAAGAATGAAGGACAGGATAATCAGTGGTGACTGAAAACACTGTGGTGAACAGTCACAAACCAAAGATGATCACTTTTTAATCCCTCACATAAAAACATGACGAAACCTCTACATTCATTTAAATCTTAGAAGAATTTTCATATTTTTGGCATCCTTATTATTCCATCTATACAAATTATCAAAGACACAAAACATCAAATATTAACAAAAATAAAATTAACAGCAACTAACTCAAAATAAAGGTACATCTACACAAGCAATAAACATTTTGAGAAAGAATAAAGGTATATATCCCTCTCTCAGAAATTAGAATTATGAAGATTTAACAAACCTAACACTGCCTTTCGATCGCCATGTTCAGCAGCCACTGACAAACACACCTTCCATTAATATATCTAATCATTCTAACTGCATTGTAATTTTGCTCTCCACAGCACCCCAGGATGATTACACAACTTAACGCAGCATCAAGTGAAAAGCACCACTTCTTGGTTTATGTTGAAAAACTACTGGGTTATTTTAGTTCCAGTATTATATTTCAGTCATATCTGAAATGCCAAAAAATTGTTTTCTGTTTACTTTGCTATTCCAAGCATGACTTTGCTGCACTTGGTCATAGCCCACACTGAAGACTTCTATATACTCTCATCTCCTATGGAAAGTGTTCCAAAACTGATGATTCCTTTCAATTTTATTTGCTTTTTATTCTACTTGACAGGGTGACCTGAATTAATATAGTGTCCTAGATGTTTTCTGTTTTGTCTTTTTTTTTCTCCCAGTACTGCATCAAACTTGCATTGTGACCGCTGCTGAACTGATGTTTTTAACAGAACTATGCATTATGACTCCAGTAGCTCTACCTGATGGCGGGTAATTGATTTAGAATCCATCGCTGTGTATGTTTAGTTTATGTTATTCTCTGTGCTTCCCACTGCTCCATGGGCATTACTTCAAATTCATCAGTGATTAATTTCATGCAGCCACTTAGTTTCCCGAGACTCTTCCAGTTCAGTTTGATCTTTTCATAAGCATAGTGTTTTTTCACCATAGTAAAACATTTTTTTCTGTAACAGGTAAAGTCAGCCTGTACCCTATAGGGTCTTTCAAATCACATGCTATTAAAAAAAATACACTGCATTGTAACCAAGCCATCAAAAAAATCTGACATCACTCATTTTAAAGACAAGCTATCCAGCAGCAGAAATCAATGTGGGTCTCATGAATTTCAAGTACGTTGGTTGTGAACACCATTCAAAAGGTCTTAACTTACTTTTAATCTGCATGTGGCTGCTGCTTTTTCAGAATAAAGCTTAATAAATAAGTCAGAATTTCCATAAACCAAAATCTATTATAAAGCATTTGGAGAATTCAAGCTAAAAGTGAAATTTTCTTACAAAATTGGGTATGTACATGAAGTAATCTGATCTCCCTTTGCCTACGTAATGCAACATTTTAGAGTCAGTTTTGCATTTTTCTGTCCATAAACACTAATATGGATGTTCAATAAACAAATAATTCCTTAACTTTTATTACGATACTGCAATGGGATGGGTTACAGCCAATAGGCTCAGGGCTAGACAGACCCAACCACCACATCAGCTGCAAAAGAAATAACTGCCTTTTCAATAAATTGAAGAGACACAAAATGAGAGGGCCATTATGCCCTTTTTTCAGGAGAACAGTGTAGGTTTGAATAGTTTTAACCTGAAAAAACGGGCATTAACTGACTCTCTGAATGTCCTTCCATGGCTAGTAAGACAGGCAAACAACTCACAAGTACCAGTCATTTACTTGTCTTCCTACTTTTTTCTCCAAGTAAACCATTACAAACTTTAGAATTAAAAAGTATGAAGGAAAAAAGTGTGACAATTAGTCACACCAGCAGCTATCCCTTCTTACCAAGCCAGAGAAACCTTTCAACACGGTACTACATCACTGTACACCCAAAACTACACATGACTCTTCACTTCCACCCTTGACATTTTCAGATCGTAACACAACTAAGTAACACAGGTAACTTCTCTAGGCTGTTCCTTTACTTCTGTTAGGCTGGTAAGAACTATCTACCAATCTGCCCAATGCTGTACTTAAACAGGGGTCACTGCTCATCTCCAGGCTGACTAAATCCAAACATCATAAAATGCAACTTTTGCTTCTAAACATCAGATACTCCACACCTCAAACGTTCCTCTCAAACATCTCTGAAAAAAACTGTGTGCCCAAGCGTTTGTCACTGCTTTCCACAATCAGCAGTTCTTGCTAAACAACATATTACAATTATGCTATTTTCGGCCAAGAATACTGATTCACTATTTGTGGATCACCTTCTCCATCATGGGTCTCCCCTAGAAGTTAGCATATGATTTTTTTCTAAAAAATCTGAAGTGGCTATTATAAAGAATTAGACTTGAAATCTGGCACTCAAATACCTCTTTACAATTTAAGCGAACTTTTGCAGAAAACCACAGATGATTTACTGAGTTATGAATCATTCAAATTATATACGGAAACATACACTTGTAAGGGGCTGCTAAACTAAAGAATAAGATTCTGTGTATAAATAGAACATAATACAATGAACATGAGGATTTATAGACATCACCTAACTATCCCAGCACTCAAATTATCTATATTATTGCCTATGTTGCTGGAAGCAACAGGGACAACAAACACTGAAGAATGAACCGTTCCCTCAGTCCAAGCTTTATAAAATTAATGGAATGCAGGCCAGTTCTGTTGAGGTCAATGTATGAAGCAAAAAAAAAGTAATTCAGCTTTACAAAGTGTGTTAGAGATCCCACCTACCTGCATTTCAAATGCCTCCTGCAACATATAGAACAGATCATTCCATAAGATGACTGCTCGTGTATTTATTTTAAGCACTTCACAAGAAACCAAAACTATAATTATATAAATTAAACATTTAGAAGCTAAGAAGTTTAAAAGAGTGATCGTCCCCCCTACATGCCTGTTTTATTATTAAGTCTTTACGCTATTAACAGATCTCTCAAAATACATAACTCATTTCCTTGACTGCAAAAAGACTGTAGGGTACATTTAAATGCTACTCTGTATAAACCACTTATATCAAAACAATACTTTGCAATATGCTGTATATCCATAACAACGTAATTGTTAACACTGAAAATTTACTGGTATCTGCAAGAGTCAAAAGATCACATATTTACCTCAATGATGATCAGAAACAGCAGAAACACAGAAAACATATCTCAAAAAAACCCAGGAAAATATTCCAAGCTGCTCTATATCTTTATCACACACAAATAAAAGGGAAATTACCTAGTATAATCTGTTCCTTTTAGTTCCTAATGCCAGGTGACACAGGGCATTTTATAACTGATTGCACTTACTAGTGCACTTAACATTAGTTTTACCCTAAAATAAGTGAGTTCCTTCCTTCCCCTTGTGCCCCTTGACTGTTCCTTTGTACAACGAACACGCTTTTTCATGCAGCTGCAAAGAACTACTTCAAAAGTAACCCTCTGGACAGGGCCCAACTGTGGGATCAGCACTTCCCACTCTTGTTCAAGAACACGTTTGGCTCAGTGAAGATGACCTGCTATACATTTAAGCCTTAGGGGGGGAAATAAGGCTTGAAACACACTTCTAGAGAAGAAAAAAAAAAGATGACAACTGCAGAAAAATGTAGCGCTAATATCCCAGTTAAATGCCGAACAGTAAAGAACTTTCAGTAATAGCTTATTGTCATTTTGGGAATATATTCTTTCCTTAAGGCTTTTCTTCTTTTCTAAAATTTACTTCTCCAAACACTCTTACATGCATTAAGTAGCAAGTAAACTATACAAATCCTTTAATATTATTTTAATTTGGTAGTTGTTGGCAAGTTAAAACAACAACAAAAAAAAACCCAGAACAAACCAACCAAAAACCAAACAAACTTGCCAAGTGGGAGGTCTCTAGTACGCCATCCAAAGACTTCGCAGTTTCAGACATCCCTGTTTTGTGTTCAAACATCCTCCCACTTTGCTTAAACCCCATCCTTCAAATCAGACATTGAATCAGACATTCAATACATTCAAGGTATGACCGAATCAGAGTGCTTTCTCTACTACCTTGCCAGAAAGATAAAGAATTGCTGGAATGTATTACTGCGATTTTTTTCACTACTCTACACCCTTTCACTGACTTCAATCAATACTTTGGATCTCAACTTTCTTCCCATTTCTCAGACTTTCGTTGGGATAGTATAGTAGCTTTTTAACATGGTCTATACAAAATGGTGAAAAAAAATTCAGTCACTGTCTGCTGTTGCCTGATTGTCAATGATGACTAAGGAGACTATTCCCATTCAGCGTTTCAAGGGCAGGGCAGGGAGAAAAGCATCCACTTAGTTCTTTAGAGTCCCACTTAAGGTAATTTCCCTGAAAGAGCCAAAATGGGACTCTCCATTGTTTCTAATATTAGACTTGGTAAGTAAAAAACCAGAGGAATTCTCCTTGCTTTGAAAGCTCTTACAACTGTGCCATAAAGAATTTGTTTCTAGCATTACAGCTGGTGTAGAGGTTGGGTCCCCAAAAGATCTAACTACTAAGCACTCTCCTCTTCTGCCTCACTTTTCTCCTAAACCACACAATTGTAGTCTCAACTATTATCTCTGATCTAGCTCTTTCATCAACATTGAAAAGAAGCAGTGAGGTGCTTAAGGGTAACTCCAAGGATGAAAAATGATCAGAGCTGAAATGGAAAAACACCGGTTTGCATTTCTTACGGTGTAGCCTTTTTAAAACTGCTGTAAATACTTAGAAAAGACCACAGCTGTACGGAGTGATAATCTTATTAAATCAACTTATACAGCTTGAAAAACTAGACTCTCTTTCAGGCATGTATGCCTGATATTTTTAACTCACTCACTGACTAACACTGTAAGGAACCTTCCTTAACGGCTTCCCATCTTCCTGAATCCATACACATGAAGTAAGAATTTATTTTCATCTTTCCTCAGCAATACCTTCTATCTACATTCCAGGTTACGAGGTAGCAACTTACAACATACTGGATCAAAAGATGTGTGAGAGAGGGCATTTTGGGCTGCCTTTTATGACCACAGGAACATAAGGGTGTTCAGAAAACTGATTTTTATAGTCAAAAGTATAGTTCTCCTTTTAGAAGTTCCAGTCACTAGGGCAAGCAAAGATACAGAAAAGTTATCAAACTAAGTGTATAAACTAGTGTAAATACCTCACTTTATTTCTAACCTGGAAAAGCAAAAGTGAAGGGGGGGGGGATAAATCAACTTTGCTAACACAGTTTTTATGTATTACTATCCAATATTTCTAAGTATGTATTTTTCACATTGTAACAACAGATAAGTTTACCCATGTCAGAGTACAGTCATTTCTAATACATGCCTTATTTTTTCCACATGATACTCAGCCAGACTGCACTTACTACTATTTTACTACATCATCACTTTGTGTAGCATAATCACGTTATACTTCTGGGTTTTCCTCAAAAAGCACTGGGCATACAATGCATGAAAACCACTAATTTCAGCAACTACAGTTTTAGCAAGATAATCTTGGGTAAATCTAACAAAGATTTTTTACTGAGAACAACAAAAGCTACCAAAGGACTACAAGGGTTGGTTGATGCGACATTTTTAGGCTGCTTTACATAGCAAGATTTTGTATTTAAGATGTATGTCACTGCTCACCCTCACACTTTGTTTCTTCGAAGCTCAGTTTATAATTTTATTCAGCATTTAGTTAAAATTAAATATTTAATACCGAGGCTGTTCTATGATGCAAGCACAGCTAAAATGAAAGGCCTCTGTGGCTGCAGCGACCACATTTCAAATGCAGGTAGATCAATAAAAAAACCTCAAGCACAGCCTCCATGTGTGAGCAGAATGGTTTATAATAGCTTGCAAATGACTATGTGCTTGCTGTAACCAGCTGTTCTTAAATTATGAATATGCAACCAATTCATGTTAAAGCCAAATCCCAGCACTATTTCTACAGGGAAATCCCAGCAGTTTTTGCTTGTTCTACATGTTAGTTCTGTTAGGGATACAAATAGCAGTAAGCTTCAGTACAAATAGGACCAAACTATCGGTGTTTCATGCACAAAGTCCATTATCACAGCAGGGGTTGTCAATCTCTACCACTTTCCTATAACAGCTCAGGCAACACAACAATGATCTCCCAGCCAAAAAATAAAAATTAAGAAAAAAAAAAAAAATCCCCGCAGCATACAGGAAAGCCCCTCTGCTAAGCTAACGCTTTTTTGCTTCAGCCCATCAGACAGTCAGCCCTGACCTGCTTGAAGGCTTGCATCAAGCTTCAAACACTTAAAAACATCAATCATAAAAACAAAGACAGGACATTGAATTATACAGTATTAACCTCCAGGGTTTGCATACAAAGACCTTACATTTATTTATGTCCTAGCACGTTAAGAGCTTCAGTACACTGTTCTTTACACCAAACAGGCTGCCAGTTTGATGAACCTCTCTGCCCTCAGCAGGAGTACAGCGTCTTTGATTAATGAGTGCACGCTTGTGGAAAAGTGTAAGAACAGAAAAATGGGGCAAAATCCACACAATTATGTCCCTACCCGTGCGATGGGCCACCGCAATGATTTCTGTTGAACCGGTTTTCTCTTGTACAAGAGAAGACTGAGGGCTTGGGGGGGGCGACTGTGGGGTTATTTCGCTGATTATATTTGGATACCACACACCACTGTTCTAAAACAAGTATCTGATAAAATGCAATGCATTGTTCACTGAAGAATCTTTCAGCGTTAGAAAAAGATTAATTCATTAATACAATTTGATTAATATTAAATAATAATAATTAAATCCAAAAAAGTTAGCTACGTATTCAAAGTGAAAGAAAAAATACTCCCTAGATTTCAAAGTTTGAGCTCCTCGTCCAGCAGTCTCACGACTAAGAATCAAACTCAAGAACAGCTAGGCAGAGTATTTTGTGCCTTTAAACCATCATATTTAATAAATATTCTAAAGAAAATCTAGTTTACACTTCCTGTAATTTGCCAGGAAAACACCAGTAGGGTTCTCCATTATTCAAAAGTTAAAATTCTTTGTCATCCCCTCCAACAATTCCAGAGCAGAAGTTAGTTCTGTGTGAGGCTCCAAAAAGAAGACAACATTATCTGAGGGTCACTGCATTATTTCTAAGGCCACCTTCTTTTCCAAGGTTTTATACTGCAAACACTACCTGAGACAAGCCTTTATGCTCAGCAATCCCATTGATTTCAGTGGGGCCATTACTAATGTAAACAGTCCATCGGGCAGACCAATTTTTCAGATAGTGCCCCTAGACTTTCAGTAGTTTGAATTTTAAGGTTTTGTGTGATTCCTCCCTCAGGGGCTAGAAAAATCTCTGCAATCTCTTTTTGCAAACTACCAAGGCTTAACCCATTCAGCTCTTTACAATGCCTGACCTACATCAAGTGAAAAGAGAGTCTTGTGTCCTTCACACACAGCAGACATTCAGGAGGCCCTGACGGGTGTGAGTGCAAAGGCAATGGGAGAGATTTCGTGTCAATGGCAACAGGCATCATCCTTCTGAAGGAACGAAACGGATACCGACAAGCCCAGCACATCTTTCTGTGAGTCCCGCTTGCAGAGACTATGTCTGAGAGATCATCTGTCACTAGGTGAGGTTTAAAAATGTATACTTTCCTTGATATTTGTCTTTTCCCCACCGAGCTGAAAAACATTCACATGAAAAGAGAAGAAACTGGTATTAGGAATTTTGCCAAATGCATAAATTAATTCTATTAAAGTAAGCAGAGAAAAACCCTGTATCCTTCTTTCCTGTCGCTACATTAAAAAAAATTAAACAAGCATAAGACTTCCTCGCTCTCTAAGAGTGTTTCTTTCACCTGGTGGTCTCATTAAATGCTAATACCGCAATAAAATAAATCACAATTTCTCCTCCCTTCTCCAAAAAAGAAACAAAAATCAGAATTAAACTGTAAAATTAATAAGCTTTTTTTGTTTTATTTCCATTTAAATCTCAAAGGAACTTCTGTATCAAACTTTTAACAGTATATTGATTTTTTTTCTTTTCAAGGAATGGCTCAAGACCATGGCATTACACAACTGTAAATTTAAGGAAGTAAAGAGGTAAAAGAGTAAGCAAGAACTTACCACAGCTAATATGTGAAACCGTGTGCTAATTGGATTAAATGTTCTACAAATCTTTTTAACTTAAAACTGCATGATTAAGAAACAAAGTAACAGAAAAGTACTGCACCTTCCTTGGCCCTTCTGCAGAGACTGGATGAAAAGATGTTCCCAATTTCTTTTAATGACCACGTGCACTCAACTTACCTACTCTCTGCTCTCTGCAGAATAACAAACCACACATTTCAGTTTTCAAGCAAACCACAGACTAACGCCAGTGAAGACAGCTTTTCTTTCTACCTCTACCATCAACTTCTCGTGATGCTGGTAAAAGACTAAATCCTTCTGTACATCAGAGTCCCTACCTGTGTACCAGTGAAACTAATACATCCTCACCTTCATAAAAGTTCTAAGAAACACAAATAAAGACATTAATGTGAGTCTACTATTTTCCTTATGCAAATCTTCTGGTGACTCCTTGTTGATTTTTTTGTCCCTTTTTTCCTTCCCTTTTTTTTAAATAAGCAGGCAAAAACTGGGGGAGTGGGGTGCAGGAGGATCTGTTTAATCTTACTAAGAGTATCCTTGTTTCTGTTCCTCATCAGTAAAGATTAAGAGGGAAGAACTCCAAACCCCTACCACGATAAAAATAATTTTAAAGTAAAAATGTAGCAGTATAACAAAAAAAATTTTAAAAAGCATAAATGTCAGTCACAAAGAGGATGTTTCATTTTCTTCTTTGATGTGGTGGGGAAGATCACCTGTACCTAAATTTTGAATTCTGCATAATGTTATCTTCACCACAAACTTCCAATTTCTTTAAAATATGTTGACCAACACATACTTACTACATTTTGTCGATGTTCAGGATGTTGTAAACTATTCAACAATCACAAAAACCACTGCTGTCCTTGACATGTGTTAGTGTTTCTGTAGCAATTTATGATCACAACTAGTTTATAATGTGGTATGACATAATTTACTGAATCTACTATAGTAAAACCAAATTAACTCGAAAGTTGAACCACACTTGGGAGAAAAGTGGTACACTTTGGGAATCTTTGTTGGGCAAAATTATCTAAGCGATGAAAACACAAAGTACCACACTCTGTAATCTTCTATCAGAATACAGTTTGCTCATTTTCCAAAAAAAAACCCAAACCAACCCACAACCAAAACCCACCACTGTTTGGTTTTATTTGAAGATACCTGTCTTAGGGTCTGGGGGGGCGGAAACCACAGTGAAGTGATTTGAACTGTGGGATGCCCTTACCGTGTCAGGGGGTGTGTCTGTAGCAAACTGCATTTTTGGTTGTGCTAAGTCTGCCTCCCAAGAGCTAAAATCTCTCAATCCCAAATATGCCATTATAAGAACATTATAAAACTAAAAGCGGTCTAGTACTAATGCCTCCTTTCCCTAATTCGGGGAGATGAGACAGAGAGCACAAACTTCCTTTTCTTTGCAACTGTGATATTCCACATCTTGTGTAGGAACAGAAAAGTAGCAACAAAGACATTAACAATTGCAGTTCAAGCTGGGAGTGACTGTTCTGTTTCAATTCAATGACAGCACTAATGGCTTCTTAGCAGTTCCATGAAATCAGCCAGCTGTCAAGCCGATGCATCAGAAGGAACAGTTATGCACTCCCCTAAGAAAAAGCAACACATCAGGATGTTTTGCAAAACATCTGCTCCTTCACACTGCAGTTCTATAATAAACAGGCAAACAAAGAAAACGAGAAAAAGGGCAACAGGACCTAAAAAGACAGACCTCCATTACTTTCTTATTTGCATTTTCAGCATCTCCCAAAAAGACAAACAATTCAGTTCTGCTGCACTTCATAAGGTCAGTATAAAGGTTAAAAAAAATACACTGAAGTGGTCAACCAACGCTTATTTCTTCCGTAATACAAAAATATAGCTAATTATCTTCTGAAAGTGTAAGGCATCTTATTACACGTCCATCAAAATCAACTACTTCTCACCAAAAGGTACATAGCATGTATTTAGCTATCTTTCCCCTAACACCATTTGAATAATTTTACAATGTTACTGACAACCTACAATAATCTAAAAGACTGAATCTTAAAAACTATTACTTTTTCTGGGAACACTGACCTGTAAGGAACCCAGCACAGTGGTATTTAGGTAAAAAAAATTTAGGATGAGAAATACCAGTACCACAATTGTAGTTTATTTTCAATACACATTAGTCGCAAAACCTTATTTTGTGTCATTCAGAACAGACTTTGGGTCAGTAATGAAAAAGGGAACATTGCCTGATCCTCTGAAGAAACATTTTTTACTCTCCAGAGAGTTCTATTTATGAAGAACCTCATCACAACTTGATACTAATGCTCCATTGCTTGCAAGGAATTGGTACCATCCATGATTAAACAAATATCCCCTGCTTGAAGCGAACATAAAATTTCTTGAACATCAAAGAGATCCCTTAACAACTCCTAATGCTTCCTCGACACACACTTTACAAAAATGACCTTGGCTACTATTTTGTTAATATTACGTAGGTTATTGATTTTGCAGCATTGTGACAAAACCGTGTACAGCGTTTATTACAGGTATGAGACGTCAAGTATGCCATCATTTTCTGAAACTACTTATCCTCTGTTCCTCACATTTATAATCTGTCAAATCTTCTAGACCTTTGCTGCATGTATAATTTAGAACCATCTGTTGTATATGCTTTCAACTATTTAAACATTTTCATCTACCTAATATTCACGTAGCTGGCACATACTCAATTCAACCACACTTTCTGACGCATTTAAAAAAAAACAAAAAAAACCAAAACAACAACAAAAAAAAACACCACACACACTCCCCTCGAGGTAAGTATCTGACATTTGTTCCAACATAACCTTAAGGACACTTTAGGTACATCATTCAATAGTGACTTGGATAGAAAAAACGTCTTGATGTACTAACAGCTATTCCTATTACTTTCTACGTTAACTGTTGTCAATGTTTTTCCCAACCCTGAAGACAAAGAAAATGCAAATTAAATACAGGCAGTTTCATGTTCTCCTTAGTGTGACTGTAAACATGCAGCGAGTAAGATGAGTACAGGAAAAAGAATGGAAAAACAGAACTTTACCTACAATAGTTATGCCTTATCAAGTAGCCTGTGTTTCACTAAGTCATATCATGTGACCAGAAAAACTTTTATGAGATTTTTTTTTAAAAAGTGCAGTTGAGAAGTAAATTAACAGAACAGTACCTTTTGTTGTTTCCCTTTTCACAATAGTGTACACAGAGCTTACAGCCACAGGTAGAGATCTATTTTTCTTTTTTTCCCAAATGAGTTTAGCATAGCAACTACATTTTGCCACCCACATTATACAGTATCTGGAACATAACCATTTAACTACACGTAACTACATGTAACACACATACAGGTACTTTCCAAGCGGAACCTTTAAACAATACAGCTTAATGTTTGTTGCTTCCAAATATGTCCCCCAAATCTGTCATTTAAAAATGGAAAAACTGTGTGTTTCCATGTTCCTCATCCCAAGTAGAAACTGTTTATTCCTCAGGGAAGATTCTGTACCGAGTGTTTCATGTAAACCTCATGTCAGATTACTACTTTCTGTAAAAAAAATAATGCCAATCTCCTGATGATTCGTTATTTAACATAAGAACATTGGAATGTTTTTTTAAACAACCAAACAGTTAAGCAAGAATACGTATCAAATACTAAAGGCCAGGACAGAAAAAAAAGGGGGGGGGAGGGTGAGAACAACCCAAAAAGCACAATTATTTCTCTTTTACAAAACCAGACACCAGATAAAGAAGCGAATTCTTAACGTTCCCTGAACGTGCAGCCTCAACTAGGCACCTTTCTCTTTAAAGTGCGGTCTACAACGCGTTACATCAGGAATTCCGGGGGAAAGCACACACTCTGGGAAAAATTCCCCTTAAAACTTTACATGACGTCACTGTCTGTCCCTGTAACATTTCCTAAACTTCCAGTCTTATCCAGAAGGGCTTTCGGGATTTCCACCCATTCCCTCCTAAAAGAGACGGACAGACTTGGGAATAAAAATTTGCCCAAGATGGCGAAAGGCTCGTTGTTTAGAGGGCAGAAAAATGGAGGATATTGTAATATACACAAAGGGATAAATTTCAACAACCCGGCCCCGGCTGCAGCTGCTCGCTTCTCTTTATAAGGAAGCGACGCGCACAAAAGATGAAGGCAGCAGGGCCGCGGCGAGCCGGGTACGCGGAGCGCCGCCTGCCACCGGCCGGGCCGCGGAGCGCGGTACGCCTCCGCGGCCGGGAGCGCAGAGGTGCGCGGAGCCCGGGGGACGCCGAGAGCAGGCAGAGCCCGCGCCTGCCGCCCCCCGCCGCCCCTGACCAGCGGCCGCCCCGCCGCACGCCTCACGGCGCTCCGCGCCCGCGCAGTGCCGGCCGGCACGCCTGGGCCGGCCTGACAGCCCGGGCCGGCGCCGGGAGAGGAGAGCGGGACAGCTCGGCGGCGGCGAGGGGAGAGCGGGAGCGCAGGCGGCGGCCGAGGGGCGGGAGGGCCGGCGCGGAGCGGAGCGCACCGCGCCACACAAAGAGCCGCCCCGGCGGCCGCCGCCAGCGCTGCGCCGCCCGAGAGGCTGCGGGCGGCCGCGGCAGAGACGTGACCGGCGCCGCCCGGCCGAGACACGGGCTTGCGGCCACGAGTGGAAGTTTAAAATCGCTGGGGAGCCGTGCCGTCCCGCCTCGAGACACCGCGGCCCCGGCCGCCGCCCCGGACTCGCCGCCCTGCCCGGCAGGGCCCCGCGGCGGGACCGGCGCTCGCGCCCCCCGACGCGGCCGGCCCACCACAACAAAGAGGCGCCGGGCGCCGGCGGGGCGGACGCAGCCTCAACTAGGGAGCGCGAGCTCGGCGCGGCGGGACGCGGCGGCGTTCCGGGCGTTCGCCGCGAAGGGAAACTCTGCCCGGGGCGGGCGGAGCGGCGTTCACTCACCTCAGAGCTCGCGGAGCGCTGCCCGCGTCCCGGGTGGCGGAGGGCCGGGCCGTGTGTGCCGGGAGGGCGGCCCTTCCTCCCGGCGCCCTCCGGAGCCTGGCGCGGCAGGGGGCGGGGCGCGCGGTGCCGGCCGCCCCGGGCCGAGCCCCGCTCCGCGCCGAGCCGGTCCCCCCGCGAGCTCGGCTCGGCTCCACCACGCGCCGGTGACGTCAGCCGCCGCGCTGCTCTCCCCGACAGCGCGGCCGCCGTCACCGGGCGGGCGGAGGGGGCTGCTCGGCCCGGCGGCAGCGGAGCGGGCCCGTCCCGCCTCCCCGGGCGCAGCCCCTGCGCTCGCCCCGCGCAGTCGTTCTGTGGTCAGGAAAAGTTGGGAACAGTTCGTGAGGAACCGTTCGTGTTTTCCAGGCGACGACAAGCGCGTGCGAGCCCGCGGCTGGTCATTTTTAATGACGACTTCATCGACCGGGGGAGAAACGCGGCTGCCCGCCTGAAGTACCTAAATTAATCCTTACGCTGCGGATTAAGTTCAGGTAAAAAAAAAAAATAAATTAATATATCAACAAAGAATCTGTGATACAAACAATAGCCATCTACTGAAATAAAACAAACAAGGCGACCCATTTCGAAAGAGGAGACATCTTAGAGCAGCCTCCCGAATCAGAAATTCAGTGGAAGCAACGTTCAACTGTTATGCTCTAGAACTAGATAAATTAAAGTAAAACAGGCAACAAGAGTGGGGGAGTGAAGTTAAAACTTATGGGAAAGTACTAAAATTAACCAGCTATTGACAGAAGGATGTTTTTTAAAAATACATCTTTTAAATACCAATGTTCTTGCCTTGCCTGAAACAACCTGTACAGGTTATGTGTAAAAAAGTAAAAGCTGTGCTTCCCTACACCAACCCTTCGAACTACACACACGGTATCCTCCTCTTCTTTCTTTCTTTGGCATAGTCTCAAATTCAGGCAGGGTTAAAGTGCACTTCAAGAGCCAAAGGACTGCTCCCTATAAACCCCAACACTACAGATTTAAAGTTACACCGCACCGCAATGAAAAAAATCTACGTGATTTCAGTATGAGCGGGTAAAAACCACCCTTGCAGAATTCAAGAACGTGTACAGCTTGATAACCCCGTTAAATGCTGCATACGAGCATTTTAAAAACCAACGCTATTTCTAAATAAAGCTGATCTCAGCATAAAGAAATATGCATATGTAGAAAGATGCCATTGTTTTCTGTTTCCTCTTCAGCCACTGGCTGTGATTTTAATTGTGCTGGAGAATCTTCATTAGTATTAACACATGGGGAGATTTCACAAAGCTGCTTCATTAGGGAAAAAAAAAGCCTGGCAGACTAGCTCTTTTTGCATGCAACGAGAATGTCAGCCTTACCTCGGTCATTTGTAACATAATAAGTGCAAGCACAATGATTGCAATGCAGGAACACTGGGGGAAGGGCAAAAATGCTGCCTAATACGGATACGAGAAAAGAAAGCTTCTCATTACACAGTAAAATGTATGCTGAAAATTAGTGAAGATGATGTCTCATGAGGCTCACGCTAAATACATTAATGTGCTGATATGTTTTTAATTATTATTTTTGTGCTAGTTTATTTCACTGCCCGGATTCACATCCAGCAGCAAAGGTTTGCTAGCATTTATTGATTTCTTTGTCCGCCACATTCCCGGAATACAGATTTTAATCATTTCACTACACCACACACAGTAATTTCATTAAAAACTGGAACCTTCCATCCCCAGAAAGGCATTTAATTTCAATGACACACAATTTCTTTTAGCAGCAAACTACCTCAACAGTAAAAGCTGGCCTAAGGTTCAAATGCATAATTTAGTCCTGAGTTCTCCATGCTCTGCATTCCTTTGAAGCTATAATTTGACTAACTACCTAATAACTGTAATAAGGACAATGATTTCCTTATAATATGTTATTAACCCGTATTTAATTAACTCGGAGGCCAAGCTCTGTACATGTTTGATTGGGTCAGTACCTCTCTAACCTCAAAATTTACTAATAATGGTCTTGGAAAAAAAAAGAGTGCGGGATAAGAATTGAGTACGGGTACAATAAATAGCTGTTTTGCTCAGAATGCTATGCATCAAAAACTCATACATTTTCCAAGACAACAACATTGTCACTCAGGAGATAACAGGATTTTATAAGGAGAAACAAACAATGGATTTAGATAATCCACTACCAAATTTACTGCTGTTACGTACATATTTAGTATCTCTGTTTGTAACATTTAAAATAAATTCTAGTATCGTTCTTATGACTGCTCTAAATAACCACTCTAAATAATATTTTTTGCTGTTAATAAGCCAAACCATAGTATCTTGTGAAAAATAAAGACGTGTGTATGTTTGGTCAATGTTATGTAATCTTTGTTTTCTGTAATGCTCAGCAGGACAGAATTTAATAATCTTGAATACAGAACCAAGGGCCCCATCACAAACTACTTCTCTTCACCAAGTTCAGTCAACTATCCAAATTTAAACCACTGGGATATATTTGACATCAAAATATGAACTATATCTTTCTCATTGCACTGAATATTAATTTAGCCTTCAGTCAACAATTTAAAATAGTTTTAGGTAACTACATAGTATTTTATAGTCTACACCCAAATACGTTTTAAAAGTTATTGTTCTTCTATTCATCACAAACAAATCGGTTCTACTACTGCAAAACTTACTAAGGTTTTAAAAATGTATTAGCAATTCCTTTGTTTTAATATGCTTATTCAACAGAAGCTGTTGTTAGTGGATGCTACTGGTGCATTTAAAGTGATTAGCTACTACATCAGAAGGGCTCCTACCTTTCAAATTTGGCTCTTCTCCCCCAGGCAATATTAAAGCTGAAATTCTCAATTTTAAAAAATGCAAATTCACACTGCAGCATGTATACTACAACAAGATTCTCATTTCTTTTGCTTTCTTTGTATAATGAATTAATTACAAATCCAGCTAGCCTTTGCATTCTTTTCAAGCTTCCAGTGTAAGTGCCATAAAAAAAAATACATAACATGTCAGAGTATTGTTTTGTAGTTCCTTTTGTCTTTTCCGCTATGCTTATTGACCCTATCATTAATATTTCTTTTACTAGTTGCACCCACCAATGCATTCATAAACTTAATTGCTGAATTGGGAGAAAACAGATACAAAATCAAGTAACCCCACACGTTTTAATAATGATACTGCTGTCACTAGGACCATTTACGTACCAAACATAAATGTCTGGAAGGTCAAGCCCAAAATTCCTATGGGACTATGGAGGCGGAGTTCACTGTGAGGACCTCCGTAAAGCCAAAGCCAGTTTGAGAGGTTCCTCTCTTCTCCACCCCTGTTCACACGTTAGCAGCACAGGTTTACAACCCTTCATGTGCAGCAGTTCGGCTGTTTGTGGGACTACGCTCGAAGGTCAGTGAGGGAAGTTAAACCCCACATGAACGTTTCCAGGCTCTGATCTTGTAACATGGTCTATTCTAGGCAGACCTTCTCATCCACCTAAACAAACAAAAAGCTTTTGAAGGTGTTTTAAAAGGCTATGCAGTATTCACTAGAGGCTAGAAACTATACTCTATGCCTCCGTTAACAGATGTCCTGGAGTAGTGTTTGCAAAGCATGTATTTTATTATTATAAAAAATATTAAGACAGATTTGACACACAGTAAAGACCAGTGGAAAGTTACCATCGAAGAAAAAATAACAAAGTTTTTGCAAGGTTAGTAGGACTAGTCATTCCTCTGATGAAGGGCAGAAACAGTTAGCATTTAATGCATGCTATTAATAAAAAAAAGGCCAATTTTCATTAAAAAATTACTATATCCTTCAATTTTGATGTATGTTTTAAAACATTACATTCAAAAGTAGTAACAGTGTAACCCAGTTAAAAGCATAGCCTTTATGCCGAATTTACTCTGTGTTCAGGTTTATTCTCATCACAGATACTTGTCAGCATCACAGAGGTTGTGCTACCGCTCTCTGACTGCTATTTATACAAGTTACCATGTCTAAGCACACCTGGCCTTATGCCCTTACACCCCTGGTTTTATTATGTCATCCTGGAGTGGTCAAATGGGAATCTACTCCTCCTCACCATAATGAAAGAGGTCAGAAGTACAAAAGGCCAAGGAATCTTTAAAGGCAGAAGTAAGTTTATATGCAATATAAAACAAATGTAATAGCGTCGTAACTGGATTGATGTGTTCACCACTAGGTTGCTTCCATTAAGAAATACTGTTTAATGGGTGAAAATCAGTACGTAGGTAGCTTTTCCACTAAAGCTTTGCAAAGGTGCTGAGGAAAATGAATCCCCAGAACAGCCGTAACTCTTTACAGAAAATACAGATCTGAAGTCAGATGATCTGAACAACGGCCAAAATAAGAACTTCCAAATAAAGTTCTTTGAAAAAACTAGACTGCAACTTCACACATACTATCAGAGCCCAAAAATCCTCCCTAAGGAGCTTCTGCATCAGCCTGTGTTACAGACAACTTACCACACGCTTACGGGAAAGTGCACACCTCTTATCACGCATCTCACTGTGAGAGAGACAAAATTTGCTACAAATTATTTCCCTTCAGTCCTCAATTGTTGAAGGGTAGTTCTGCTCTCTTCTGCTCTACCTAAAAGACAGAGAAATCTGTTATTTACTCTGCCAACCCCATTTTAGCAGTGTCTCATACTCCAGCCTTGCCTTCTATAGCTCCTCCAGCATCTCTTTCACATCTTCTCCCATCTGAAAGCCCCAAGCGTGAACAAAAATAGTATTTTTATTAACCAGTTTGATCACTAACAATGAGAAATGTCAGTTCATTCTAAACAATTAAACTATTAACCCTTTAACAGTAGACGGATAAAAAATTCTTCACTATGTCCCCTCTATACTGGTATTCTCATTCCATTTTACAGTTAAAATAAATGGCTCTGTCTTGTGCTCAGAACCAATGTTTGATTCTAAGTCTTAGAGTGCTTTAAAATGCAAGTTGTTGGGACCAGATATCCAGGATGTAATTTTGACCCTTGGAATTAATGAAAAATAAGCTCATTTTACATTTTTCAGTCGGGTAATAAAATACTTCTACATTAGGAAAGACTTAGGTTACTTGTTTGTATTTGACTGGAAAAACACGAGCCATAGTACTGCTAGCAGTTAAGGTACTGAAAATCTTTATTACCATGATAGCTCACATTGTTCTTTCAAAAATCTTTGCAAAATAAAGTGACCAAAAGAGATACATAAAAACAAAAAATCAGGGTTAATATCCTTCTTTTTTCCCCTAAGTCTTTTATAAGAAATAAGGCAGGGAAATAACTACCTCGCAAATCCAGTTCATTTTTACATTCTTCCAAAAAATCAGATGATTTTTGCTATTTAGGCATATTTGGCATTTCCCCTTCCCTGTATAACTCCACAAAATACCTTATAAAATAGCTTAGTTAATTTTCTTTATGTCTATGAAGCTCTCTTTTTTCGGGACCAAAATTAAAGCTGGGTTTTCTCTGATCAAAGGACGTGGCGTGGTCTTTTTTCCCCTCCTGTTGTTTCTTTAACCACAAGGATTCAAAAAAGCCCACCTCAAAATTTAGTGTGGATCTGTAGCAATTACACCCACAAGTGAAAATCAGCTCTGTCGGGGCGGAGTACATCAGCTGTTACACAGCAGGCAAGAACACACAATAGTTTAGGACAGGAAGTGATGGCATCTCTTATTAAACTCCTGCTAAGCAGGAAATAACCTTATGTAATTCGCCAACTTGGAATCTGGCCGGGTCACAAGGATTAAGAACTCTTGCAAAAAGTTCAGCACACTCTTCGTTAATTTTCCATGAACTTAATTCGAAAGCACAGCATATTGCTACTGCATATATAGTACAGCACGCACCGAAAGAAGCTACAAGAAATTATTTTGTCAGTATCGGCATATTCAAGTTGCACTTGGGCTATTAAAGATAAGTTACCTTTAGTGTACTTTAAATAGTTTTATCCATAAAATACTATGCAGTTGGCTACCTTTAAAGCTACATCAAATTTATACATATAGTCTAGCTGATTTTTAGTACATTAAAACAGAATAATGCAGAATTTCTTTTCAACACCACCAATACTGTGACACAACAGATGTTTTTTGGTTGGTCAGTTGGTTGGTTGGGTTTTGGTGGTTTGGTTTTCTAAAATACCATTCATCCAACATAAACACGTGTGTTTGATCAAATTAACCCCTGGTACCTTTCAGTTACAAAAGCCTCTATTAACTGCTTCTTCCCAGAAAACGATTTAACTTAATCTGACACTGTATTGTTGCAGATAACTTAATTGATTTGATTAAATATGGCGGATACAATAACTGGAGAAGTAATTTAAGACAAAGTACGCGATACGTCAAAGTGCTCTGACTCCTCTCTTCACCCATTGGGATAATGGCTTTTCCAACACCACCATTAAGTGAAAGAAATACAGAGGACGTGGGTGTAATGTCCAAAGAATGTCCTTAGCATAACAGAATCAACCAATCAGTATATTTAATTTTTCCCCTATATTATAAATGCTATTCTAGATGAGAGCCAGATTCAAAGGTAAATTATACAATGATCCTTAGAAGTTACATTTACTTGTTCTTTCTTCATTGCCTCACAAACAGTAACCCTTACATTTGAAAACTGCCGATGATTATGTCCTTTCTATAGCTAAGGATTGAGGTAGACAGAACTAAGAGCTGAAATCATAAGCTTGTGATTTTAAGTCCTACAAACTTCCACCTTCCAAACACTAGACAAAAACTTTTTAGGAAGAGTTTTGTACTAAGATTTAGTTGTACATGTTGGTAAAGAAATACACATTCCAGAAGCTGATTGTTTTCTAGGAATTTGATTTATAATAATACAGTTTGTAGAAGAGGTCAGAAGTATTCTTCCCAAATGCAATACTGACTATCGCCATTTAAAAAAAATGTTTATCCTACCTCCATGCCTTCAGAAACTTGCTTATCTGCTATTTCTTAATCTGAGCACATTTTCTGCATCATCAGTTTGATTTCTCAACTCTTCACACTCACTTAGAACCCTCAGAACATCATCACCATGCACGGCACAACGTAACCCAAATACAGATCAGGCTTTTTTCAGGGCTAGGAATTATCATCACAGCTATCAGAACTTGAATATTCTTCAAAACTGTTTCTGAAAGGATTGAAACATGTATTAAGGAAATTTTAGACTGTTTCGTACATCAAGTAACTAGCATTTCTTCATACGAAAGCAAGCATGAAAAGGAACCTTTTCCTTACTAGCGAAAATTTAAAACACCTTATGTTTATTGTTATATACTTGGGGGTATCTTAGGCAAACAATAGCAACAAAGCGCTACTCGCTGTAACCAGAAACAGAGAAAGCCGACATGTGCATATCATATGCATATGAAAAGACTGGACGTGGCACTTAGTGCCATGGTCTAGTTGACATGGTGGTGTCAGGGCAATGGTTGGACTCGATGATCCCAGAGGGCTCTTCCAACCTGATTGATTCTGTGATATCGATAACTCAAAATTTTCACAATCTTGGCCTTCCTGCTACCTTTTCCCTTCTTCTCTCGCCCCAAATTACACTAACTTCCTTTGTTGAAAGTTCAAACTGCATAAATTCATTACTGTCCCCTACAGAGAGCTTTTGGCAAAGCTCTATGACAAAACCTTGCCTAAAGCCCTTGCTGGCATGGTAAAACAACTGATTTGTGGTTCTGTGAAAGCACATAAGAATTCTCATAACTGGGAAAAGTCTATCATGTTTGAACTTTTTATGACTATAATAGATACCTTTCTCAAATTAAGCATATCAATCCAATTTTTAGCTTCTAAAAATTAGTTTTCTGACCACATTTTGATCAAGGAAATCAGTAAAGATTCCTTTGATGCTTCTCATGTCATTATTTTTTAACATAAACAGAGAACTACTAAATAAAAAAAAAAAAACACACAAAACATTCCAAGCGTCTAGTCTCGAATTTCAACATCAAATCATACTCAGCAAATATAAATACAGCTGCGTGACAGATAATATAAAAGACTGCATACATTCATAAAATGCAAGAGTTAAAAATACCCTCGGTGCTTTCCCCAGCATTTTCAATACGCTGTATATACTAAACACAACCTCCTTTTCTGTGGTACTTCAGCAAAACGTTAATCAGCTATTAAAAAAGAAAAGTTAGAGCAAACAGTGGGATACCTACAGAGTTAACTGCGAGACCTGCAGCTGTTCTCTGATTTTCCCGTATTAACGGCCTTCGGCCCGCACTCGGCCGCATTTCTGACTTCTAGCCACGAGGCCAGCACACGGACTGGGGCCGGCCTGCGTTTGCGCGGTCCCGCGCCAGCACGCGTGAAGCGCCAAGCCAAGGAGCATCTCGGTGCCTTCGCCACCCCTGAAGCCCCATGGCTGCCTCCCACTCGCCCACCTCTTCCCTCACACTCCCGCAACCCGACAAGGCCCACTGCGAGCTCACAGAAAACGACGTGAGTTTCACCTCGTCAGCGACAGAGGGAACGGGCCCTCGCTGCGGCGCGGCCCTCGGGCCTCCGCCCCGCCGGGGGCAGTGCAGAGCCCTACCGAGGGCGCGGGGCGACAGGGCAGAGCTGCCTCACGCTGATTGGCCACCCAGTAACGCTCACGGTGATTGGACAAACTTCGTTGACCGTCGGGCAGCCATTGCGGCCTGCCTGGCAGTGGAGGGGCGGCGCGGCCGGGCCTGGCCTGGCCTCCTGCGTGTGCGGCGCGGCGGCAGAGCTGACAGACGGCTCCGGGCCTCACGGGCCCTCGCCTGTCCGCAGTTTGTGTTCACACCTCCACGCCAGCCTCCGAGCTCCTGAAAACACTCGGGTCCAGGTCCCACCTTGATTATTAAGCCTTGTCTCTGCTCGAAGGTGAGTTTTGCTCGCCTGCAGGTGACCTCGTGCTCAACCGGAGCGGTTTATTGTACAATTAAATTTTCTCACCTACCTCACTCATTGGCAAGGATTCTTCTAAACACAGTGAAATCCAGTTTATGCTGCTTTGTTTAAAATGTGTGCAGGTGTCAAATAGGGCGGTGCCTCGGAATGAGTCAGTGTGTGTACATAAAAAGTGTTAGGCAACAGCAAGTGAAATTTTTAATGTAAAACGTCGATGTTTAGGTAAGAGCATATTTGCACACAGAGGAATCAAGTCAGACAGTGGGAGAAAGGAGTAGCCATCAACACAGTTTAGATTGAAAACAAAAGACATTTTCTTCTGTTTTTCAAAGCAGTTACACGTGCAGGTGAGTAGGTGTACTTGCTTCTTAAACGACTATGTCTTTTAGGAAAGGACTATGAAAAAAATAGACTAGGCATATTTACTAACCTTTTTTCACTGCTGGGTATAGCTCTAGCATGGAACTCTACAGTAAAAGTACCAAACTCTTCTCAATCTCCTATCTGAACAAGAGGCTAGGGAAGCATTTTTTAACATTTTGGAGAAAATGTATTAAGCTTCATCTTGAAAGGAGATGTGTATTTGGGTGTAGATGCGGCCTGAACTATGAAGCCAAGAACCCTGAGCTTTAACACAGTCAATGTAAACGCAGTCAATGTAAAGGTAATAATAATGCCTCTGGACTGAATGCAAGTCTTAAATTTTACAGAGGAAAAAAAAAAGCAATTTTGGGTCTTTTTCTCCCAATACACACAGAAAGAGAGGAATAGTTCTTCCCATGAGATACCAATGTGGAAATTGAATGAAGAATTCCAATGACAAAAGAATTATAAAAAAGGCTTGATCTCTATTAGACATATTATCTGCTGTCAAAAATCAGTATTGGTAGTAGAGGCAGTGCAACAGGTTTGTCCAGTGTTGAACATTGTTTAAGAGTAAGGACAAACTGCCAACACCAGGCAGTTTTCCCATTGCAGACTAACCTCAAATGATTTCGTTCTGTGTACTTCAGTGCACATAGAAGACAGCCAAAAAATCTATAGATACTGATGACTGCAAGAGAGAAGATCAAGGTAAGTCTCAGACAACCTTGATAGCTAACCTTAATAGTATTATTATAGTGCCACTGTCAAGAGATCTAGATGCTGGCAAGGAAACTGCTAGCAAAGAATTCCTGTAGTTATATTTGAAACCTATCAGTAAGCAAGTCCTCAATAGTCTGTCTTTTTCTCCATGGGGCCTTTATTAAGAAAATATGTTTACTAAGGAAATACTGAATTTCTGAACCCATTCTTACCAAGCATTAATTTTCCATCCTACAGGGTACAAAAGTATATGCTTCTGCTCTAAGACCTTGAGCTATGCATTGTTTTTTCCTAATATTTTTCCATTCACTATACTGAAGACTTCAGATAAAAACAGGGTTTTTCATTTTCCCCAATGTCAAATGCATTAGTTTAGTTCTCTGAGCCATCCTAACTTCCACCAATTTGTCTCAAGTCAAATGAATTGACAAAAGTAATCTGAGTTTTGATTTCTTTGCCCTACTTTTGCTGCATAATAATAATTTTATTGATTGATACTATGTCCTTTCATAGAAGTCTGAGTTCTATAAGCACACCAGCAGGTATTTGCTATTAGCTATTAAGTTACCTCTTAAGGTTGTCTGAGATTTACCTTGATCTTCTCTCTTGCAGTCATCAGCATTTATAGATTTGTTGGCTGTCCTCTATGCGCACTGAAGTCTATTAAACCAAAATAAATTGGGGGGCAGGTTCCTTGGTGTAACAAGCCTAAGTTTCATACACAATTTGAAGAAGTTGAGAAATGGGGCTTTTTGCTCTCAAGTCCAGACACTAGTTGGATTTCAACTAGGGCTAGGTTGAAAGCACAGCACAACTAGCCCACTAATAACAACTTAGGTTTTGAAGGGCTGGCTTGATGCAGTCAGGCCTGGAAATTATCTCTTCCACACCTGCCCATATGTTCTTAATTTGAGTGGACTGCAAAGGGTGTTCATGAGATCCCTTTCGATCTGATCTATACTAAGTGCAGCTATGCTGGCTTCACATTCTGTAGCTTCATTTATATATTTATATATTAAGAAGTCTGCAGAATAATAAGTGCAAATGTCCATCATCTTTTGAGTTGGTTTTTTTTTGACCTAAGAAAGTAAAAATTCAAAATACCCCTCTTTCATGGATGCTTGAAAATCCAGACCAGAGGACAGTACTGGGGTTGCTCATATGCACAAGAGCTTCATCACAAAAGACAACTATATACTGATGTGTGTGTCTAACATGCCAGTGCAATAGAGATTTGGGTGGCCAAGGAAGAAGTGTCTGGATTCCTAAATCCTGGGTGGCAGCTGTAAAAGAAGAAAGAAAAAACAGACTTCTGGAGGGGAGCAGGGACAACTGACAACTTTGATTCCTATTCCATTGGTTTAAATTTTTCAGTAAACTGAATAGACAAAGAACTCAGATTTAGCTTCCTGTCAGGGACTACAAAGTTGACAGCTATTAAATGTCAATCATCTTTGAGCTGAGCAGTAAGGACCAAAAATTTACATATATTATAGAAATAACCCTGTACCTCTTCATTGGCCTTACATTTTGCTGTTATATAAAAAAATATTGTCAAGACCGCGAAGACAAAATCTCTGAGTTAAGAACAAATAGAACTAAAGCTGCATGTGTGACATAAATTCGGCCTCCTTGTGCTCATGAGCTTGTTATTGTAGTGTGGTTTGGTGGGGTATCAGGGCTGTACACAAAGAAGGAAGTTGTCTATTGAATTCCTGACTCATTTGCTGCAGAAGTTGGAGCACAGAATTAACAAAACAGTGAGTTCTTGGTCTTTAAGTTAAGGAAAATGAACTCCACACAGGGGAGCAGGCTTTCTATCTCTACCCCTGAATGAAATGTTCTTTCTTAAACTGAATTTTCAGAGCTGGTCAGTAATTAATGTTCATTACCTAAATATGCAGTTTGACCACCTGTTTTCTGAAAGTATAGGGTGTTCACAACTGCAATTGACATAAATTTAGAGCTGCTGTTGGAGCAAAGAACTCCACAAAACACAGGTGCTTGATTTGAGTATCCAAACTGGTCAAGCAAAGTTAGCAGGTATGTATTCCAATATGCTGCATAGGAAAAATGAGAAAATCATTTGTAATACATACAAACTGGTATGCCAAATCAGGACTACTTATTCCAGAAAAAACTGTCACGTAAACAAGGTCTCATGCATGGCCTAATCACCGTATTTTAAAGAATTCACTTTAAATTCATGTCTGCTCTTGTTCCAGATTAATTTTCACTTGTAAAAAAATCATTACTTACAGCCTACTTCTTGCCTCTGGATTGATAAATTCCTCATGTGCCTTTCTAGTGTGTACGTTGCTACAGTATAAGAAGTAGAAGTTTGTTGTCCTTCTTCATTTGCACACACAAGCAATTGCCAACATAATCTGGCTTTGTGGTTTGACTTCGGTTGCTTTCAAACAGGGCAATTGATTTACGGTCAATGCAGTAACAAACATATGAAGAGTTGTTTAAAATATCTCCTTGTAATCTGATATGTATTGCCAGTGCTAAAATTACCCAGCAGCAATTTGAGACCTATGACTGGAGAGGTAGTTTCATTAAAGATTCCTGCTCTCAGAACGCTGGCGTTTCTGACAGAATGATTTTACTCATGCATCTCAACCCAAAGGTGATTTTTATTACTGTTGCATTGTGAGCGCAGCAAATTAAAAATTTTTCTCAAAGTCCTCGCTTCGTGGAAAAGGCGGCGAACCTATTTTATTTTGTTGCTAATCTCAGGAGTATTTTTGTCTCCATAAATTAAAGATTTGGTTTTCCATAAGCTTAGTTCTCATTTAAAAATCCAACTTGTTCAAGGAAACCAAATTAAAAAATAGAGATTTTAGTCTAAAAACTATGTAATAACCCATGCATTGATTCCATGTCCTGTTAACCTTTTGTTAACTACAGAAAAAGCTGTAATATGGCCTTCTGGAAGAAGGAAAGGAAACTAGGCTTTGCTACTTCCACTAGTCATAGAGCTGTTTTAATTTGTGTTTATTGGTGTCCTTAAAGCAAAACTGTTCACCTGAATATTTATGTTTGCACAAAGCACAAGTTTTCAGTGAACGGGAGAATCAGGAAAGCATCCATATTTCTATGGATTTTTGTCCTTTGACTCCTCTTTCACCCCACAGTAGTCCAGTTTATCCCAGGATCCCTTCAATATCCTTTCCAGGGCAGGAGACAACACGTTATGCTAATGTAAATCCATATGAGTGTTGACTGGCCAGGAGGTTTGTTCCAACCAGAACATACAGCATATGCATCCTGCCATTCTTTTCCTCTCTGAAAGTATTAATTCATATTACTCTCCTTCATGCCTGGAAAGATCCAGCCACTGAAACCTCCAGTCAGTTTTCTTGCTGTCTGCTTTTACCGCTCTCCCAGGATCTTCACTGAGCATCTCTGTTCAGCAAGCAGCTTCTCTCTCTGTCTGTTCAGGCTCAGATTTAGAAGTCTCTGCTCCCATGCACCCTGGGTTTATCACTGAAATGGCTACTGCTATTTTGGCATTCACTTCTGTACAGCCACTGATTTTCAGAAAACTTGCAGAAACAGAGTTATCTGAGATTTCTATCCATCTTTCAAAATGGGTTGAAATTGGTTAAGACATTGAGTGATGTGACTGACAGGGCGTTTGTATGAGCCTCATTTCCTTGGGAAAGCACACTAGAATTATGTCTCCTAACCTTGCTGGTGAGAGCACTGTAACCTATGCAGGGGTCAAAGTGGCTCCAGTTACAGGGTAAGCAGAGACACACAGTTGTCCCCTTTGAGGGTGCACCTCCATTATAGTCTATCCATCAGGCCTGGGCACATCCACTCCTGTGATTTTACAAAAAGTCTCTAAGAAAACACTGAAATTTATGTGTGCTAAATGTTTACATTAGACAGATCTGTGTGAAAGAAAAAGCAGCTGGTAAATGACTTACACAATTATTTCTGTCTTTTTCAAGTCCAAAAGAAGGTGATAAGCAGGAATGGCAGAGGAGCTGAAAGTGAACCTTCCTGGAAAGGCAGCAGGAGGCAGCTGCGTGCAAGGAGAAAGGAAGAAGGCAGGCAAAACCACACAGGTATTGTTGGGAGCTATGGGTTTCTGACATCTGCAAAAGATCCTTCTCAATATAAACAGAGGCATGTCGGGGGAAAAAAATTAATGACTTAGGGCTATGAAAAGGAATCTCTATCAAAATTTGTCTCAAATAAATTTTTAAGATTGACTCTGACCTTTGCTTGAAGTTAACCACCTCCGCAGGAGCACAAGCCTGCCAAGATGTACTTTGACACAGTGCACTCAAGCTAGCAGACTGGCTCGGTGTTTAAAACTAAGCAGGTACATTATCTTTATAAAAGACTGAGGTGTAAGAGTCTTCTGGCAATCTTCTAGACAAAGCAAACAATTGCCACACACACATTGGTTAATAGTTTCCGAAAGGTTTCATTTTAAGTAAGTAAATGGTAAGAAGACAGCAGTTGATTCCTGGCATCGCATGTTTTCCAGCAGCTGTTTTGCTGGGTCCTTAATGCATGCATATGGCCCACTGCAGACTCCTCCAAGAATGTATATATATTGCTATCTGTATATTTTTATTGCAGAGCATTGGAGAAGATGCTGGGATAGATATATTTTTTTAATAAAATACTTTTAGTACAAAATGGAGGCAATTTCCTCAAAATAATATGACTTTTTTCAACTTTTTTCATTATTCCTATACTTTCTTCCGTTAGCTTTGTTTCCACATGATAAAGACACAAGTTTCTCATGTTTGTTTGTTCTTTTTACTTTGACAATAATGATGGTTTCTTGTGAGTCATGGGTTGTTGGCTCTAACAGGATACTCCTTTTTCTCATTATAAAGTACCAGCAGAAAGAAGCATATATTTGGCAAAAGTGGACAAAAAAGTAAAATAAATAGCTGGTCAAGTATAATGTTAAAAAAGCTACCCCACTTCCTATTTGGAGGACTCCCAAATCAGTCGCTAGGTATACACCACATGGAGGAAGCAAAGAACACAGAGAACGATTTTACTAACTTCAGAAAGAGATGTGCAACAGAAGTTGGGTGGAATAAGTAGACTATCATTAAGTGAATGACTGTATTAGTGGTTAATTTTTCCCCTTGTCATATGTCACCTTTTCCTCCATCATTCAGAAGCCACAATATGACCCTTATTTTAGTCTTAGACAGAAAACAGCAATTCAGATTCTTGTAAAGCACCTAATATTATGCCAGTCAAATAGGCACCTGTGAGCCCAAGGCTTTAAACATCAGTTTTATCCAGACTTTTAAAAATCCTGTGTGAATCTTCAGATGGCTCTAGGCTTTTAAAAGTCTAGAACTGTTACCTAAATGATTTCTGACAAGATTGGCAGGAGGGTGTAATATGCAAACTCAGTTCCCCTATTCTGGTCATTTGGGTTTTTTTTTCTTAGGTCAGTGACTGTTTGGATTCAGGACCATAATCAATGTTAATTGCATATATTTGTTTTGGATAATTGCTTGGATGACTGTTTATCACAAAGTAAACGTTACCCTAACTCATTATTTTAGAGCTGACAATCATAAATGCAGACTGATTATTTTAGAGTACTGTATTTATTTTCACCTCTCACTTGCAGCTCATAGAGCTTGGTGATGGAACTAAAATCGCGTGTTCTCCTTTCGCCGGCATTATCTCTTCATATGAAACTGCCAGTCATGCTTTATTAAGGCAAACAAAAGAACCTGTGGTTTTGATATCAAATAAAAGATATTAAGTGATGTAACTAATTCCATGAATGTGCCTTAAATTATGAGAAGTAATGAGTATTTCTTACCATATTTGTTCTTTATCTCATTTAGTGACAATAACGCAGATGCTAAATGACACCTTCCATACAAAGCACATTCTAAATTTAATTATGTCAAGTGTAATCACAGGAATCTAAATATATTAGCATAAGAATATTATAATTCTGCACAGTAAATCGAAGTAGACTGAGTTATGTTACAAAAAATTTAAGACATAAGCTTTCTTTTTGTCAGACCCTTATTTTGCTCTCCAGAGCTAAACTCAAATCCAAGGTTTTTAACTTCATAGATAAGCAATAATCCATAATTCAGCCCAGTCTTCCTCAAATGCAAATATTTTTCTTACCGGATCTACATTATTTAAGTTCCAGACAATATTACTTGTTCAGCAATATGCTAAACTCTTATTATAGCCTGAGCTAAGAAGACAGATGATCTTGAAGACGAAGCAGGAGACAGTTAAAAAATTCGTGACTGATTTCAAAGCTGACCAATGCTTAATTGATTGAGACTCAGAAGGCAAAAAGAACATAACATCAACCTTTTTGATTGTAACTGCATAGAAAATCTCTAACATATTATTAAAAGAATCTTTAACATTGATAATGACATATAAACAAATAAGACTGGTGTTTTTGCACGCAGTTACATGGATACAAACCTTATTTGCAAGGGAGACAAAGAAAAGAGTAAATTTATTAGAAGATGCAATGGTTATGCTCAAAATTAAAGATGATAACTTATCCCCAGAATATACACTCAGCTGTTTCAGTGATGTAATAAGTGACCTTGTCCTTCTCACATTACATTCAAAAGCACGCATAAATTACACAACAAAGCAGCATAATGTCTTGCAACAAAGCAGTTTCTCAAAGGGTATTTAAAAGCAGTTTGAGAGTATTAGGATTGGGGCGGTAGAGTTTGTCTTGCTGTGTGGTCTTGCTGCTCTTTGTACATCACAATAAGAATTCAGTTATAAAACTGCTTTAATGTGTAGCTTTCCAGAGCAAGGTCTACTCATCTGAGTGTTTTTCCTCACAAGAGGAAGAAGCAGCAGGAAGAGTGCATCAAAATCAGTTTTTACTGCAGCACGAGGTTTCTGATTTTACCAGTCAGTGGTACTGTGTCAACTGGTGCTGATAAACTATTACAACAAAGGGGAAAAAACCATGCTGCATCAGAAAGGAAAATGGATACTGAGATGCAAAAAGGGAAAAAAGGCACAACATGATATTGTGTGATTATGCAATAGAGTCATTGAGCCTGGAGTATGTTTTAAAAACCTTTCTCTACCTATACGTGGGATTTGGTATTTTAAGGTAAATGAATTATTGTGAAAGCCTTATTTCTGTTTTGTGAGTGTACTATTGCTTGCTTTATTTCCTGGAGATGACATTTTGGGCAGTGTATAGCTTCAGTGAAATCTAACAAATGGAGCAATTAACACCAGCGCAGTGTTGTTTACAGCCCCACCCAGCGGTCTGAAGCTCAAACATTTCCCATGGAGTTCAGTAGTTGACAGCCTGTACTTTTAGAACTCTCTCTTGATTTGTTTCTGGCTATATTCTTCTTATTTTTATACTTGAAAATTCAGTTAAAAACTAAATGCATTTTATTTACCCAGGCTTTGCAGTATCTCTATTACAGCAGTATTTATTTTGCAGATATTTAGTAATTTTCATCCTGAAGAGTCAAAATATTTTATAACTGCAAAATAAGAAGCCAAGATGCAAACTGTATATAGGGATGCTGTCCCTCAGCGCTAAATGAATCCATCCTTGAAGTGGAACTCAACATCTATTTGACAATATATGGCAACATTACAGACCATTTAAAACAAAGAGGAATAGTGTTATACTGAAACTGCAAAAAGTAAGACAGAGACTCATGCTTCCCAAATGAGGGTACAAGAAGTACACAGGTGTCAGTGTTTTAGCTTTTGCAAACAATGGCCTAGAATATGTAACTACAAATGCTGAGGATCTTGATTTTATATCCCAACTGAGAAACAAATAGCCTAGCACCTGCAGAAGAACGCCGTCCCCCATTACAGTACAGGACATTTGTACTCAGGTTACTCAGGATGGGTGCCGTCTGCTGAATTGCCAATGTACATAGGCAATTTATTTCCCAGGATAACCCAATAAAGAGAATCGTGCATTTAGAAATCTTAGAGCACTTGCATCTTAACTATCTTTACATTGGTCTTCTGTACGTATGGATTAGGTTTCAGTCTTTAGATACATGAAGACATTTTGCTGAGACCACTGTCTATCTAGTAAGACACATGCTCTCATTGTCTAGTGTCCTGTTCCCTGTCTACTTACTTTACATGATATTGGGGTTAAGACCATCTCTTTTTTCTTTCTGTATTAGACAGCAGCTATTTCAAAAAGATCCAATGAGTCATTACAGCTTATATGTGGCTCATGCTACAGATAATATATGAGAAAGTATCACTGAGGCATTGGCTAAAGCCTCAAGGACCACATATGAAGTGTCAATAGGCATGAGAAATATATGCAATACAAAACTATAATTCTTAGAAAGGGAAGAAAATGTAATAAATCAGGAAAAGAAAAACATGTCCTTGGAACAAACAATTTTTCTAATTGGATTTTGGATGAGGCTTTCGTAAATTCATTTACCCGCATCAACATTCCAAATAGACCCTTAATTTTTAAATAATGTCTTGGATGTGAAAATCTATATGTAAAAGTTACCTTTTCCTCCAGAAGAATAATTTGTTTCTGTGAAAACAAACCAATTATGCATATGTGAATATGTCTAGTTATTAGTGGTAAAGGCAATAATGTTTTTAAAGAGATAATCTGATTTCCGTGTTTCATGGATATTGAATTATTTTTAACCTTTTTTTGCATAACAGCTTCCAATGACAGGACCCACCCTCCCCCCTTTCTCACATACACAGCCTAGCCAATTGTGCAATATAAGGCCATTTCATAGAAGATATGAGAGAGTTTCCCCAGAAGGAGACTGAACTTGATTTTTGCCTCTCCTGGGCAAGGGGTCAGTTGACGACAAAAAGATGCAATTCTTGTATTATACACCTAACTCCTCTTAGAGATCCAAGTCACAGTTTGCGTTTTTGATGACTTGACATTATTTCAGAACGATCTGGCATTCCTCTGTTTAGCCTAACTGGCATGTTTCCTGAGTTTCTGACTCTGAGTATTTGCGTTTGTTTCCTTCATTTGCTTTTTGTGTTCCAGCATGAATGGCTGTGTTATGCTTTAAAGCAGTTCACAAAGGCCTTACGCAAACTGGGAGTGCTGGTCGGCAACAGGCTTAGCGAGAGTCAGCCGTGTGCCCTGGCAGCTAAGAGGGCAAACCGCGTCCTAGGGTGCATTAAATGCAGCATAACCAGCCAGTCAAGAGAGGTGATTATCCCACTGTGTTCAGCGTTGGTGCAGCCTGACCATGAGTACTGTGTGCAGTTCTGGGCCCCACAGTTTAAGAAGGTGTGAAGGTCCTTGAGTGCGTCCAGAGGAGGGCAACCAAGCTGGTGACGGGGCTGGAAAGAATGTTCTATGAGGAGCAGCTGAGCACTCTGGGTTTGTCTAGTTGGGAGAAAAGGAGGCTGAGGGACGACCTCACTGCTCTCTACAGCTTCTTGAGGAGGGGATGTGGACAGGGAGCTGCTGAGCTCTTCTCCATGGGATCCAGGGACAGGGCGCATGGGAATGGTTCAAAGCTATGCCAGACAAGGTTTAAACTGGACATGAGGAAGCATTTCTTTACCGAGAGCACGGTCAAACCCTGGAACAGGCTTCCTGGAGAGGTGGTCAATGCCCCAAGCCTGTCAGTGTTTAAGAGGTGTTTGGACAATGCCCTTAATAACATGCTTTAACTTGGTCAGCCCTGAATCGGTCAGGCAGTTGGACTAGATGATCGTTGTAGGTCCCTTCCAACTGAAACAGTCTATTCTATTCTAAACCTTTTGGCTGAGTTAGTTGTACAATATCTTTGTTTTAAGATATCCATCCACTTTATTATAACCTGGCTGATACTTTATCTCATTTGTCATTAAGTCCCATACTACTTAATCACTGATCCTTTGAATGATTGCCTTAAATGCAGAAATGAGTTTAAGGCTGTGTTTCTATTAGACACTTAAGCTGATTTAATAGGTAACTATGGAGAAAAAAGGGAGATATCATTCAGCTCACATCTCCCTCCCAACTCCCAGCTGTTTACTCTTGCCCTTGTACTGTGACTGTATTTTTACTTCAATTAAAGTGATACAAAAGAATCCCCCCCCCAATTGTTTTCAGCAGTTTAGTGATATATATTCACACACATAAGAATCACAGAGGAGAATCAGTACATAGGAAGGGTATGATCTGTGAATATCCGCAAGCGGAGAGTCAGGAGCTAAGGAGGAGCAGGGAGGGGGATAAGCAAGGACGGGCAGATGGTAAAGGCTATGCGATTAGCTTTTGATAGTCATGAGCCACTAGATGAGATCAGCTGCCCATGGAACCAGCCTAAGGATAGACAGTTAACACAGTAAATAGTAAAAAGCTTATGGTCAGATCTGGTCCTTGAACCAGAACATCACTAGGTTGCACAAGTACTAGTGCCTTGGAACAGGCCTGTGGCTAGGCAGGAGGAAAGGACCTGCCAATGTTAGTACAGATCAGTCTGTGGTACCGTTGAGCTACACGCTAAGGACACCTGGAAAAAGATGGAAGCTGAAATTACTGGAATTTAACTGCGTATCAGCTGAGCAATCCTTACTACCCATGAGTGCTCCTCACCCATAGCAAACCTGAGGTTAATTTGGCTTCCATTGAAAGGGAAGAGGCTTAAATTAGGATACATCACCTAATATTTATCATGGTCCAAGACTGGACCCTCTGCCAGGGTGCACATAGCTTGGCAAACAAGCAGGATCTTGTTTAGCTCCAATAACTTGTTCCTGTGGGTAAGTCCTACCTCGGTACATTGCACATCTCCCCCTCCTAGCATCCAGACCACAAGCACAGGTGTAGTCTTGAGAAACTTTAAAACGGGAGGTAGGTTGTGATGTCAAAGTGACTGTTGCTGTAACTTCATGCAGCCATAGAACTCACTCTTATTCCAGCTACTACAGCTCTTGCTTCTGTATATCTGTACCACTGCTTACCTGTAACAAGCAACACATTACACCAGTGTTATAAATCGATCAGTTTTAATTATAATAACTCTGGTAATGGTCTGTTGTTTTGATTCAGATGTGCTTTCAAGTGTCTGCCTTTAACACATTCAGAGTGTTTTCCCCTATGCAGCCCCTTTTTTTCTCTTCCTTTTCAGTCTTTGCTCCAAAAAGGTGAAAACCATTTGAACACTTGTTTAAAGGTGATTCTGCTGGTTTGATAAGTTAGTAAATTATTCTGCAGGTTTGCATAGGACCTTGTGCCTTGCATTAGCATATGTTACTTCAAAAGCTCAGTAAAAATATGTGTATCTATATAAAAGAATAAATATACACCGTAGCACCTAATCCACTTTTATAGACAGTCATAAGGTTTCAGCAAAACAAAACTGCATTCCTATTCGGTGAATGCGGTTCGACACATCCATAGCTACAGGATGGTGTGGGTTTAATCACATTTCAAGCTTTTGACACTGTATTAAGCAAGTACTAGCTTGTATAAATTTGTTTCCAAAAGTATTTTGAGATTCTGTATTTAATCAAGGTGAAGTATAGAAGAAAAATCCCATGCACGAAAGATGATGTTTATTGGTACTCATAAGCAAGCAGGTCAATCACACCACCACAATCAAATGCACTCCAAGTGGGATTTTGAATGTGCTATGATTGTGGGAAGAAGTGAGATGCTAGTAGCCAATAGCTTGGCAAGTGAATTTTTACGGGTTCTCTGGTTTGAAATTGAGCCTCCGGAGAAAAAGAGAAATTAAGCAACATTTTGCAATAACACTTTAATTGTTTTTTAGGTTTGTTCTTAGGTAAATACAGAGAAGGACATAAACATTGAGTTACGTTATGTTTGCAGATTCTGTATGGTTTGAAAATACTGTAACTTCATTTAGAAATAAAAGTACAAGCTACAAAAGAAAAAGACATTATAATGAGTTTAGTGAGTGTTTGAGAGGGATGTGGACTCTGACCTGATTACAATGATACTTCATTCTCGTTTTTATACTTAAATCTTGTTCACTTCCCACTCAATACATAAATATTTGCTGAAGTAAGATAGCTCTTGAAATTAGCTCATTGCAAATTCACATCTAGCTCTGACAGAAATTTCAGTAGGAAACAATCGTCTGTCCAATATCACTTTGATATTCAGTCTCAAAACTATTAAAAGCAGCAGGCTGAGTTCTTCTTTCACTAATGAAACAAACTGTGATTTGTTGGATGGAGAGGAGTTATGTGCACAGAAAAACAAAGTTGAGGGGAAGAATACTAAAACCATGCAAGCAAATTGTCACTGAATGGAGACATGATAAAAGGAAACAGATAGTGAGTTTTTATGCAACAAGTGAACACTTTTCAGTGTGTATTAGTAATGAAATTCAAGTTTAGGTTGCCAAAAGATTTGCCAAAGTTAAATCCAGGACAAAAACCTTATCTGACTGAATATCAGTTCTGAACACACTGAATCTCAGTATGCCAAAATATATTTCAATCAAAGAAGTTGCAGGGATATTGATGTAGGAAAATGTTTGAAAGATTCCAGAAAGTATATGACCCAGTAGTGAGATTTAATATCTAGGAGAAAGCGTCTGTGAATTGCAGGAGTGTCATGTCAGATAAAAATGGAAGTTGGTAGATCGGCAAAACTGCATCAGTTGCCATGAACTGATCTTCCTATTTGTTCTAGGGCAAAAGTATGTTAGCATCACCCATCGCTTCCCCACCCGGTCTTGAAAATGACCCAAAAGGAAAATTCAGAAGAGGGGTGCGAATTTCTAGTTTGCTAAAACAAGTTTACATTCTGTAATTCTTTTATTGTATAGCTGCTTTAAAACCAGAAGAGCTCCACTGGCATAAAATTGGACTTTTGGGGAATAAAAATTATCTTTCCTTCTGCCTGCTTTGACTCATGTCAAAGCCCATTATGCTGCAGGTGCAGGAAGCTTCATCTGAAGGGAAACGTGAAACAGAATTCTAACTTGCTATAACATAGATGAAAAAAGGGTACAATAGCTCTGTACTAAACCATATCTGTTCTGAAACAGCTTACATGAGGAATCCTCTCTTTCCTGAAACCCAAAATAACCTTGTTAATTTTGCTACCAGTAGATTTAATTGGTCTTGTGTACTAAATAATACATTTACTGGGTGCTCTACAGGCAAGCAGTATAAGCAGAAATGTTTGCAAGTGTTCCCATGCATGCCCATACATAAAGTTCTTCTTATATACATCTTCCGTTTAAAAATCTATTTAAATTACCATCACAATCATAAGTTAATCCTATGCAGTTTGACTTTCTTTGGATAAATGCTTCTTTGAAAACATTTAAGATGTCTTTGAATCATTGGTTATATCTTTGTTGATCATAGATATATTAGATGGATATTGATTAGAACTAAGTTTTGGTGCATTTATACAAAAACATTAAGGCTATGTACACTTGAAAAAAGGAAATTAAACTGCTTTCTGGTTTTGCACAGGTCTCACTGGAAAAGAGAAACACAGTATGCATTATACAAGCAACCTGACTGTAGAGTTCTCAGTCTTTGCAAGATAAAAAAATTACTGTAGTTATTCCAGGAGAGTGGCAAGATCTCAAGCAGTGAGTAAAAACAAGGCTACCTTTCCAAACCAGTTAGAACAGCTATTCCAAAATTGTTTCCAGAGAAAACCAGTATGTTTTCAATAAATTATAACACACACTTTTAAATACGTAGCAATGGTGTCCAAGCCCAAGTTCCTATTGCAAACTTACGAACGCACTGCGGGTACAGCCAGTGTCTCTGTACCAATACAATTTTATATTTTGCTACTTTTAACCTCTAGCATTACAAAGATATATGAGTATGCTAATATGGTTTGTGAGAAGTTCCATAACCCACATAGCCTATGAGGGCAGCTGCTTGATCATCAGGCTAGAGATCTAAGTATGAATGTCACAGGCTGTCTTATGGAGGATGTCAGTAATATCTGTAAATATAAGTTAATATTACATTGTCAGTTGCATGTACAAAGCTTATTTATTTGAGTGAAGTCTGCAGGACCAATTCTAATACATCAGTAATCACTCCACTAGCAGATACTAGATGCCGTATCAGTTTTTACTATAATGAGAAGATGTCACTATCTGCACATGTCAAAACCAAAACACATATCTGTGATTCATTGGAGGATATATGAAAAATAAACTAAAAATAAAATCGTGCAAAACATAATACATATGTTCATTTTGTAATAGATAAGATGATAAATATACTATGGTAAGTGCTAGTCTATTTCTACAACAGTGTGGGTGGGTATGTTTACATACAATTTTATAATAAAAGTAAATGTGACAGGTCTGTTAACATGTATGAACTACAGTTTCTGTAACATTATTAGCATCTGTAAATGGTTATAACTAAAAATGAAGTTTACAGATTCTAAGTATGAACTCATAAGAAAGAGCTCCAGCAACGAAGGGGAAACTTCCTAGAAAAACTCACAGATTATATCCCTTCCCTCGCAGCCAGCTGACGCAAGACACATACTGTTCTGCAGTTCTTTTCCAACAGTTGTCTATGTCTGAATTTCAAACCCATTTGCATTCTGGTCTTTGTTAGGAGCAGTAAATTCCTCCCAGTTGCCAAGAAAACCTTATTTTGCAGTGATTTGTCTGTTTTTTTTGCATTGCACATCCCTCCTGTGCATAAAGGAAGTTAGAAGTATTGCAAAGGATTGTTTCTGGAGATCATGATCTCTGACCTTTATCTGCATTTAACAACAGCTTAAATTCCACATTTTGTTCAGCATAGTATTCACACAAAGGTCTTCTAAATAGGCCTCTACCAGCTGCTATTCAGTGTGTAAGAGCTGCTCCCATTGTAAAAGCCTTTTCTCCCACATTTCATTGTTTTAGGAGTAAAATGTTACTGGTTGTATTTGTAGATTTTTTTTTTATTCGTTACATCTTTAATGAGAAGTGAAAGTGCTAATAGTTTGCCGTGCATTTTCTTTCTGTGACTTTCTGCCAAGTACAGCTAAATCAGCAGTCAAAACACTAATGTTTTTTATGTTAACAATAATTTGAATAGAGGTTTGAAAAATGTGATTGTTTCACTAATATTTTAGTTCCCATATACCCAACAAACTTTTACAAAGAAAGCAGATACTCTAGCTGTGATAATTTCTTATTTTCACAGCTTGTGGCCAAACCCTCCCCTGACTACTTTAGGAAGCGATAGATTTGTTAGTAGCCTTAAGCTCTAATAATTAAAAGGTTAAGAAGTGCTAAATAACTATATTAAGAATATGATTTAAAACGTAAGATCTAATTTTTCTTATTCTATCTTATGAATGTGATGTTATATATCAGAGCAACTGGAATGTATCGAGCTCTGCCTAGGGGTGGATGAAGACAGAGTCGAGAGCCTATGGGTAAGAATTAAGGGGCAGGCTAATATGGGTGACGCTGTTGTGGGTGTTTACTACAGGCGACCTGAGCAGGAGGAGGGAGTCGAGGACGCCTTCTACAGACAGCTGGAAGTAGCCTCACGATCACAGGCCCAGGTTCTCATGGGGGACTTCAACCACCCTGATACCCGCTGGAAAGACAACACAGCTAGGCACCCACAGTCCAGGAGGTTCCTGCAGAGCATTCATGATAACTTTTTGACCCAGGTGGTGCAGGAGCCAACGTGGAGAGGTGTGCTGCTGGACCTTGTACTAACAAGCAAAGAAGGACTGGTTGGGGATGTGAAGACTGGGGGCAGCCTTGGCTACAGTGACCATGAGATAGTGGAATTCAGGATGCTGCATGGAGTAAGGGGGGCAATAGATAGGGTTACAACCCTGGACTTCAGGAGATCTAACTTCCGCCTCTTCAAGGACCTACTGGGGGGAATCCCATGGGTTATAGGGCTCTAGAACATGGCAGGGTCCAAGAGAGCTAGTTAATATTCAAGCATCACTTCCTCCAAGCTCAAGATCGGTGCATACCTATGAGTAAGAAATCAAGCAAAGCGGGCAGGAGACCTGCATGGATGAGCAAGAAGCTTCTGGTAAAACTCAAATGGAAGAAGGAGGTTTACAGAATGCAGAAGAAGGGACAGGCCATTTGGGAGAAATATAGGAAGGTTGTCAGAGTATGCAGGGATGTGACAAGGAAGGCTGAGGCCCACTTGGAATTAAATCTGGCAAGGGATGTCAAGGACAACAAGAAGGGCTTCTTCAAGTACATCAGTAGCAAGAGGAAGACTACGGAAAATGTGGGCCCACTGCTGAACGAGGAGGGTGCCCTGGTGATGAAGGATACAGAGAAGGCAGAGTTACCGAATGCCTTCTTTGCCTCAGTCTCTACTGCTAAGGCCAACCCTCAGGAATCCCAGACCATGGAGGTAAAAGAGAGAGAAAGTCTGGAGAAAGGAAGAGTTTCCCTTGGTCGACGAGGATCTGATTAGAGATAATTTAGGCAAAGTGGACACCCATAAATCTATGGGCCCCCATGGGATGCACCCACGAGTGCTGAGGGAGCTGGCAGATGTTATTGCTAAGCCACTCTCCATCATCTTTGAAAGGTCATGGAGAACAGGAGAGGTGCCTGAGGACTGGAGGAAAGCCAGTGTCACTCCAGTCTTCAAAAAGGGCAAGGAGGATCCAGGAAACTACATGCCAGTCTGCCTTACCTCCATCCCTGAAAAGGTGATGGAACAGCTCATTCTGGATGTAATTTCTAAGCTTGTGGAGGAAAATAAGGTTATCAGGAGTAGTCAACGTGGATTCACCAAGGGGAAATCATGCTTGACCAATCTGATGGCCTTCTATGATGGCATGACTGGCTGGGTAGATGAGGGGAGAGCAGTGGGTGTTGCCTACCTTGACTTCAGCAAGGCTTTTGACACTGTCTCCCGTAACATTCTCACAGGGAAGCTCAGGAAGCGTGGTTTAGATGAGTGCACAGTGAGGTGGATGAAGAACTGGCTGAATGGCAGAGCTCAGAGGGCTGTGATCGTGGTGCTGAGTCTAGTTGGAGGCCTGTAGCTAGTGGTGTTCCCCAGGGGTCTGTACTGGGTCCAGTCTTGTTCAACTTATTCATCAATGACCTGGACGAAGGGACACAGTGTAGCCTCAGCAAGGGGAGGAGTGGCCGATACACCAGAAGGCTGTGCTGCCATTCCACGTGACCTGGACAGGCTGGAGAGCTGGGCGGAGAGGAACCTAATGAAGTTAGACAAGTGTAGGGTCCTGCACCTAGGGAGGAATCACCCCATGCACCAGTTAACTATAAAGTTAAGATGCATGTGAAATAGGAGAAGGCTGCATTTAATTATTCCTGAATATTAGGTCCTGATTTCTAGGATGAAGAACATAGCCCGCTGAGTCACTGGCGTGTGACCTCTAAATGGAACACAGTAAGAGCAATAGGCCCTGTATTCAATAAGGACTGTTTATTTCTCCTAAGACTTTGGCAAAAAAAACTCCAAGAAAATGGTCTCTGCAGGGTGGGAACATGCTACCTCGGTCGCAACAGCACATCCTGGATAAGCCTCCTGTCCCGCTCCCCTGTCCACAACTGCTCAGGCACTAGGCCAAGGCTTTTACAACCTCTCCAGATCACACACCTGTTCTGGCATGCAGGAGAGGACAAAAAATGATCTTTGAGATTGTGTATAAAAAGCAAGAAGGGAAGGGTGTTAACAGTTGCCACTTCCTTTATGCATGTGGGATGTATAGTAGGACCAAAAAACTAAAAGAAAGGATGTTCGAAGTTTTAGAAAAACTTATGGATTGAAAAATGGACTAGAATCTTGTAACTCAGAAAAAGCAGAACCTAAAGTCAAGATGATAGGCATCTATAAAGTCAGACCTTGAAAAGGAAACAATTATTTGCTGTTTCTCTTATTGCAAGAATTAGGAAGTATCAAAATAAATTATCAGATAGCAAGTTCTAAACAAACAACAAGAGAATCTTTTTTTTGGCACAGCACAAAGCTAAACTCTGGAATTACTACTACAAAATCTATAAAAATATCCAAAAAGTTCCAAAAATCAATTAGTAAAATTATGATCCCTCACAGGCTGTTGAAGACATGGGTATTATGTCCAAATTGCTGAAATCTGGGATTGGTGAAACAGAGGAAAGTTTCACAGTGTGCTTTGCCCTGCTCTTTGCTATATGTGTCTACCAGCCATTATTTGAGATGAGGTATCGCGTTGACTGGACCTTTCATCAGCCTAATACGGCTATTCTTGTGTTCTAACAAGGGAGTGCAGTGCAGTTCAGCCTTGACCCCTTGGCTTCACTGCACTCAGGTTCCTTTCTCATGACTCCTCACCCAGAACTAGGTCCTTATTTCAGACTGAGCCTACTCACTTCTTAGCAAGATCCATACTTACTTCACGGACAAATCTCCAAGAACATCACCTCACTGTATAAAATGGAGAGAGAGAAGACACTGCTTGTACACTTATAAATATATGTGTATATATAAATATACTTATGTGCGTATCAGGAGTTTTCCACACATTTCAAGATTACTTTTAAATTTTTGGTTCTAAGTTACAGAGTCTTTAAAAAAATTGATTCCAGCTTAGATTGGAGTAATCTTTTTTTTCTCTGCGATTTTGCTGTACTTATTTCAGAAGGGATTTTCCATTCTATTTGCCACACTCCAAATGATGATTGGAGTAAGCAGCAAGGCTATATTTCCTTTTTTTCCAAATGAGGAGGGAATATGTGTGGACTCATCTCATAGACCTGACAGCTAACATTTTATTAACACTAAATCAATAAGAAAATTATTTGGTAAATTATTTTGTCTTGCATATGCCCTTGAAGACTTGTGTTTAGCATATTTTTAAAAGTAATTCACTACGTTGTGTCAGCAACCTAATATTCAGTCTGTAGGAATTCTTCTTTCCCATCATTCACACTCATATGCATTTTGCTCTCAAAAAAGGTGTAGAACATAAATGGACAACAGCGTTGGAAACATCACTGCAGTATTTACAAGTGTTTCTCTACTGGAATTAGTGTAGAAATTCCTTGTGTGTGCTCTGCATCGGCTTAACACTGGAAGAACTGCAAGATCAGCAAGCTAACTTTTTTGCTTCATAGTCACGCTGATTTTTATGTAAAGACAGAGAAAAAAGCCACCTCTGCTTCCTTCATGTACTTAAGAGACTAAAAGAACTACGAACTATTAAGAACAGTACAGTTGGCACTCCATTAATATAAAGGAATGATAGTAGATGTAGAGCCGGCTCCTACATTTCTATCCTTGGAACTCCACTTCAACGGAAAGGATCGAAAGCTTGCCTGTGGCAGGACAGAGCTATCTAACTATCATTGTGTAACGTTAGACCCAGAGATAATGCCAATACAGACTAGCAGCCCTCCTCTTTGTAAGACCACATCCTCACCTAGGAGCTAGTGCCCGTGATGGGCTCTGAGAGACCGTGGTACTAAGTCCATTATTACAGTGCGCGTGTGGGAACATACGCTGGATGCTGGTTTTGTTCAAAACCGTCAGGTCGGCCCTGCGGCATGGTGTGCCTAATTGTGCCAGGGCTAGGACACACACTGCTCTTTATTTCATTCATACTCATTTTTAGAAACAGGTAAAAGTATAGCTCTGCTCACACACAAAGCGCCATGACAGGCAATGCGGAATGCAATTGCACAGCTATGCTGCCCCATAGTATTTCCCATTGATTAGTCACCATTAATATAGCAGCCATGTTTCTTATTTATAAACGTCCTTTCCAACGCGCGCACACACCCCCCCACACCTAGCTGCCTCTCCCTGCCATTTCTTTTAACAGTCATGCAACAGCCCGCAGCTTTGGGCTCTGACAAGGGAGAGTATGGGACTGTGGAAAGGAACAGCAAAGCTGAGCGCTCTCCCAGAGAGGGATGACTGCAGAAAACAGACATATTATAAAGGATTAAAATATTTTAGGGTTGTCTAGTGTGAAACCATTTCTTTTCTGCTGCCAAATACAAGCAAATTACATTGACCTCACATAAAGTACCGGCAAAAAGCAGATCCTGAAAGTCAGTATACAATAGCAGTACGCTATGCGCAGCCTGTTCCATTGGGAGATATAAAAATAAATGAGAACATTTATATGGAGGTCAGAACAACTTCGTGTGACTCAGCACACGGAGTAGGACAGCGCGGAACGAAAGGCCGGACCTGCGCGCTGGGGCCCCACGCTGCTCTCAGGAGCCCACGGCTCGAGCATCGCGTGCTGTCTGAGGACCCCGGAGGTCACGCGGGTTAGATGAACGCAGAGGCCAGCTTCAGGTAACTGGCCTATAGCACATCCTCAGAAAAAAAGACATGAAGCATTAAAGCCAGTTATGTTCTTGCTTGACCCTTAATGGCACCTGAGAAAGAAAAGGTATCTTGTACCATCAGTCTGTGTCTGTGAGGATAAAATAATCAGTCACCACAAAAATGAAGACTGAAGATGTGTGTCACTACCTGTTTTCGACGTATAGCTCTGGGCTGCGAGGCTGGTACTTGGCGTCTCTTCCCACAAACACGTGAGTGTCCAGCATCGCCGTCTGTGCCTGTCATCGCATCGGTGACAAACGCAACAGAAGGCAACAGAAACGCCTCAGTTGTCCCATACCCCGCGGAGTCAAGGCGCATCCTCACTCCCTGGCGCGTTTCCAGCACTGTCTATGTTGTCTTGCTATTTCCAACCCTCTCTCTGGGAAGCAAAGGGGCAGATACGCTGCCTCAGGCCCAGCTGGGCCTCCCTGATAAAAACCTCCAAGAATACCTTGCACCAAAAGCAGAAGTGTGACCCCATCTCCTCTCTTCCCCCTCCCCATCTCTGCTGACTGCTGGCTCCCCATCCTTGGTGAAGGCAAAATCCTTTCCTTTTCTCCTGCAATTTCTTTACCTTAAGTTGGCATAAAATGGTCACAATAAAAAGTACAGTTTGTTTTTTTAGTGCAAATCACTTGTTATCAGGTAAACTCTAACTAGGCCTTTGTTGTTTTTATGTACACGCCCTCTCATTTTAAAGCAATAATTATATATTTTTTAAAATTACATAACTTTATTTACCATATCTGCACTGCAAAGCAGAAGAAAGGCAGACAGGGAGCAGTTGAGCAGCTTTCCCACAGGTGAAATACACTTCTGGTAGATATAACAGTAGAAGCCAGGACTATGTTCCTAATCCTACACTTGATTTATTAAATCAAATCTTCTTTATTTTCTTGTTTGTGTTAGGCACAAGAAGAAGAGATTTACTGTGGTCTTATTAAGTGCACAGCAAAACACAGTTGTTCATTTTGACTTTTTCTTAGTTGAACCTCAAGAAAGGGATGTTCATCTTTTCAACAATGTACCAAGAGCAACAGAGATGTAGTTTCACCAAGACTTGTAAATGTCTTCTGTCTTAATCAGAGTCATTTGTTCCTACCCATAAAAATGATGGACAGAATATAAATTTAGGAAAATAAATAAATAGATAGATAGATGGATGGATAGATAGATAAATTCAAGTAGTTATTTTGAGAGGGAGAGAGAAAGAAACTGTACTGCCTGTATTTCAATTACAGGAAAAGCACAATGGTCCCCCTGTTGTGTGTACATGCAACTAACAATTCCTGATGCTTTGCTCCTCCCACTTCCTTCTCTGCTTTAACACTAAATTAGTCACAATAACACACTAACAATAATTATGTTGTTCCTGGATTCCAGTCCATTCTCATCGACACACTAGTAAAACATATTGTGCTCCCCACCCTACTTACATACTATCCTCAGTAACAGAGCTCAGATATGTTTCACTAAAATCTTACATTGCTATTATTCTTGTTCAAAAACTTTTTTAACCCCATATGTTTATGTATATATGTACGTGTTGGTTTTGTGCAATTATTTGATTCTTATAACTTAGGCACATAGATACCTCAAGGCTATCCAAGTTTTCTTAAGTTTTCAGTAGCAGAAATTTCTTCCTAAATGACAATAAGCAAAGACACTTTCATCTTCAAAGGAGTAATTTCCACTGCTTTAGCCTGGTTTAAGCAATAGAAATTAACTGCCACCTGGGTTTTTCTGCACCTGCAGAGATCAGGTATTCCTAAATCTGCAAGCACTGTCCCTAACTGAAGACATCATCCTGGACAGGAAGATGGAAGAGAAAACTGATGTCTAAACATTCTGTTATCTCTAAAATGTTTTGTGACTTTTCACTATTAGCTTCATATATTAAAAAAATGCTAATCAATCCATATATGTGATTTCAGGTGAAGAATTATTCCTATTTATTAGGATATTTGTATACAAGGTATACAAATACATAGTTTTTTTTCTTTTTTTTTAAGCATATAATAAAAGCTATTGGAAAGGGGAAAAGTAGTTATGGTTCCTGTTGTCTGCTGAAGAATATGTTAGTTCTGAATTATTTTTTTGTTTCAAGTTTATGTGTATCTGATATTTGCCTTGGCTTTAGAAAGAAGACTAGTTATTCCACAGAAATGAATGAAAGAGAATATAGGTATTGCAAGAAGACAAACCAGCAGAAGCATTTTGATTGATGTTTTTAATTCAAATCAGCTGTAAGAGCTCACTGGTGAATAAAACGTTACTAGACGTTGAATTCTGTGCCTCATAGAGCTTTAGACCTCTTCCTGACTTGGGAGTATGCAGTTGAAGGAAGTAGACTTTAAGCAAAGATTTTAGAACTTTGTCACTTTCTATAATATTAGAATTCTAGAAATAGTAACTACAGAAAAAAAAGAACTAACCACCTTTATAAAACAAAACCAAATCATTTTTAAAATTCTAAAATATTTCTATAATTTTTAAGATGCATTCTTTTACCTTGCAAAATTTATCTGTAGTCTAAAACTAAAATTTTTAAAGACACGGGTACACTTGGTCTGTCTGCCCAAAGTATTATTACCTGACAAATTGAATTTATTAATATGATTTGATTGCCTTCTACTTTACACTCTTTTAAAGCAAGAACAGGTGTAATTCAGAAGGCACACAAAACCTTCTTGATTAAAATAAATCGGTAGCAGAAAGAAATATTTTTAGGCTTAAAAAAATATTAATTATCAGGAACACTGGAGAATTATTTTTTTCTGGATACAGAAAAGGAAGTATAGATTTGTAAGGTAAAGTAACAAGAAGAAAACCTTTTTAAAATGGGTGTGCACCGCAATGTTTTATCTCACAAAACTGGGACCTGTATGGGCCAAAATTATTTCAGTTTGATTTTGATAAAGTTAAAAAGTCTTTTCCTTTCAAAGCTTCCCATATCAAAATTTGGTTTTATTTAAATTACTTTCCCATATCAAAAAGTTTAAAAGCAGTGATTTTGACCTTGTCTTAAAAAAATTACTATGCTCAAAATGCCTGCATTGTAAAGGCTAGACACATATTTTGATAAATTATTTATTTCTGTAAGAATTATGCAATGTTTCCCACTGGCAGTGTTACAGTAGTTTCTTTAAGGCTTTATCTGTTCTAAATTCTTCTGTCTCTTTAATAAACTATTTTTTTTTTCTTTTCTCGTATCACTGCTGCGTGCTTTGCAGTTCGGCCTTTCACAGTCACCATACTTACAAGGTTTGTTTAAGCTGTGGACCATGATCGGGATTTGTCCTCTGAGGACAACTTTCTACTTCCCTGCCCACTTGCAGAAATCTTTCCTGTGTAATGTTTACCACAGACAGTCTAACATGACCTCTGCTTTTCCTCACATCCAGTTTTCCCTCCTCTATAACATGTTCTAAACTTATTTATATGGTTCAGCCGTATTGTTCAGCAAGTCAACCAGGAGCAACCCCGGAACTCTTCCTGGCGGGCTGGAAGCCAGGGAACCTGTAGCACATTCAGTGTCATGCTCAGTAACAATAGTGCATGCGACAGCCTGCCGGTAAAGTACAACACCGAGAAGGGAAGGCAAGGGTTAAATTAATTGAAGATAGCCCTTGGAATCCGTATCGAGTCAACTGTAGCGACTGTCTCCATAGTACTTGTTTTAGCTGAAACAATAAAAAGAACAAGTCCACATATAACCTAAAGAAACTCTTCAATGCAGAAAAAACACAGTAAGAGGACGATTTGAGATTGTCCTGGTTTTGTCTGTCTGCAAGTTCTCCAACCTATTCCTTTTCTGCAGGCTAAGGTGCACATACACAGCGAGTGGTGTATTCCAAAAACTGTATTTCATAGCGAGTGTTGAATGGACGGACTTTTGACCAAAGGATGCATTTTCCTTTTTCTAGGACACAATGTCTGCTATCCTGCCTGTGCCCAGCTTTACAAACTTGAATGGTTACTGTAATATTTGGGACAATCTATGTGAAGACATGGCACATCCAAAAACCTTTTATTGATTTGGGACCTTTTTGCTGCCATTTCTCACTGAAAGGAGAGGGTCAAAATTCTTGGGATATTGTCTGAAGTCCTTCATAACAAATGAATATTCAAGATGCAATGTAAACTGCATTAAAAAAAATATTAGTGCTTTCTAACAAAATTCCTGCAGTCTTGTCAGAAATGTTGTGAAAACTCTTTGAAAAGTGTCTATCTCCAGATGATTATTAGAAGTGAATTTCCCTTAAGAATGACCTACTAATATGAGTAGATTAAAACTAGACAACTAGACAACACCAATTACAGATCATCTTAAAATTTCAGACTATGATCTACTGAAGTGAAGGACAGACTCTATGAAAAGTTCAGTTATTTGTGCAAAAATAGCTTTTGGGAGAGGATGTAAGAACGGACAGTTAGGGATAGTAACTCTGTTAATAATTACCTGACTTGGATCTGCCTGTTTCCATATTCTTGGTATGGTTAAAGGACATGATGAAGCAGATGTACTCTAAACCTGCTGCTTTGCCATTTACGAGCACGTCATTACACAAGCTTTTGTGTCTTCAGCCACTATCAACCAACATTTTGACAAACTAATTCACTTATGCCGTGTTGCAATATTACAGGGTAGATCTTTGATCCATTATGCAGAATAAAAAAAAATGCAAGCCTATGAGCTCAGGTGATAACGTAATTTTTTTTTATTCTAAGAAGAGGAACAAAGTTGTGACAAGAGTATGGCCAACAAATGGCTCACAGATTGCTAATAAAAGGGTATTGCATCAACCCTCAAGTACTACAAATTGCGCATTGCATTGGACAGGGCTAACGTAGTGAATGGTATAACATCTTTCTTAGCACCCCCAGTAAATCCTCTTCTGATGATAGTGACACTGAGTTGAAGAGTTCTGAAGTTTTGTATTGGATAAAGCTTACCCTACTTACCTTTTAACTTGCTTTTAAAAAGAAAAGCATACTGGACTTGCTTAGTGGTGGCCATGATCTGCTCTGGCTGCAGGAGGTCTGTATGCTCTGTCCTCTACATTCTCACAGCCATTTTACTTGATCTGTGAATTACGGTTGATTTGTGCATGACTAAAAGACAGAATGTCTCCTTGAAGGATTGAATTGAATGTATAAGTGTTCTCGTTTGCTAACCAGGAAAAAGGGCAGCTGCTACTGCTGGAATGGTTCACGAAGCCCATTCCCAGCTGTCCTCTTTCCCTGGAGACGGATATGCCAAATAAGGGGTATTGGCAGGGGCAGCAGCCTGCTTCTGGCTGCTAGAGACAAGATTTTTCCGAGTCCATTAAGCATTGCTTTGGGCATGCTGCTGAAAGGCAACACGCCCATCCGCGAAAAAACCCAGCAGCCCCTCTCTCCTACCAGTTTTTGTTCAATTGCTTCTCTCTCCTTACAGTTTTTCCCAGCCCTTTGTCCTCAGCTCCAATTCACTAGCACTTTGCCCACCATTTCTCTGTGGAAGAGAATCAGTATTCCTTTCTAGAGGACAAAACCGAAGTCTGAGTACAATGAAAACGAAGGGCATTTCCATTGCTTTGCGGTCTTTCTGCAACACCCCCATCCCACCACGTCCTTCAGGGAGCGGAAATCAAATCCGGGCTACGCGTGGCTGTTCACGAGATACAACGGATTTATTTCTAAAACGATATTGAAACTGGGAGGAGCATGTGGCACAGGAAGAAACCTCAAAACCTCCGCTGGCAGTTTTAAGGCTGAACGTTGAACTTGAAAGTCGATTCAAACGGTGGCTTTCGGGATGTTTCTCCACGAAAAGGAAATAAATTCTGCCTTCAATATGCGGATTTTTCAGATCGCCGCCCCTGTGCGGAGCGCCGCACCGCAACCCCCGACCGCCTCGGGGAGCGGCCCGGCGGCGCGCACCCCCCCGCCGCCCCGTGCTACCGGGCGCCCGCCCCGCCCCGCCGCAGTTCTCGCGACAGCCGGGCATGGGCGGGGTGCGGGCGGTGACTGACAGCCGTGCGGTCTCCGCGCTGTCGCCATTGTGTGGCAGGGAGCGGCGGGTGGCTCGGCGTGGCAGCCGGCGGCCTGGCCTGGCGCGGCCCGACCTGCCCCGGCCCCACCTGCCCAGGCCCCTCCGGTGGCCCCTCCGCCCCTGAGTGTCTGCGTCGTGAGGGCTGTGCTGTGAGGGTGAGTACAGGCCGCCTGCGGTGTCGGGGAGGGGAGGATGTTTCTGTACGGCCCAGCCCGCGCCTGTGTGCGGGGCCGGGGCAGGGGCCGGGGCCGGCGGCTCCGCGCCAGGGCCGGGGGGAACCATTTTGTCTCGGGGCTGCTACTGGGCGCCTCCGCCCTTCTCTCCGCCAAGCGCCTCTGACGGCCGCACGCCTCCGCGCCTTGTCTGGCGGCAGAGCTGTGTGACACGCTCCGTTCCCTTCCTCCCCCTGAGGAGCCCGTGCCCTGCGCGGTCGGGGCAGAGCGGCCGGCGCTGCCCTTGGGCCTGGCTTGAGCCCCGGTCTGGCGTTGGCCCGGCGCGCGGGCGCAGCGCGGCGCGGCCCTGAGCCCCTGGCCGCGGCCTGGGCCTTGCGGGCCGGGCCTCTCCCGCAGGCCTGGGGAGGAGGGTACGGCGCCCTCGTCAGCGGCTCTGCGGAGCACCCGCTGTCTGGAGCCTGCTGGCTCCGGTCTGGGGGAACAACCCAGCGCCGTGGCACCAGCTGCCGCAGCGTAGGTAGACGATCGGCACTGGTAAATATTTTTCTGGCTCACGAGACTCCCGAGGGGCTGCTGAGGTTTTTTTGTGAGTCTGCCTTGATTGAAGGTTGAGAAAATACCCCGAACAAAGAACTGTGCACACTGAGAGGATTGTCCCTGAACTCCGTCTTGTTTGTCAGAAAAACGTGATTGCGAGTAAACACTGAGGAAGACACGTGATCGCAGGTTGCTCGGGGGAAGGTCTTACGAACAGTTGTATATCAAACCATACAAAAAGCTGTGGACGTAAAAGCTCAAGTCTTAGGCAGAAGTGTCACCACATAGTTCCAAGGTAGAAAACTTGAATGTAGGAGCTGGGAGTGAAGAGTGTGCTTCTCTCTGATTGAGGGTGTAAGAATGCTTTAAGCTGTTAGTAGAAAGCACGGAAGCTAGTAAAGGCTTTCCTTACTGGTAGACGTGACTATCTCAAATTGCCTCTCAGTAGAGGGGGTCAGGGCGGAAGAGAGGAGGAGTGAGAGGTTTTTATTTTAAATATTTGCTGTTTGTGTTATTTTTACCTTTTGAGATTACGCTGCTTTCCTGCAAAGGCCTCTCGGATCTTTTATCTCTTGTTATCTCTGTCCATGGCTATGTTAGGTCTAGTTGATCTTTTATGATGTAGTTGGAAGGATGACAGATCAAGAAGGGCATGACATTTGAGCTGTGTACTGAAAATAGGCTGTTCAGCTCCACCTCCCGTTACAAGTTGGTCATCTGTTTCCCTGGTGTAACTTTAAATTTAAAGTTTGGTTTCAGAACTTGGTTTCTTACCAAGTCTTGAGAGGTATCACATGTATCCCTTATTCCAGGAGACACAAGAGTTGTTTCCAGATTTTTTTCCATGAGGTTTTGATTGCTAAGTTGCGTAACAGGGCATGAGCTGATGAAATAAGTTGCTTTGATGAGAAGAGTGCTTCTCACCCTGCTGTTCCCTTTCTCAATTCTCTGTTGTTGGATACAAGCGTGAGTAGTGTCAAAACGATGGAGAAACCAGAAGTGTGTTTTAACAGGATAGTGTGGTGTTGTTGCTCAGTGAAGGACACAGCAGGTGTCATATTTGAGTAAGGTGTTCCTTCCCTTTGTGGCAACAACAGGCTTTTAAATCAGTTCAGACTGCAACACAACTTAGATTTTTTATTTATTATTATTTGTTTCTCAAAGAAGTCATTTAAATATTTTTTGGCCTCACTGTCTTCTGTGTAAATTGAGGTGACTACTTTGTCGTTATAGATTTAATTACAGCATGTTAATTACCACTTGGGATTTGTTGAATTCCTGTGAGGATAAACAAAATGTTTGATGTTTTAGTGTGAGTGTCTTTGTACTCATTCAAAAAAACCCTTAAGATGCTGATACTGTAAAAGGGAACCAGTCTCATTCTGAAATATCCTATAAAAACACAATATTCCCCTTGCAGACAAGTATTATTGTGGCTTTAATAATACAGTTTTTTTCCATTGTGAGGCCACTGTCTTGCTCTGTCCTGTGTTCTGTGATAGCTTAGTGTGTTCACCGTGAGCGCCTCATTGTGTTACCACGATCAGCATAAGCCTTATATGTGTATTGTGTGTGTTCAAACCAACTATGAAGACAGTTACTTCTCAGGCTTCCAAGCTACGCTTAAAATGGTATTCAGAGAACTATGGACTAAAAAAAAAACCAAAACAACCCCCAAAAAACCCACAAACAAACAACAACAAAAAACCCAGAAGACTTCTTGCTAGTGTTGATTACCAAAGTTGAGGTGCCTAGTTTTTATCTAACTTATATATTCCATTCGTGGCTCCATTGGCTTCAGTTGCAGATACATGCTTTTGTGATTTCTGATAGTTGGATTCCAAGTAAATTTCATGACGAATGCCCAGAAATTGAAGAGCTCTTATGTAGTGGTTTTTAAAAAATTATTAATCTCAGTGTCATGCTTCATGTTGCTGAATCTTTGTTGAAAGGCAAAGATAAAATACAGTTTCCTTGAGCAGAAGGTCTTTGCCTAGACCATAAGGCCTTTTTTCAGTACCTTTCCACCTCTGCATCAAACAAGGCAGAGTTCCTCTTATCAAATGCCTGTTTCTACACAACTCTGATTCATCTTTATAGCAGTTCCTTCTCATGTGCTGGCTGAGGCCAGGACTGCAGAAAAAATGTATGGTTGTATTAAAGATATTAATCAGAACGTGTATGCGTAAACTGACATATTAAATTTTGCATTTTCTAACGTGCTGCCTTTATCTTGTTTTAACATACTTTTTGTGTATGGTTTCTGCAAGATCTCTTTAGTTAGAGAAAAAAAATAATGTATAGGTAGTATCATCCTGACATATTCAGGTTGAAATCACAACCTCTGCTAATTTACAAGATTAAGCAGATTGATAACATTTTCCTCTTGGGGTTACCACTGGAGGAGAAAATTGGTCCTGTGCCTTTTTATGTATGTTTGTAGAAGCAATTTTCTAAGCTGGTGTGCTTCTGCATAATACAACCCAGTAGCTCTTTTGCACACAGATGTAAATGTTCGCTTGCATACCAACTTGATATGATTTATGTTGTAATGGTTTTTTTCCAAATTAAAAAAACAAACAAACAAAAAAAACCAAACAAAAAATCCCCCCAAGAAGTTCTACTTGCAAGATTAGGCATTTAGGCTACTTTAGGTTGTGGCTCGTGTTGTAAAGCTAGCAACTGAGCATGCACCAGAACAGTGGTTAAAAAACCTGCCGTTAAGTAAATTAACCTCTGCTGTCCAACTGTTTGGTCAGTGGAGTTCTGTACAAACTAGCTTTTACCAGGTAGAATATGTAATGCAGCATGACTTTCAGCTAAGATTAAAAGTCCGGAGTATGTGAACTCAACTTGAAACTGCAGCCAGACACGAGGTACGTTAGGATTGATGGCAGCAGCTTTTCACAGACTGTGTTACTGATGAGCATGGCTGATGTGTGGGAAAAAATGTGCTTTACTGATTGGGAATAAGCTATACCAGAAAAAAAAAAAAAAAAAAAAATCATTCTCAGAAGGTTAGGCCAGAATTAAAAGTGGTTAAATAAAACAGATTGTACCACTTCTGCAAATCACCTTGTACCAAAGGAGTTCTCGGCCATCTGTTTAGGTTGTTAGTTATCATGCTGCTCTTCCCACCGCACCGCTGAGGATACTGCAGTTCTCTTAAATTTTTTGTGTAAGAGCCACCTTTTGTGGTCTGTTTCTATCTGTACCATCCTGAGGAAGAAGAGTCTGGGAATGTTAGCAAACCAGTTAGCTATCTGTCTGGAGTTTTTGAGTGACATTAAGTCAAGATATGCTTTCAAGGACAGGAATGACTACAGGATCACTTCTAATGTGGAAAAGGCACCAGCATTTCTTTTGAAATGCCTAGAAATACCAAAATAGCCAATAAGCACTGAATGACTCAAAGGTAAATTTATATATACCTGTGAGACAGCATGTGCTCTTTTGTATACATTAATTATCATGGGAGTTGTCTTTGGAGAAGTTAAATATTTATCTGAGGCAGGTAGACTGCAAATGTTTTGTTTTTTTTTTCACAGGAGGGTGAAGTTTCATAGTTTTGACCCTGAAGAATAAGTCTGAGTGTAATTTCTGCAAGTGTTGAGATGCAGTGCATTAACAAAAAAGTAATATATAAATTTAGGAAATCCGAGGCCCTGACTCCTGGCTCATTTTGTGTTAATCCTAGTGCTGCAGAGTTCTTAAGGGAGTTCCGCTTGTAATGTAATAGCAAGAATATATTGTAATATAATAATAGGAGTACTAAAAGGAGCTACATTCTAGTTTTCTAACATGGAATGGGAGGAGGTGTAAAGAAGAGGTTACAAAAACTAGGGTAAGAACTCATTTCCCCGTATTACTGATGCACAGTCAGACCAGAGCGCTGTGTAAATATTTGTATGTGTGAGTCATATTTATGATACACTCGGAATGACTTGTGCGTGTTTTGCATGTAGGTCCCTGCTTCTAAAAGAAAAAGTAATCAGCGTGTCCTTATACAGGATACAAAGAATGGAGTCAAAACCCTCAAGAATTCCTCGAAGGATATCTGTTCAGGCCTCCAGCTCTTCACTAGGATCTAGAACACTGTCTGGAAACAGTTTAGCTGGTGCATATAGTGCAAGAGAATCTTCACGGAGATTAGAATCTGGATACCAGGTAATGTGTTTTGTCTCTTTCTGTAAAGTATAAATTAATCTAATGTCTATTTTTCACCAACAAAAGCCCTAAAACCCAGACAAAAAAAAAAAAAAAAAGAAAAAGAAGGAAACGTACAACCCAGGGCCTTGCATTTGTGAACAAAAACCAAGATGAATTCTAAAGTGCAAGGATTTAATAACCAGGGCAATGACAGTATTCTGCAGTGTGAACTGGTAGTCCTAGTACCAGTCATCTGCTTTTATCTGCTTTTGTTAGTAGCTGCATCTTGAAAAGTCATCAGTTCAGTGAATGAAGGGCATCCTGATACTATGGATGTGTTTTGGCACTAGTCACTGAAGTCTTAAACCTGGGTAAATGGGGTTTTCTGTTGAGGGGAGGTGAGGATTTTGTTTGAATTTTTATGTGCATGGGGCGTTACACTTCACCTGCGGGTGATGCAAAAAGTACAGGACTATGTTGCAGTTCTAAGAGCTGACAAAAGGCTGTACTGCTCTGCAGCACATACTTTCTTTGCGTTTTGTGAAGGTAAGAAGAGGACCTTTAGGCTTACGTTATACTGTTGTGTCAGTGTGTTAATACAGCTGGGCTTTGTGTGCAGTGGACAGGAGTGGGGTAAAGGTGTTTGTGGTTTCACATGCAATGTTTTATACTAACCAGATTGCTTTTGTTGGGAAGGGGAGACATGCTCAAAAAAAAAAGTCACACTCTGCAGGTACTTTCACACGGAAAGAGTATTATGGGAAGCAGAGATTAAACTACAGAAATTATTTTGGGCACTTGGGAACAGCAGATGGCAGTTTGGCTTAGTTGTCTTATTGTTTTGTTTCTGCTTCTGTCAGCAGTTCCAACCTCAATTTTGGACCCAGAAATGTAAGCCCATCTTGGTCTTAGAAATTGCAGAAACTTAGCTCCATAGAATCATAGAATGGTTTGGGTTGGAAGGGACCTTAAAGCCCATCCAGTTCCAACCCCCCTGCCCCGGGCAGGGACACCTTCCACCAGGTTGCTGCAAGCCCCATCCAACCTGGCCTTGAACACTGCCAGGGAGGGGGCAGCCACAGCTTCTCTGGGCAACCTGGGCCAGGGTCTCACCACCCTCACAGTATAGAATTTCTTCCTAACATGTAACCTAAATCTACCCTCATGATTAAATGCTCCTGTTTTTTGATAAAATGGTTATGAGCTTGGTCCTGCTGACAAGCTATCTGGGACTCTGTATTATATAATACCTTTTCCAGAAACAGTTTTAGAAGTAATAGAGCATTAATTATTTTTAGCATAATTATTGGAATGAGTCCAGAGGAGGGCCACAAAGATGCTCAGAGGGCTGGAGCACCTCTGCTATGAAGACAGCCTGAGAGACTTGGGGCTGTTCAGCCTGGAGAAGAGAAGGCTCTGGGGAGACCTTCTAGCACCTTCCAGTATCTGAAGGGACTACAGGAAAGTGGGAGAGGGGCTTTTTACGAGGGCAAGTAGTGACAGGACGAGGGGGAATGGTTTTAAACTGAAAGAGGGTAGATTTAGATGAGATCTCGGGAAGAAAATCTTTGCTGTGAGGGTGGTGAGACCCTGGCCCAGGTTGCCCAGAGAAGCTGTGGCTGCCCCCTCCCTGGCAGTGTTCAAGGCCAGGCTGGATGGGGCTTCGAGCAGCCTGGTCTAGTGGAAGGTGTCCCTGCCCATGGCAGGGGGGTTGGAATTAGATGATCTTTAAGGTCCCTTCCAACCCAAACCATTCTATGATTCTATGAATTACATATATGTGTGTTATATTTTGCCGTGTCTAACATGCATGTGTTCATTAGTATATAGGCTATAGGGAGTGTCTAAGGGTAGTCTTCTGTCAGAGCTGCTTTTTGGATTCCGGTACATTTTTTTACTGGCTGTCTGCTCAGCAAAACCAAATCAGATAGTCTTACTCTTTTGCAGGGATTTATGGACCCACGCGGTCTACATATCACACTGAAAGCTGTTGATAGGAAGATGAGTCCTGAGCTGAACTGGTGCTGTGAAGTTAGATGTGTTACCGCTGTTATGAAATTATAATACAAGAGTTATGTGCTTTACATTATTTCATTTATTACACGAACTGCAGTGTGTTCACTGCACTGCATATTATCTTTTGACTATTTCCTGTTGAGCAAAGTGCTTCAAATCTCAGGAATGATCTTTACGACACTTTCCAGTTGAAACAGAGGGGAAAATAATTGCATGGAAGATTATGTTGTATCCCTTCTTTCCACTGCAATTCATAGAAGGTAGTCTGGGAGCTTGTTACACGAGACTAGTGCTGAGTGATAAAAGCGTAGGGAAGCTCCCTCTTTTGACTGTCCTTTGGTACTTAACAGAGCTGGTAGGAGCAAATTCCATTGTTGCTTGCAGGTTAAGATTACAAGTGGCTGGGGCTAGAAGAAACGAATCATCTAAATAAGATTAAGTCCAGTCAGATAGGAATGGAATGGGCAGGCTTTTTCACTTTGTTAATCTGTTCAGAAGCCTACCTTAAAATATTAAGAGCTCCTTCAGTTCCAAGTCACTTAAAAGATTTGTCATTTAGAAGAAGAAAAATGTATGATTATCAGTAGTGCTTTGGGTATATAGAGGAAAGAGAACTTGGAGACTTGTCTGTTTTAATGTAAAGTCATTCCTGCAGCTAGAGACCATACTTGATTATAGCTTAACTCAAAAACTTTTGGAGACAGAGCAGTCAAACTTTGAGTATTTGGGTTTGACTAGGGCTAAAAAAAGAGAGAGGTTTATTTCAGGTGGGTTTGTTCTCCTTCCCCTTCCATTTTTTTCATATAGGTACAAATTCTTGTATGTCGTATGCTTTTGAGATCAGTCTGAGTAGTAGCCTCTGCTCATCTGAGGAGGCATAACAAGCAGGTTAATTGTAAACTAAAGTGATGTATGTGACATAGCATTGTTTCTAGGTGACTTACTATACAAACACCGAATTAGTGTAATGGTATGAGAAAAAAATCCCTATGCTTTATGATACAACATTGTTAACCATTTCGTCAGAAATGAAGTGGAAGTTTGTTTTTTTTTTTTTAATGGAGTAATAGGATCAAGTGTCATGTATAAAATTGTTTTGAATGTTTTCCCGATCACATTTTTCTGCTACTGAAAATAAACACAAAAAATAGAATACCTTGTGTAATGCTTTAATTGTAAGCTGAACTGAAGGAAGAAAGCAAACTGAGATTTTTTTTTTTTAATTTTTTTTTTTTTAAGTTTCAGATATAGCAATTAGCTTGAGCTTTCCTGACATGTCTGAACATCTACTTTCTCTTAAAGCAACTTTTTTGATACCCAGTATGTTGCTTTTTTCTCTCTATTTTGGCCTTGGAACATCTTTCAAAGAAATGAGCATGGTACAGAGATGCCACAGCTATGAAAAGCTGTGTTGGCGTTAGGGTGGTGGATGGTGTAGTTCCATGAGCTGGCTTTCGGTGCTGTGCTAGTGTGAGTGTGTTGTTCTTGGATTAAGGTCCTTACTGTGGTGATACAGACACTTAAAATAAGATGAAATTCTCAGATCTTCAGAATCTAACAGCCAGAGAAAAAAGAAAGGTAAGTATTTAAAGATCAGTTAAGTCTTCAGATATGGCTCATATTAAGAACCTTTAAAGAGAGCTTTACTTCTGTCTTAAAGTTGTGTAGTCTTGTGCCTGTGGGCAGATTATCCATATATGAAGTAAACTAGAAAGCTGATGAAGCCTACTGAGACTTTGCAATATGAGAAAACTTACTGGCTGATACTTTATTTTCAGGTTGAATTTTCCGTGTGAGAATGATAACCGTGAATATTTCTTCAGCTTTTTAAATCCTAATACTACAACTTTTAAGAAATAGTGACAGAAACTTCTGTAGTTGTAGTATTAATAGTTCATAGAAAGAGGACAGACAAATAATCACTTACAAACTCTGCTTAGCTGCAATAAAATGGTTGGATTTCTGTTATTTCTATTAATTTTACTAATTTTAATGATTATTCTGTGGATAAAATTAAATTACAGTGTCTTTCCTTAATTATCGTCTGTTCATTGAAATTCAGTGAAACTAGTAGTGTAGAGCCTCATCCCTCTTAAAGATAGATTTGTATGTTGGGCAGTTCCCAGTTTCATTATTAGAAACTTGCCTGTGTAGCCAAGGTAAAGATCAGAGCTCCTGAGTATCTTGGAAGAGAAAACACAAAAAGGAGTTACGGTCATTGCCCTGCAGACATCAGACTTCAAATAATGTGAGCACTTTGTTCTGAGGTAATGCAGCAAACAATGTTTATTTGCAGGACTGTTTTGCCAAACAATCTTAGTTTGTTATGCATATCAAACTCTGGATTCAGTATCTTTGCACTGTGTCTGAAATTGGCTACTAAAACTATTTACCTTATTTCTTAAGCCCCGAATGGTTTTGTACCCAGTGCTGTTTACTATTTTATGATGGTCTTCAATGTTAGTGATTTGTAGAAACCTGAGACACAAAAGTTTCAATTTTGTAGTGAAAAATTGAAATGTATTTTTGCTGCTTGCATGAAGTGTAATTGGAATTAATGATTTGCAAGCCTTCCCTGCCAATAACACAATGATGGATTATTAGAATAGACTGCAGAGAAATAAAAAACATAGGCAGTGGTAAAAGGGAAGTGTTTAAAACTCAGAGAAGATAATGTGTGATTTGCAGTATCGTGGTATTTTTTTTTTTTAAGGAATAGTAACTTGATTACATAGTTTACATATATTGTCCCATCTGTTTTACTAGGACAGATCATGCTCCTTATGTAAAAATAATTATCTGTTAGTAGGCCCAAAACATGATTTTTCTTCTTTGTCCTCCCTCTTTGCACCCACTCTTTCCTATATTAAAACTGATGACCAGGACAAGACAGATGGCTTGCTTTAGTGGCCAAAAAGCCGCTTTTGCTGTCATGAAGACTCTTTTTCTACATGTGTGGGGTTTTTTACTTAACACTTGAAAGTGAGGTCCTTAATTCTGCCCTGTTGTTGGAGTATCTAAGTTGGGGAATGCCTCAAAAGCCTTAGACTTCAACTTTTTATTGTCCACAGTCAAATGAGAGGACAGATAAAGGAGCTGATAATTGTTAGAAAGTAACTTAAAAAATATTTCCTTTTGCCAGTGGTGCTCTCTTAAGCCTGCTCATTTCTCCTTGGGTATCCCTTGAGGCTTCTCATGAAAGGTTTCCAGATTTGTTACTACTTCCACTTCCCTGTGTTTTCAATATTCAGATCAGATAATGAGTTCATTTTGAGTTACAAGATGCATATGATAAGCATGTTGTTCTTCAGGAATCCAGCGTATTGAATAGTTCCAGTAGAGACTGGGGAGTTGGAGAAAGAGATGCCCATGAAACTCCTTGGAAGCTTCCAACGTCCTCTTCAACTCGCTACTCAGGGACACTTGATCATCCACATTCTGGAAGATTTTTGGGAAGCAGAAGCAGATTGGTGAGAATTGTTAATGTGTGATACTTTAAAAAAAAAAAAAAAAACCAACAAAAAAAACCCCCTAAGTTTTACCTTAGCCTTTCGAATCTGAAAAGCTGCTCCAGGGGCTCACTGCAATGTTTCTAGACAAGTAGATCTTACTAAGTCAAGATGGAGGGAAAGCAAGAAGATAGCAGTGTTAAGAAATTATTCAGAGGATGAAAATAATAATGTATATTATTTTTACTGATAGTTAAGAAATAAATTTGAAGTGAGAGTGGCTCTGCAAATATCCATTTTAAAAGAAAAAAAGGAGGGGGTGATTAGAATCTCACACATGTTATAGTCCTACAGATGGCAAAACTAATATTGTTTATACTTGGCTTGTTCCATCAGGTATTTTTAGGGGGTGTGTTTTTTGGATAGTACCAGCTTTGTGAATTAACACAAAGTTCACGGTTTTGGAGACCTGCTTTAGAAAACTTAGTTGTGGAGGAGCAGTTCATGGTCTAACTGTGCTTACTTAGCACACTGTGAGAGAAAATGAAGTGTCACCTGACGGAGATACAGGGCTCCGGCCGTAACAGCTTGTCTTAACTGGGCTCCAGAATGTGCCTTCATAACTCCAAAATTAAAGTAGTTTGCTGCTTTGACACGCTTATGTACTGTAGAGCAACAATAAAATGCTTTCAATTGCAGCAGAAATACTAAGATGGGAAAAGCAGAAAACTGTGAAGATGCTTGGCGGGAAGATAGCGCACAAGAGAAAATTCTGCTTGCTTTCCAACTGAAAGATGTTGGGGCACTTGAGAGTGCTCACACCTTAAAGAGGTGTTTGTTTTCTTACTGTGACTTAAAGGTGAAGACGCTTTGAGATAAGTTGTGGGGAGGGAGGCACTAGTGTGGAGATGCTGGCCTTCAGGGGAGGTCATGGTAGCGTCTCTACATATAGTTGAAATGCAAATGGAGTCTGTGGTTGTAAGGGGCCTACATATCTCGTTAAGTTGGTGCTGTAGAGTTTTCAAAATGATACATTTTTTCCCATTAAGGTTAATTTTTCTCTTAAGTTTTAATGCAAGTGAACATTGCAGAAGACACTCTGAAACTTCTGCTTATCAAATAACAAATGATTAAAAGATAAAGTATATGTTAAACAGATGATTCATGAGGGAAATGAACCTGGCTTTGTACTTGGTTTGTGATGTTAGTTTCTGTTTCTCCCCATCTGTCTTTTATGATGGGATAAAAGAAATACTTAGATACTTCTTAGTTTTAAAGAGTAAAAAGTAGTGACATAAGCTTAGTAAAAAAAACATAAGAAAATAGAAACAAAACACAACTATAACATCTACTCTAATTTGGTTGATCCTTAAAGGGTCTTGGTTGTAGATACTTTCTGTGAGGACAAACAGCTCAACTGAGGTTTTTGATTGAGCTCAAGTTTTTTATATCAAAAAATAAAAGCAAAACATTTCAAATAGAAAGTGAATGCCTTGCCGCAAGTAACCAGACTAACAATTTTATAGGCTATCTTAATTTTTTTTTTTAGTACTACTTTCTGAAAACTGTTTTATTTCAGTGCTGTACACTGCAAAAATTGCTTTATACCCATTCTTTACACTGAACTGTTTCAGTTGCACTTGAGCTTAATGTAATAAAGCTATATCTGGTCTAAACAGCTTACTAGAAGCTAGACCTGACTCCTTAGCTAAGTATATTTTAGGTTGGTAAAAAATAAGCTGGATTAGTTAAACTATTAATAAAATAATGAAGCTGATCAGTTTTGGCCATTTCTGGACAGGAAAATTATGTTTCTTTGGAGATTTGTAAAGCTATATTTGATCATGGTTATAGCATCTTACAAGTCAGGAATATTTTTTTTCCCCTGTAAGCCACATCTATCTATAAAGGAAAAATAATGCTGATTGTAATAGAAACTGACTTTTCTTGGTAGGACTGTCTTAAGTAAACCTGGGAATACTGACCAAGAGCACAAGCATAAATCCTACATTATTTTTAAATAAAAAGGCTTTGCATCTTAAAGTTCTTATGTACTATTTTTGTGAGTATTACATTATGTATATGTTTGTTCAGTGTAAGTACATCTGAAATACTGTGTCTGTAATTTTTTTTTCATGTTATTTCAGTCTACATCTTCTTCCTCTCATTTTACAACTGGGTGTTATGGTGAGTCTGAGAGAACTCAGGGAGCATACTCAAGACTGCATAGCCAGCAGCGAGATAGTGATTCAAAGAGACCTAAGCTATCTTGTACATCTACCTCTTCTGTGAGAAGTAATGGCTTGACTGCCTTTTCAGGTGAGAGGTTGATTACTAGAGCTGAGTTACATGGACATTGTCTGAGTAGTAAGATTGATTTTCAGAAGACTTGCTTTGAAATATTATGCTTTTATTATTCTTAAATATTAAAAACCTGTGCCTAACAGAAGAGAATGTTCACACTGTTAGAAGTATCCAAAGTACTTAGAATGCTGTTAACATGGTCTTTTGAAAACCCAGTTGTACTCGCATGATTTCAAAATTATTACCTGTACCTGTTCCATTTGCAGTAAAGCTGAACTTTATGGCTCAAATATGTCTTAATTGGTTAAGATTTCAAGGAGAGAATAAACGCAGCTGCTGTTGTTTCATGCGTCAAATTGTGTTGGTAAACCTACGTGTGCCAGGGACAGCAGAAAGGAAATCTTTACCTTACTTAACTCTGTGTTCCAAGCAGCACAGTGTCGTGGCTGGTTAGAGCACTGTTGTTAGGGGTCAGGGAAGAAAGAGGGTTTTTTTCCAGGGTCTAAACTCATTCTATAGGCCAGACAAAAATAAACATTCTGCACTAGGAGCTCTTTCAGGAAAAACAGATCTTTCATTAAAGCTGTAAATAAGTACGTGATAGTTGGATAGATGTAAGTTAAACAATATACTAACAAAAGTCTAAAGGTCAGGAAATAACGGTCAGAAACTTATACTGAAAATATTTCTAGAATGTTTCGAAACAGACCGTTAGATCCATTCAGATTACTCTTGTGAATATGGGTCTATGTTCTTTTTATATCCCCTTACAGAACCACACAGTCATCCAAATAAAAGTTAATAAATTCTTGCTCAAAACCCAGTATTGTTGATGCTTTCTTACTCTTCGTTAATAAAATGACCACCTTAACATTTCTCATTGTGGTGTAGGACTACCTGTCTTTCCATTTATACATTGGTTGGTCATCACACTGCTGACCAATGAATGTTTAAATTTGTATTTATAAGTTACCAGTAAAACAAAATCAAGGTGGATTTTTCAGAGACATTGAAGAACGCTTTTTTGGAACAAGAGTTTTGTTCACAGCTGAACTATGTACAGTTCCCTATTTAGTTGTTGGAGCTGTTAGCAAAAAAACAAGATCTTTTTTAAAACTGAAGTGGTTTACTATGTAGTATGAGCAAGAACGGTATTAGTCATTGTTCTTAAAGTTGTGTCTAAGCTGTATTTAAGCTTCAGCTGTCCTTCTGGAAAATGAATTCTAGGAGCGTTTTAAGAAGCATCATTAGAATGGCAGCATTTACTAAGTCTCAAGCTCCTGTTTTGCCATATTATGAAGCCTATTTAATAACTAGCTACCATTAGAAAGCAAGATGCTATTTCTCTTCCTCCTGTCCTGTATGAATGTTAATGGGTCTGACTCTTCACAAAAGTATTATTACTTTTTTCTGGTTTAGCTTTCAGAACTAACTCACAGCAAGATTATATAAGCACCAGTATCAGCAGAGTGGTGCTTACTTTTGGCTTTACGTTGGCAGCTGGTCATTTGATCAGCTTAGTGGTATTGTTAAATTCGCCTTTGATATGATACTTATGCATGCATAAGTACCAGCTTTTTAAATTGGATTTTTAAATTATTACAAAGTAGGGGATTTATTTACTTTTTCTTTCTAGATTCCTCTTGGAGGTACAGTAGGATTCCTAGATCTTCATCAGTGATGCTTGGCTCCCTTGGAACTGAGCTGGTGAGAGAGCGAAGAGAGTTAGAAAGAGGAACAGATCTGTCCGTCAATAACCTGGTGGATCACAGCTACAGAAACAGTGACTTTTCATCTTCAACATGTATGTATTGTACAACTGAAAGCTTGTAAACCCATAGGTTGCATGACTGTTAGTTTCTTCACGTGTTCTTTCAATATTTTCTTCAAAACACAAAGCCAAAAGATCTATTTAATTTTAAGATATCCTTTTAAATGAAGTTGGTTGGCCATTTTCCATGCATTGGCTAAGCCGTCAAAGGATGTATGCATGGTCTAGCTTGTAGATGCATTCAGTCATAAGGAAATGGTATTGGTGCTTGCCACTGTAACTGTGGGAATAGTCAGTATTCTGTATTCTTGTTCATCTTAAGATTTCTTTGTATTTAGGTATGGGAAGATAAATAATGTTAATTTGACTCAGGAAAGGGTTTTCATTAAGGTGCCCATATCACATTATCTCTTTCCATTTGGGTTCTTGAGTGGTTATTAGGGAAAACTGCTAGACCACTGAAAATAAAAATGAATAACTGCATACTTTACGTGAGGTGAGAGGTTTGTTCCATGGTGACTGCTAGGAGTAGTATGTACTTCTGCACTGTCATTTTCACTTTCTGTTCAGAGTGTTGTGGTCTTTAAAGCTGTCTCAGGGGAAGCTTGTCATCAGTCTTTATCTCCCACCTTTTGCAGATGTATTAGTGGTATTTTATATTGCAGAACTGGTAAAAATGGTAATTTTTTTAAGTATAGAAGATAAGCAGAGAAGATAAAAACTAGTTCCAGATGTAATCCTGCAGTCTTACCTTACCAGAAGAGTATGTTTTAATGTCATCATATTCTACATTTCTTTAATAAGTAGACAGTTGGAGTTTACCTGGTAGAGCCTCACGGGAGAAATGTGTGGGTGGGTGGGCGGGCAGCCTTGCTTTGTACTGTCCATTCGTTATTTCTAGCAGCAGTGCCACTGTTAAGTGCTATAAAAATAACTCCCGACTGGGTTCCCTGCTCTGTAATCAACACCATGTGGCAGATGCTTGGCATTTGTGCAGATGTTTTAGTTAGAATCTGCCAGATGCATAAACCTCAGCTTCAACAATAAATGGTGATTGCAATGCAGAAACCATTAAAAACAAAACAAAAAACCCACCAAAACTACAAACATTAAAGGTTTCAATTCCAGAACACATAGAGAAAGCTTCTGCTTCCTACCTTAATCTACCTATGCTTGTTAAGTAGTTAAAATATTGAAGAAGCTTCCCTTCTTAGGACGTTAGTGGGCTTTATCTGCTTCCTCCTTCCCTCTCTTTCCCCTCGCCCCCACCAAATCTAGCCATTTGAGGAAGGAGACTACTGATGTTAGCCTCCTCAGCTGCTTCATGTAACGTTAACTACAGTTCAGCTACAGTAGAATTCTGCTGTGTGTTGAGGTAGTTACACAGTATTTCCAGAAAACATGCTTATAAGAATCATAGAATGGTTTGGGTTGGAAGGGACCTCGAAAGGTCATCTAGTCCAGCCCCCCTGCAGTGAGCAGGGACATCTTCAACTAGTTGTGGCAGTCTGGTGAAGTTCCCACTGAAGTCGTGGCAATCCGGTGAAGTTCCCACTGACTGGAAAAGGGGAAACATAACCCCATTTTCAAGAAGGGAAAAAAGAAAGACCGGGGGAACTACAGGCCAGTCAGTCTCACCTCTGTGCCTGGCAAGATCATGGAGCAGATCCTCCTGGAAACTACTGAGGCACACGGAAATCAAGGAGAGGTGACTGGTGACAGCCAACATGGCTTCACTAAGGGCAAATCATGCCTGACAGATTTGTTGGCCTTCTACGATGGGGTTGCAGTGCTGGTGGATAGGGAAAGAGCGACTGATGTCATCTACCTGGACTTGTGCAAAGCATTTGACACTGTCCTGCATGACATCCTTGTCTCTAAATAGGAGAGACATGGACTTGATGGATAGACCACTTGGTGGATAAAGAATTGGCTGGATGGTCGCACTCAAAGAGTTACGGTCAACAGCTCCATGTCCAAGTGGACACCAGTGATGAGTGGTGTTCCTCAGGGGTCAGTATTGGGACTGGTCCTGTTTAACACCTTTGTCAGTGACAGGGACAGTGGGATTGAGTGTGCCCTCAGCAAGTTTGCCAATGACACCAAGCTGTGTGGTGCGGTCGACAAGCTGGAAGGAAGGGATGCCATCCAGAGGGACCTTGACAGGCTTGAGAGCTGGGCCTGTACAAACTGCATGAAGTTCAACAAGGCCAAGTGCAAGGTCCTGCACATGGGTCGGGGCAATCCAAGCACAAATCCAGGCTGGGTGGAGAATGGATTGAGAGCAGCCCTGAGGAGAAGGACTTGGGGGTCATGGTTGACAAGAAGCTCACTATGAGCGGCAACCTGTGCTTGCAGCCCAGAAAGCCAGCCGTGTCCTGGGCTGCATCCCCAGCAGCGTGGCCAGCAGGGCGAGGGAGGGGATTCTGCCCCTCTGCTCCGCTCTCGGGAGACCCCCCCTGCAGTGCTGTGTCCAGCTCTCGGGCCCCCAACAGAAGAGGGACATGGAGCTGTTGGAGTGGGTCCAGAGGAGGACCACAAAGATGGTCGGGGGCTGGAGCACCTCTGCTATGAAGACAGGCTGAGAGAGTTGGGGCTGTTCAGCCTGGAGAAGAGAAGGCTCCGGGGAGACCTTCTAGCCCCTTCCAGTACCTGAAGGGGCTACAGGAAAGTGGGAGAGGGACTTTTGACGAGGGCATGTAGTGACAGGATGAGGGGTAAGGGTTTTAAACTGAAAGAGGGGAGATTTAGATTAGGTATTAGGAAGCAATTCTTTCCTGTGGGGGTGGTGAGACACTGGCCCAGGTTGCCCAGAGAAGCTGTGGCTGCCCCCTCCCTGGCAGTGTTCAAGGCCAGGTTGGATGGGGCTTGGAGCAACCTGGTCTGGTGGAAGGTGTCCCTGCCCGTGGCAGGGGGGTGGAAATGGATGATCTTTAAGGTCCCTTCCAACCCAAATCATTCTATGATTCTATGATAGATGAGGTTGCTCAGAGCCCTGTCACTCCTGACCTTGAACACTTCCAGGGATGGGGCATCTACCAGCTCTCTGGGCAACTTGTTCCATTGTTTCATCACCCTTATTGTAAAAAATTTCTTCCTTATATCTAGTCTAAATCTGCCCTCTTTTTGTTTAAAACCGTTACCTTTTGTCCTGTCACTGCAGGCTCTGTTAAAAAGTCTGTCTTCATCTTTCTTGTGGGGTGGAATCATCTCCCTCAATCTGCTGGCCACTGGGAAGCATTGGGTGATCAAAAAAGCAGGGGAGGACACAACAATGTGGCGATAGTTATCTGATTGACTATACGTGAACAAGGTAATTGGGAGAGCAGATGAGATTACTAATCCAGAATGGTTAAGTCTGATCATGCTTAAGCCAGTTGTGTAGCTGAACATGTGAACTGACTTAGTTGTTGCATTTCTTTGATAAAAGCAATAGCCAGATAACCCCTTTGGGCTGGCAGTGGAATTACAGTATTTCTAGGGTATTCTTTTTATTTTTGAGTTCTTGGTTTAAAGCATTATTATAGTAAGATATACACCTAATTTAGATACTATTCAATTTCTGCTATCAAAAGTCAATAATTTTATGCTACCTGTAAGTAGTGTTTGTAACTGCAGCTCTTGATGCTTTTATGATGAGAAGAATAAGGGTAGCTTGCTGTAGTAGACAGGGAATACACTTGGCGCTGTCCATGCATTTGTTTCAGGTGCTCTGGTATCTGCTACGTTGCTGAAATTTTCATTAACCTGTCTTTCTCATTCTACAGGCAGAATAGACCTTTAAGTTATAAATAGCATTGTATAAAGTTTGCTGTTCTTAATTCAGATGCTGTTCTTACGTAACTTCTGACAGATGGTCAGAATTTTCATCTTCGCATGTAAGACAGCAAGTCATACCTTGATATTCTGAAGGTTTTTGGGGGTGTTAGATTTCAAATGGGCTTACCAGACTGAAACCAGTCTAGGTTTCAGTTTAACTTTAGAGTTCTGGTAAGTAAATTTAAACTTAATATTGCTCTGGAATCTTTCTGCCAAATTTGAGTAAGGATCATGAGATCCTGAACTTCTGCATTTACACTTTAGAGTTACCCATGTGGAATGTAATAATTAAAACACTTGAGAGTTATCCACCTGGAATGTAACAGTTAGAGCACATCTTGTCATAGTATTTTCCTCTGCTTTTCTGCAACAGATCTTCAAGAGAGGCCTGCCTCTTCATATGCAGAGGGAGCAAGACCAAAAGAGAACTCGTTAAGCACTTTGAGGCTGAATGCATCCATGAACCGCCAGTTGCCTTCTGATCATCAGCCAACTTTTTTCAATAGAGATTCTAACATGAGCTCTTCAAGATCCAGCTATCCTTCAAGACAAAGGAGAAACGAATTGGAATCTCCCCAGAGGAGCATGCAGCCATCATTTTCTCTTACTGCCATTAGAGGTGAAACTCCTTCCTCAACTGGTTCTGAAAGGGTTTTATCTTCTCAGAGGTCACTGAATGAGCCTGCAGCTGACAGCGAAGGGAGGCGCACAACCAGACAGCTGCTGTCTCGTTTAGCATCTAGTATGTCATCTACATTTTTCTCTCGAAGGTCCAGCCAAGACTCATTGCATACAAGATCATTAGGCTCTGAGGAGTCAACAGTGGTCCCAAGAGTTCAAGCTTCTACTCTGTCGAGCAGTAATGGAGCTGCAACTCCGGAAGTTCCAGGACTTCAGACTTCTGAAGCTTCTCAGGGATTTAGTTTTCTTAGACGAAGATGGGGTTTATCAGGAGTTTCACAAAATCATAACTCTGATTCAGATGGGGAAGGTTACAGACCAGACTCTGAAAGTAGGAGCACAGGATCCTGGTTATCCTCTTCTTTGAGGAACAGATGTACACCTCTCTTTTCCAGAAGGAGAAGAGAAGGAAGAGATGAATCCGCAAGGATCTCTACCTCTGATACAACTGCTAGGTCACAGCATGTCTTCAGAAGAAGAGAGTCAGGTGAGGAGACCTCTCTTGAAGCATCAGATAGCCCTCCTCGGGCTTCTGTTAGCAGACCACCAACACCTGCAGTATCTGGTATTCCTACAGCTACTGCCTCCCCACCAGATTCAGGCCACAGCAGGAGAAGTTCTGGAATTCTGCCTGGTTCTCTCTTTCGCTTTGCAGTGCCTCCAACGTTAGGAAGCAATCTATCTGACAATCTTATGATAACTGTAGATATTATTCCCTCTGGCTGGAATCAGTCTGATGGACAAGAAAGTGGCAAGTCTAAAATACCACCTTCAAGAGATCCAGAAAGACTCCAGAAAATTAAAGAGAGGTAAATTAGTATGTTCTTTTGAGATAACAAAATGTACATGACTTAACATGAGAGGGTTTTCTGTAACCATGATGTTAAAAGGAACCTTTCCTTCAGAGAAGGCAGCAGCTCAGTCCTCTATCATCTGTGTTCTCACTTTTATCTTTAGACAAAGTTGTTTTAATTCTCATAGGTTTGAGAACAGTTTGATGAACGGAATTGTTATTATAAAAAGTCCTACGTGAAATGCGTCACAGCATTTGTTGATATTCCTTCCTATTCAGCCTGCTTTTAGAAGATTCTGAAGATGAAGAGGGTGACTTATGCAGAATCTGTCAGATGTCCTCTGCAAGTTCTGATAACCTTTTAATAGAGCCATGCAAATGCACTGGAAGTCTGAAGTACGTTCACCAGGAGTGCATGAAAAAATGGCTGCAGTCCAAGATTAATTCAGGTAAAGCAAACTCTAGACCAAGGTAGACTTCCAGTTACATTGAGAGGCTTATCAGGAGAATTATTCTTAGTGATATTAAGGTATTTATTTGAAAAACGAGCAGTTAGGGACAAACAACAGTGCGGCGCTTCCAGGCTTATTGTCTGTCTGTGCAGCTTCTCATGTGAGTAGTTCCGAGAACTGTCCTTGTCATTCAGAAAATTACATTTTTGGGATTGTCTGCTAAGATACTAGGCAAACTATAACATTGCAGAAGTTTAGAGCTACTTTTCTGCTTCGTTCCACACCTTTTGTCGTGCATGTGTTTCCAGTTTTTAAGACTTATAGCCAGGCTGACTGCAGCAGAGCGATAGGAATTTGAAAATCCAACAATATTTTTCTGTTGTAACTATACTTAAATCTTTTTTTTCTTTGAGATACTAATTCCTGTTCAAGGCAGTTAAAACTGCATGTTCAAAAAATTACTTCAAAATGCATATAGAATTTTTTTTAAGAAAGACTTCAGAAATTGCAGTGTGTGCAAATGTTTTTGTAATAAACTGATTGACCACTTGATAACTAACTTATCTGTAGTATTTTTAAGGCTTAAGAATAGGTAGCTTGGTAGAAGATGTGAGGGTCAGGGAATACTTTTTACCAAAGGAAGGTGCTAGCATCTGTTTGCTTTTTCACTCAGTATCAGAGGAGCCACATCAGAGTAGGGATGTGTTAGAAGCCTCAGCCTGTAGGAGAAATTATTTGAAGTATCTAACTGTATAAGACATAAATCTAAACATAAACTTCTTTGTTCATCTTGTTGCTTGTGGAGCAGCTTGTTTTAAACCTGGTGCTTCAAGACAAAATGTTACTCTGGCAATAACTTTAAGCTATTCCAGTATATTTGTTATTATTTTTGTGTATATTTGGATTACACTGAAGAATTCGAACAGCCCAAGCAGTGATTTTATGCCAGACTCTCAGTAAGAGGCATATGGTGTCCAGAATGAACATGAGGCAAAATATGTGGAGCTGGATAGAGAATAAACATTCTATAGCATTTAAATTCTTATAGTAGCAGATAGTCACTACATTCGTGTTAGAGGCTTTCTTTTCTTCTAATCTTGCTTTGCAAAATAAAGCCAAGAATTAGTTGCAGTTTGTAATGCTTGTGTAGTTGTGTCCTATGTTATGGATTCTTGCAACTTGACACTGACTTTCCCCCTGCCCCTCCCCACCAGGTTCTTCTTTGGAAGCAGTAACAACTTGTGAACTGTGCAAGGAGAAGTTGCATCTGAATCTGGAAGACTTTGATATTCATGAACTCTATAGGGCACATGCAAATGAACAAGTTAGTATATTTTGCCAAAGTTGGTAAGTGTTTATTTGGTGTTGGGAGGGTGCTCTTTAGAGAAGGAAAATGCATCTCCTTTTCAGAAGGGCTGTTATGCACATAAAGTAATGTCAACGTGGAACAGATTTTTCTCCTCAGTGTTCAGACAAATTCTGTCTTCCTGCTGTGCTTCCTATAGCTGAGCTTTCAGTAAGTGTAATGTATCTCTTGTCCTTTTCTGAGTTGCAGATCTGTCATCTAGCTTTGCAGTCCAGTGTTTCTGCCACATAGGTGCAGTGGGAATACTAGTGTGATCAGATTGAATTTCACATTAAGTCATGAATTGTCTTTGCTTTTAGCTGTTCTTTAACACACTTAAGTAGTTGTTTTAAGCGTATCATTAAAAACTCTTTTGTTTCACTGGAGTGGTAGAAACTAACATTTTTTCTAACAGCTTCCTGCTGCTCCTTCAAGTCCTTTCCTAAATTAAAAATAATTCAAGTCCTATTAGTGTTACTCTCATTACATAAAATACGTTATCTTAGAACTACTGGATCCTGTAGTATTTAAAAATGAATAAATAACAACGAGCTGGCACTATTTTAATGAACTTTATTCAGAGTTTTCTTTATTCTCTGGGTTGTATTCTGTGAATTATAGCAAGACTAATGAAACTTGCCTACCTCAGAACTTGAAAGAAAATACAAAGTGACACCAGTTTTGGGGCCAAAAATCTACCTCTAATTTTCTTAATTTAGAGTGAGCTGTTAGCCTAGTACTGTAGTTCCTGTCACTTGGGCCAGACTCTGAATCTGAGAGTGAGAGTGCTGTCGTGTTATGTTTTAGCACTACTGGTTGTTGGTTACTGTCACTGCACTTTGATAGAAATAAGAGCTTTGAAACTTCTTTCTAAATTGACTCTAAACGATCAGTTCAGCAGTAGCATTTTGAAAGTTTTTCTTTATATTATCAAGGAAAATAATTTCTCAAAATACTTCACATCATAAAGTTATGTCCCTTTATTTTGGCTTTCTGTAAAGCGTTGGAACCACTGAAGAGAAACCAGCGAAGTTTGTTGTTTTTTATTTTCCCCGGTGGTATAATACTCTGATTCTGATTCCTTCCTGTGAACTAATCGTGTTGACAGAATTTGTAGAACTTTTTCTATTTATCTTCAAGGGTAACATGTTAGATCTGGGGTGGGTGGGAAGAACCAGAAGTATCAATAGCTTTTCAGTAATTAAAATTTTTTAGTATTACATTTCCCTAATTCTCCTGGAACAACTAGAGATCAAATATATAATGTTTCCAATAAAATCTAACTCTTGTTCTGCTTCTTGAATCATATATGCAGACGTATCACTGACATTCTGAATGTTTCTTTTGATCTCCTTTAAGGCAGACTATGAATTTATCAGCTCTGGTCTCTACCTTGTAGTGTTGTTACACTTATGCGAGCAGCGCTTTTCTGATATGCTAGGAACTGCAAGTGAGGCCAGCACACGTGTCAGAGTAAGTATGCGGTGATTTTATGGCAGGAATTGCTCGTACAGAGAACTTGGAACTAGATTGTTAACCTTGAGCGACCTGGGAGCTAGATAGCCGAGAAACATGCTTATTTAACAAATCTGGGTCTAAAGTGGTCTGGGTTTGTCGATGCAGTAACACTGTGTTTTGTTTGAAACTGAAGGTAGAGCTTTATTGTATTGCAGTTACTGTGTTGCAGAATCATTTTTGTCAGGGTTGTTTGTAATCCATTGCTTTGCGTGTATGTTGTCATGATAATTGTGAATTTATGCAAAACTGGAAGGTTAACCTCCCTCTGTACAAAACATGCGGTTGAGAACGTTGGACTGTCTTATTTAATTTTTCTCATTATGCCAGTCTACATTGCAAAGGTCTAGACCTTGCAATGCTTGTCTGCTGAATTGTGCCTACATAAGTACTTGAATATTACATTCTGAAACTGACTAGCTATAGTATAATTTTGTGGCATTAGTCAAAACTCTTACTGGTTGTATCTGACCGGATTCTTGTCACTAAATGGCTTGGCTTAGAAATGCAATAAGTGCACATTTTACCAGTAAGAGATCATCATACAAAGTCACTTCTGCAGAGGGACTCATTCAGAAATCCTGTATTCTACATGTTTATTTGATACTAGATAATGAGTCAGTGCTCTTGGTCAACAGAGCTCCTGAAAAGCTGATTTTTTTTTTTTTTTTTTTTATTACATACAAAGAATTGACAATGTTAAGCTTGTCCAACGCTTATTGGAATGGTTGCTAGCAGGTTCTAGGCCTTTTGGGGTAGAGGCAGGAGTGTGCTCTGATCTCTTACTGTATTAGAACAGTGGTCCTCTTTTCTGTACACTTCTAATGTAGAGCTTGTATTTTGTGATCCACAAATGAAATGTCCAGTTCTCTCTGCTACAAGTGTAGAGACATAAAAGACACAATCTAATAACAGCCAGGATCCAGTACAGGTGATTAGCTTGAGTGTATTGCAGCAATAAGGTGTTTTTACAGGTTATTCATCAGAGGCGGCATTACGCAGTTGTGTGGCGCTGCATTTTAAGCCTGTGAGAGCACCGATGTGTGTTTGATGCTGAGCTATGGGAAGCGTAGCGTTATGTTCTTGTTTCATTTTATTTGGTGTGTCTCAGCGCCTGGACTATCACTGAAACAGTGATGTAGGTTGTCACTGACGAAGAAACGCTTGGCTGAGACTTTCGAAGTTGCCTAAGGAACTTGCATTCTTAGGGATTTTGGCTTTGGGTTTTGATACCACGTACTTCTAACATTAAACTGCCACCATTGTCTAATAGTAATCCTGCTCTTAAATTTTTTATTTTCAGTTAAAATGGAAAGTGTATTTATGCATTTTTCATTAACGTTATTCAGTTAGAGGGCTCTGTTTTGCTATATTAATAGTGAAGTAAATGAAGTGGATCAAACTAGTGCAGTCCTTACAGATTATGTTTTTCTGCATTACGATTTCTAGGAACAGTTTTCATAAAACTGGCACTTGTTTATGTGTGCTACTTTCAAAATTCATAGAATCATAGAGTCATTTTGGTTGGAAAGGACCTTTAAGATCATCGAGTTTTACAGACTGTAGAACATGAAGATGATGCCACTAACTGCTACCGGAAACATTTGACATAGTGGAAGCTGAAATAACTGTGCAATAGCAATTTGAAGTCTAATGTGTGGGAATTAATTCAAATTTTGCATTGATTTTTGTAAGTTGGGCAAATGGGTTAGGTTAACCAACATCTGTGATGAAGCTTTGGGATGGAAAAAGTGAAGAAAAAGTAAAGAAAATTTTGCTAACTTGTTGCAAATTTCTGCAGATACCTTTGCAACTTTTAAACTACTTTCTCTCTGCCTTGTTTCTAGTTTATTAACCTTGCAAGAACTCTTCAGGCACATATGGAAGATATTGAAAGTAGGTGCTTCCCCTCTTCCCCTCCCCTCCCATTAGATCAACTCAAAGTTAAATGAGTACAATCCTCCTTGCCAAGATTCATAATACCGAACTTCATTACTGAAAATTTTACTTTACCCAGCAGTGCTTTTTCCATTATCAGTAGAATTAATCTGAGAGGGAACTGGTTTTAATTCTCCATGATTAATTTCCCAACAATGTAGAGTTGTTTAGACCACTTGTTTTCTGCAAGTGATAACAAGATTTTCACTAGTTACAGTTTGGTTATTGTAATTCTAGGAGTGCGTTGTTATGGAATTGGTGGTGACCTTCACGTTGTAGCCTTTTACATGAGGCATAGTAGAAAAGAAACATTCAAAGTTGAATTTCACTGTACTTCAATTACCATACTTGTCTTGCCATTTTCTCTTCTCCCCTTTCTTTTTTTTTCCCTCTTTTTTCTTCTTTTCTATCCACACACACTTTTTGGCTGTGTGTATTACTTGATCAGACCTATCCACTTCAGGAATGAAATTTAACAATTGCCAATTTTGGCAAAAGACTAGCCTACTTTTTACCTAATGGCTTCTTCAGCATACTAAATTTCAAAGCCATATGCTGACTTCTGGTAAATGTATCCTGAATCTAAGTATTATTTCTGGGCATGATGAATAAGCAGTAGAAGGGTAGTTGGTATACTTTTTTTTTTTCCTTTCCCTAGTGTGCATGTCAATGTCTGTAAACATTCGAGGTTTGTATATGATTTTTCAGTGCACAGGACATATTTAGAGTGTGGTAAGGAATGGGGGGTGTGTGTGTAAGTTTTAGTTAAAGGAGCAGATGATTATTTCTGCATTCAGAGGAGACAAAGGTGGACTTGAGTTCAGAATTTATTCCTAAGTTGTGTGCATCCTTATTAGAGTAAAAATTAATCTTAATGAGTGCCATTTTCAACAGTAATTTAATCTATATTTGATTCAGGCTTTATCTAACCTGCAGGTGAGGAATACTGAGTTTTAGATTTATTATTGATGCTACTTTAGTTACATTTCTAAGAACTGGAGAAGTGAGGAGGCATCTTGTTTCTTTCTGTGTTCAGAGATGAAACAAGTTAGTTGAGTGTAAATATTTTCTTGACTGCAGAGTTTGCTTAAGAGGACAGATTAAATTCCTGTTACAAACAAGCTAGCACTTTACAAACCTATTGTAGATGTGTGTACTGATTTTTTTTTTTTTTTATCATAGTTGACAAGTTTATATTTGTCTTTTAATTCACCTTGCAACAACAAAATCCTATGCATATGAGGGCTTTATGTTCATTTTGCATATGCTGAAAGAACGCAGGTGGAGAGAGGAGCTGCTTCCAAGTAGGCCTGACTTAATTGCATTAAGCAACATATATACATATATATATAAAAATTTTTTTAAGAGTCTTTCTAATTGTTTAGACTGATGAACCTTTCTAGATATTTTAGTATCCAAATTATTAACTTTGTGAGTAATTTGTTTTCCTTGTGTTGGGTGTTGCTTTCATGGATTGAACATATTCTCCTCTGACTACTGTTGGAATTAGCCACTGTAAACACTACATAAAAGTTGAATCTCTGGCGTAATTGTTTTCTTCCTTTTATTTTGAGGAAGAACAGCAGGAGGACACTGCGTTTTGTAATGTCGAGTTTTGATTTGAAAATGCTGTATTTTTCAGATATGAGATGCATTTAAAAGTTAAGCTATGCAATTACACAAGGTTTGGGCGGGTATTACAATCTACTAGTTAATATTATAAAATTACCTTTATTTCCACTACTCACATTAAAGTGCCGTAATTTCACAGACTTTGTCAAAGCTTCTGATTATACTATGTTGTTCCAACAGCTTCTGAGGATGATTCTGAAGACTGATGCTGGTAGAACTTTCATACTGCAAGAGACAAGTGGAATTACTGCAGAAATGCTGAACTGGCAAGAACAACATCAACATGCATTTGTTTTTTTCCTCTCCTTAGTAAAGAGTGCATTGAATATTACTGTAATTTTTGAAGCGTTGTTGAATTCAAAATCAACTGCTGCACAGTGGAACCCAGCAGACTTGAGAACTACTCAGCATGTGCAAGGATTAGATACATATAAAGCAACTTCCCTTTTTAACTAATGAGGATGATGTGCTTTGTTTGGGAAGACATCAGATTTTGAATATTTAAGGAAGCTGTATCTCTCTTTGTTTCCTTCTTACTGTACTCAGATTTCTCGTTTTGTCTATTGAGTTTTGCTCCTCTACTGGCACTAAGTGGTTATAGTGGGTTTCAGGGTGAGGGTGGGCAGGGAGGGTGGGGATGTCCATGTACTTAAGTAGGTTTTGGTTGGGTTTTTTTAAATGCCTCTGTTGCCGCATCATATAATAACTGATTGCTTCCAGTGTTAATGAATGAACAGGAGGATGAGCAAGATACTTTAGAGATTATTTGGGGTTTTGTTTATTTGAAGATTATATTTAACTCAAAAAGCAATAAGAACTTGCAGTGGTCTTCTAATACTTAGTGATGGCTTTTTTATGTACCAGTTTGGAAATTGGAGATTATATTTGATATTATGTGGCTGTTCCATTATGGAATATTGCAGGTGTAAACTCTTGCATTTCAGCATTCCTGGCAGATATGCAACTTGATAAAGACCTAAGGTTTAGTTTAATCAGACTTTTTTAGATCCCACCTTCACTGTTCAAAGCACTGGTTATCTCAATGTGTTTTCTAGTGTTGTCACTTCTTTATAAATAAAGACAATAGAGGTATGCATCTCTACTGGTATTGTCCATTTCATTTAAACGTGGATATCTACCAGAACTTACACTTGAAAACTTAGAAAGCTATAGTCTGTGGTATATCTTTACTAATGTTTGTAAATTCTTACGCAGATATTTAAGATTGTTTCTGACCCTTTTTGATCAAAATGCTTTATATGAATGGTGGTACAATAAATTGTCATACGTGTATTGGAATTGTATTTGCTATAAATATTTGTTAGCTTTTTTAATTACTACAGTAACAAAGTATATGCAAAGAGTGCAGTATGTTGATATACCTTGAGTTTAGTTTATTGTTACAGTATATAAAACTAACTTGTGTGGAAGAAAGGATGTGCCTTAACAGCTGAAATGAACTCACATGATTTTGAGAGTTAACTTTGCTAATATTACATGAGATGGCCTGTCATCTGTGAGACTTGAAAGAAAACGGAATGCTAAGGAAATTGCACATTTCTATGCTCGTTCTGGTAACCTTAGGTGTGGGTATTCAGTGCCAACACTTAGAAGTATCATTCCAGCAATTAGTTGAAGTACAGCTCTCTTTCGGACGTGAATTTGAGAAGTGAAGGTCCAGGTATATGTGAAAATGTTTCTAACTCATTTCTGAAGAAAGTTAATTCAGGTTTATAATAAAAGTTAAATGGTTAATCCTTTCTGAGTTAGCTGGTATAGCTTAATAAAACATCTTACAGTGAAGCAGACAGTATTTCATATGCAGTCAATACATTTAGAGTTACAAACGTGAGCTCTGATAGCCTAATAAATTGATGACTTGAAGGATATTTTTAATTTTTTTTTTTCTGTACTTGTAACAAATAGCATTCCATAGAGGTGAGCAATTTAAGTAGCTGCAGTTCCACATCGGTTCAAGTGAATTGTCACTTTGTTGTCCTGCAGCTTTGTTGAACTGCAGTGCGAATGAAGGAGTGACTTGGGGGAATATGGTGGAATGAGTGATAAGCAGAAGGTCTGAATGCACCAGTGGTGAGGAATGCTGCCACCAGCCCCAGCTGTCTCCCTCAAGGAGAGCTTTGCCCTGCAACCCAGACCCCCCCCTGCCAGCTATAGAAGGGTAGAGGCTGGGAGCAGACAGGATTTGTTGTCTTCCATACACCTGTACTGTGAGATCTCTGTCCATGGGAGCATCTGTCTGTGCAAGTCCTTGTGGGTGCATGCAAGTGCAGTCGTGTCAGTACGAAGCATATACATGTTCATGCAAGTGTCTGTGCAAGCATGCATTTGTCTTGTCTGCTGATGCAGTTTCATGCCTGCACCATGTTCTCTCCTGGGGTTTGGAGACCTAGGGAATGGCCACAGCTTGTTGCTGGTTCTAGCTGTTTCTAGGTGTGCTTGATCCTCACTGGCAGGCCCAGATCTCCCCAGTGATGACAGATCCAGGTGTGCATGGCATCATGCTGATGGGAATAAGCTGCAGAGGTGAGTGCCTCATCTCTTCTGGGGCCAGTTAAGAGCCGCAGGGTTGATGGGGCCCAGAGGTGTTGCTCAGTGCCATTGTGAGTCCTTAGGGCTGTGGCTCCCTCAGATGTTCTTGGCACCCTCAGATGGAGATGCAAGCGTCCATCCTGGGGTTCTACAGCTGTTTCTGTGTTGGGGTGAAGGGGAGAGCATGTTTTTCCATGTCACAATTCTGACTTCTGCTTCTACGTGTCTGTGCACTATTCATTTGTTGTGTGCCAGCCTCATCTTCCAGGTTGCCTGCACTGCACTGAGCTGTATTGTTTCAAATATCCTTCATCTTGTGCATTGTTATGCTCCGCCCAAACCCAGCCATGGTTCTGGCTCATCTGCCACTATTTCGTTATGAGGAAGTGACTTCAGGCTTGATACTACTGTCTCTGGGCAAGTATCTTACACGGGAGGTTTAGAAAGATGCTGGAACAGCAAAGGATGAGCAGTGTAAGCTTTCAGTGAGCTTAGTGAGCTCAGAAGAACAGAAAAGCCTGGAGTTCTGCGTCATCTGGGTCATCACGTAATAAGGTAGCAGCGGAGCTGGAAGGGTAGGGGGTTTAATTCTAGCTATGGTATCTGTGTTTCAGGCAGTTGGACTAGATGATTGTTGTAGACCCCTTCCAACCAAACTATTCTGTTCTAGAGTCAGGTGGGTCGTGGGTCCTTTCCAGCTGAACTATGCCATTCTAGAGTCAGGTGGGTTATGTGTGTGGAACTCTGTGTGCTTCTCGTTCGGAAAATGAAGGTGGGTGTTCCTGTGGGCCCCTGTGTATGCTTGATAGCTGCGTGGTACAACTGGTGCAATATTGAAGTCTTCGGACCTCTAGTAAAGGACGTGGGTGCAGGCTTTGTTGTTGGTTTCTGCCTCCCTGTGTAACTGTGGGTCTGGGATAGGTCGCTGGGCTAAAAATGGAATTTGATAGGAGACTGCAGTGCATTTCTGTGTTACAGAAATGACTTGCAGTCTTGGCTTTTTCTGCAGTCTGAGCACTTGAGAATTGTCAGCCAAGGCTGGCTGAAGGAGTTCCTGAGTTGTGCCGTTGATTTCCACCAAACAGCATGGAAGTGGGTAAAAACAGATAATTGTCCTCTAGTGTTAAAGAAAATTGGCAGAGTCCGGGTCTTTACGTTTCCTGGTTTTATTAAACAACTCGGAGTTGGACCACCACCGCACTGAATGGTACCTGACTCAAATTCACTATCGGTTTATATAGAAACTAATAAGCAATTACATCATAAACTTCTTACGAGCCTCTGTTAAAAATCCACTAACTATTTCCATTCCTCTTTCTTCCTGGGTCAAGAGTCCACAAAAGGCCATTGTCAGGAGTCCACGAAAGTCCCTTCTATTCCGTTGCTGAGCTGATCTTTATGCTCTGGTACCGCTCCGGTTCCGGTCGACACCCCCCCCCCATCCTTAATGTTCTTCCTGTAATCGGCGTCCTGCCTTGATCCAGGTCGACCAGAGTCTGCTTTCCATTTGGAGGGGTGCCCTCCCTTGACTTTTCTAGCAGAGCTCCCCTTTTTTGGGGAGGGGGCGCGTACACGCGTAAATGGCGTCGCTAAAGTAAGGAGGTGGCGGTCAGGGCTGTTTCCCTCCTTTAGTGCGTGTTTTTGGGGTGAATGAAAAGCGGGGAGGGGGTCTGGGTGGTGATGACGTCATTTGGAGCACCCGAATGTCACCGAGGCGGGGCAAGGACGCAGCGGAGCGGCAGGTAAGTGGGGCACGGGGGGGTCCCCCGAGGAAGGGGGTGTCGGAGCGTAAAACCGCGCGACAATCCTCGGTGGGAGAGGCGAGGCGGTGGCGCCCCCGCGCGTCGGGAGGGCGGCAGTGCAGCTCGGGGGCCGCGCATGCGCAGCGGAGGGGCGCCCCGGCCGCGCTGGGTGCAGCAGCGGTCGCTTTTGACGTTTTTTTTCTCGATCTCCCTTTTAGTTCTCGGGAGCTATTTTTTTAATTTTCTCCTTTTCTTAATCACGGTCGCTTTTAAAAAAGTGTCTCCGAGGCTGTGTTTTAGTTGGCCGCCGCTGCTTTTGCCGAGGGAGCGGTGCTCAAACGGGGCGCGGGCGGGACGCGGTCGGTGTCCCCCGGGCAACCGCGCATGCGCAGTGGCCGGCCGTTTGCCGCCCTGGGTGCCGGGAGTGGGCGTGGCCGTGCCCCTGCGGGGGCGGAGCAGAGGCGTGGTCTCCCGCGGAACCCCGCCCCGAGGGGCGGGGATGGGCGTGGTCTGCGAAACCCCGCCCCGAGGGGGCGGGACGGGGGAGGCGTGGCCTCCAGCGGAGCCCCGCCCTGGGGCGTGGTTTCCTGCGCGACTCCGCCCCGAGGGGCAGGACATGGGCGGGGTCCCCTGGGGAGCCGCGCATGCGCGGTGGAGGGGCGCTCTGGCGGCGCCTTCTACTGCCGCCCTGTGGTCAAATTTCGGTATTGCAGCCGCCGCTTTTTTACCTTTTTTCTTTTTTTTTTTTTTTTAACTTCTTCTTTCCTCGCCCTTCTCCGTTTCACTTTCCCGGGGCTTTATTTTAAACTTTCTCCTTCTTTTCTTAATCACGGTCGCTTTTAAATGTTTCTGTCTATTTTATCCCGTTCGCTGCCTTTATTTCGCCGTCTTTTGTGTTACTAATTGGTCTTTCCTCGGCGGCGTCGCTTTTTAAATGTTCTTTCCGTGCCCGCTTCTTTTCCCGCTCCCTGTCCTTATTTTTCTTTTAACCGCGTCTTGCCTCTCCTCGGTGCCGTTGCTTTTGAAACAATGTCTCTCGGCGGCTGCGTTTTAGTTCGCCGCCGTTTTTTTTTTTTTGACGAGGGAGCGGCGCTTAAACGGGGCGCGGGCGGGAGCAGGGTCCGCGGGGAAACTGCGCATGCGCAGGGGCCGGCTCGGTCAGTGCCGGGAGTGGGCGTGGCCTCGTCCCTGTGGGGGCGTGTCAGAGGCGTGGTTTCCCGCGGAGCCGCGCCCCGAGGGCCGGGACGGGGGCGTGGTCTGGTGCGGAACCCCGCCCCGGGGGCGGGGTATGGCGGGGTCCCCTGGGCGGCCGCGCATGCGCAGTACGGGAAGGCGCTGGCGGCGCCAGGTGCTGCCGCCCTGTGGTCAAATTTCGGTACTGCGGCTGCCGCTCCCTGTCCTTATTTGGTTGCTAGGGTGCCATCCTGGTTGCTAGGCGGCCATTTTGGTTGCTAGGACGCCATTTTGGTTGCTAGGCGGCCATTTTGGTTGCTAGGCGGCCATTTTGGTTGCTAGGACGCCGTCTTGGTTGCTAGGGCGCCATTTTGGTTGCTAGGCGGCCATCTTGGTTGCTAGGACGCCATCCTGCTTGCTAGGCGGCCATCTTGGTTGCTAGGCGGCCATTTTGGTTGCTAGGACGCCGTCTTGGTTGCTAGGACGCCATTTTGGTTGCTAGGACGCCATTTTGGTTGCTAGGCGGCCATTTTGGTTGCTAGGCGGCCATTTTGGTTGCTAGGACGCCGTCTTGGTTGCTAGGGCGCCATTTTGGTTGCTAGGCGGCCATCTTGGTTGCTAGGACGCCATCCTGCTTGCTAGGCGGCCATCTTGGTTGCTAGGCGGCCATTTTGGTTGCTAGGACGCCGTCTTGGTTGCTAGGACGCCATTTTGGTTGCTAGGACGCCATTTTGGTTGCTTGGACGCCATCTTGGTTGCTAGGCGGCCATCTTGGATACTAGGCGGCCATCTTGGTTGCTAGGACGCCGTCTTGGTTGCTAGGCGGCCATCTTGGTTGCTTGGACGCCATTTTGGTTGCTAGGCGGCCATTTTGGTTGCTCGGGCGCCATTTTGGTTGCTAGGACGCCGTCTTGGTTGCTAGGCGGCCATCTTGGTTGCTAGGCGGCCATCTTGGTTGCTAGGCGGCCGTCTTGGTTGCTAGGCGGCCATCTTGGTTGCTAGGCGGCCATCTTGGTTGCTAGGACGCCGTCTTGGTTGCTAGGCGGCCATCTTGGTTGCTTGGACGCCATCTTGGTTGCTAGGCGGCCATTTTGGTTGCTGGGCGGCCATTTTGGTTGCTAGGACGCCATTTTGGTTGCTAGGCGGCCATCCTGGTTGCTAGGCGGCCATTTTGGTTGCTAGGCGGCCATTTTGGTTGCTAGGACGCCGTCTTGGTTGCTAGGCGGGCATTTTGGTTGCTAGGACGCCATTTTGGTTGCTAGGCGGCCATTTTGGTTGCTAGGACGCTATCTTGGTTGCTATGCGGCCATCTTGGTTGCTAGGACGCCGTCTTGGTTTCTAGGACGCCATCCTGGTTGCTAGGCGGCCATTTTGGTTGCTAGGCGGCCATTTTGGGTGCTAGGACGCCGTCTTGGTTGCTAGGGCGCCATTTTGGTTGCTAGGCGGCCATCTTGGTTGCTAGGACGCCGTCTTGGTTGCTATGGCGCCATTTTGGTTGCTAGGACGCCATCTTGGTTGCTAGGCGGCCATTTTGGTTGCTTGGACGCCGTTTTGGTTGCTAGGCGGCCATTTTGGTTGCTAGGACGCCATCTTGGTTGCTATGCGGCCATCTTGGTTGCTAGGACGCCGTCTTGGTTGCTAGGCGGCCATCTTGGTTGCTTGGACGCCATCTTGGTTGCTAGACGGCCATTTTGGTTGCTAGGCGGCCATTTTGGTTGCTAGGCGGCCATCTTGGTTGCTAGGCGGCCATTTTGGTTGCTAGGCGGCCATTTTGGTTGCTAGGACGCCGTCTTGGTTGCTAGGCGGCCATCTTGGTTGCCAGGGCGCCATTTTGGTTGCTAGGCGGCCATTTTGGTTGCTAGGCGGCCATTTTGGTTGCTAGGACGCCATTTTGGTTGCTAGGACGCCGTCTTGGTTGCTAGGACGCCATCTTGGTTGCCAGGGCGCCATCTTGGTTGCTAGGACGCCATTTTGGTTGCTAGGCGGGCATTTTGGTTGCTAGGACGCCATTTTGGTTGCTCGGGCGCCATCTTGGTTGCTAGGACGCCATCCTGGTTGCTAGGCAGCCATTTTGGTTGCTAGGACGCCATCTTGGTTTCTAGGACGCCATCCTGGTTGCTAGGCGGCCATTTTGGTTGCTAGGGCGTCATCTTTTTCCCCTTTTTTTGGGGAGGGGGCGTGTAGACACGTAAATGGCCTTGCTAAAGTAAGGAGGTGGGGGTCAGGGCTGTTTCCCTCATTTAGTGCCCTTTTTTGGGGGTGAACAAAAAGCGGGGAGACGGCTGGGTGGCGCTGACGTCATTCGGGGCACCTGAATGTCACCCATGCGGGGGCAAGGATGCAGTGGAGGAGCAGGTACGTGGGGAGGGCGGCATGTGTGTCTTCCCCCAAAGCAGAGGGCGTCACGGTGTAAAAATAGCGACAATTGGTGGGAAAAGCGAGGGAATGGCGCGCCCTGGGGTCCGGGGCGGGGTACTGCGGGTGGGGGGCTCTGGCCGCGCTCGGTGCCGCAGCCGTCGCTTTTTACATTTGTCCATCCCCGTTTTAGTTTTCGGGGCCTACTTTTTAATTTTCTCCTCTTCTTAATCGCGGTTGTTTTTAAGAATGTCTCTCGGCGGCTGCGTTTTAGTTCGCCGCCGCTGGTTTCGCCGAGGGAGCGGTGCTTAAACGGGGCGCGGGCGGGACAGGAGCGCAGGGGGGGTCTCCTGGACAGCCGCGCATGCGCAGTGGGCGGCTACGGCCGCTCAGTCAGTGCTGGGAATGGGCGGGGCCGTGTCCCTGTGGGGGCGTGTCTGGGGCGGGGTGTGCTGCGGAGCCCCGCCCCGAGGGGCTGGACAGGGGCGTGGTCTCATGCGAAACCCCGCCCCGATGGGGCGGGAGAGGGGAGGCGTGGCCTCCAGCGGAGGCCCGCCCTGGGGGGCGGGACAGGGCGTGGTTTCCTGCGCGACCCCGCCCTGAGGGGCACAACATGGGCGGGGGCTCCTGGGGAGCCGCGCATGCGCACTGAAGGGGCGCTCTAGCGGCGCCTTCTGCTGCCGCCCTGTGGTCAAATTTCGGTACTGCAGCCGCCGCTGTTTTACCTTTTTTTTTTTTTTTTTTTTCCCCTCCGTTTTTTTTTTTTTTTTTCTCCGCAGGTCCCGGCGGGGCGGGGACGGGGCGGTTCCCGGCGGGGCGGCGGCTACCGGAGCGGACGCTCCCGGGCGGCGCGGCGCCGCTGCCGGCGGCAGGTCCCGGCGCGGCGCCGGTCCTGGCGGTAGGTCGCGGCGTGGCGCGGCTGCGGCTGCCGGGGCGGCGCGGCGCCGGTGCAGCTTCCCGGAGCGGCGGGGGCGGCTCCCGGGGCGGCGCGATGCCGGTCCCGGCGGCAGGTCCCGGCTCGGCGCGGCAGCGGTTCCCGCGCGGCTCCCGGCGGGGGGGGGGCCCGCGGCGGGGGCGGGTCGCGGCGCCGCGCGGGGCGGGGCGGGGGGGCGCGTCCTGGCGCGGCTTCCAGCAAAGCGGCGGCTTCCGGCGCGGCTTCTGATGCGGCTTCCGGCGCGGTTTCTGGCGCGGCTCGCGGCGCGGCGCCGGTCCCGGTCCCGGCGGCAGGTCCTGGTGCGGCGCAGGTCCTGGCGCAGCGACGGTCCCGGCGGTAGGTCCCAGCGTGGCGTGGCGCGGCTCGGCTCGGCTCGGCTCCGGCTGCCGGGGCGGCGCGGCGCCGGTCCCGGCGCAACTTCCCGGAGCGGCGGGGGCGGCTCCCGGGGCGGCGCGGTGCCGGTCCCGGCGGCAGGTCTCGGATCGGCGGCGGTTCCCGCGCGGCTCCCGGCGGGGTGGGGGGGGGCGGGTCGCGGCGCCGGGCGGTTCCTGGTGCCCGCACGGGGTGGTGGGGGGGAAAGGGCCCCGGCTGCTGCCGCCGGGGGGGTCCGTGGGGCGGGCGGGTCTGCGCTCCCGGGGCGGCTGGGCCCGGCTCCCCGCGGGGGATTTTTGGGCCTCGGGGGGGTTCGGGGGGCGGGCGCGGCAGTGCAGGAGATGGCGGAGAAGTAAAGCCTGCGAGAGCGCTAATAAAGCGCCGGCCGGGCTGCGGTGGTGCCACCCCGCAGGGGCACGGGGCCGGGCCCTGCGCGGTTCCCGAGCGCTCCCCAAAACTGCCCGTGGGTCCCTGGGGGCGCAGGGCTGCGGGGTGGCTGCAGCCCCCCCCAGCCCTCGGCGTCGCACGTGGGGGCTGCAGGGGGGGTCAGAAAGCAGGCGGGGTGAGCTGCTTTGGGGCCCCAGTAACGGAGGCCAGGTGTTGTGTTCCTGGGCCTCGAGAACAGGCTCCCGCGGCCGCTTCGGGGGGCTCAGAAGCGGATGTGAGCGGTGCGTTTTTTGGGAGCTGAGAGAGGGGACTCGCTGGTGTGGTTTTGGGGTCGGCAGCAGAGGCCGAGCGCTGCGTTTTTGGGACTTGAGAGCAGGCTCGGCAGCTGTGTTTTTGGGCCCCGCAGCGGGCGCTCTGTGAGCTGGTTCGGGGGCCAAAAGCAGAAGGCAGATGGGCCGTTTGTGCGGGGGAGCTTCTGTTAAAATTCCGCTAACTATTTCAGTTGCTCTTTCATCTCTCTGTGTTGGCCCAAAAGGGAGCCCCAGTCAGGAAATCTCTATTTGAGATCTCTAGACTCTTCAGGGGGCCTCAGGTATTGAGCAAAGAAGAAATTAAAAGGCAGTAGTAGGGCATCTGGCTGCTGAGAATTAGCAAGGCAGAGGTATATGTGCACAAATGTGTGATATCTCAAAGTGACAGCTACCTTGATACAGCATTTAAAACAGGACTTGATATTTAGAGCCTGCCTCGAGAGTAACAGCACAGAAAAAGCTTTAGTGTTAAAGAAAATTGGCAGAGTCTGGGTCTCTAGGTTTGCTGGTTTTATTAACAACTCAGAGTTGGACCACCACCGCAGTGAATGGTACCTGACTCAAATTCACTATCGGTTTATATAGAAACTAATAATCAATTACATCATAAGTATTTCATAAGCTTCTGTTAATAATCCACTAACTATTTCAATTCCTCTTTCTTCCTTCATCAAGAGTCCACAAAAGTCCATTCTTTTCCATTGTTCAGCTGATCTTTATGGTTCCGCTCCGACTCAGGTCGACACCCCGTCCTCGATGTTCTTGCTGTGATCGGCGTCCTTAATGTTCTTGCCGTGATCAGCGTCCCATCCTGATCCAGGTTGATGAGAGTCCAGTTCCCACCGCCAGTGTCTCCTAAACATTCAACCTTAAAAACAACTGAAGTTATGTTTAAAACCTTATCTATACTAATTTTTATTTCTAAGTGTCCTATATTTCTTTTAAGGTAAAGAAAAGGTTAACCATACATCCCCTTTACTAAAATCATCAGAAGGTAATACTTCTAGGCCTACTCCTGCTTAGCTACTCATTAAGCTTTGATTGATGATTTCTTCAGTCCTAGGTCAGGATTACACAAGGAGCTTTGAGAACAATATTCATGCATTGTGAAAGCCCACCTGTGTTTATTCAGATAGACTTATATTAATTATTCTATTCACTATTCTATTTCACCCCTATTGATTCTTGTCTCTCTAACTCATAAGAACTTTTACATTAATTATGTGAAAATTTCTATAACATTTAGAAAGCGTTATCTTCTATCAGATCACTTTGTTCTGATAAAGGAAAAAAGAACATAAAGCGGTCATAAAGACCAGGCTTAAGTATGTTTTTAGTAAGGTGCTGTGTGGATCTGCAGATTGGATGTGATCTTTCACACGGGGGGGGGGCGGAAGGAAAATTTGCACTCCTTCGTAAAAAGCGTGGCAAACGCTCGCTGCAGGTTTTTGCTAATTTTTTTTTTTATTATTATTATCTGATGCGCTTTCTTGCAACTGTTCAGTTTTGTAGAATAGTTTTACTGGAATCCGTGCATATGCTCATAGCTCTAAAAACTGTCTTGTTTCGTTGAAGTTCACTTCCTCCAGAGTGCACAGAAGTCCGTTCTTCGCCGCCGGTCAGCTGATGTTTATCTTCTGGTTCCGCCTGGGCTCCGCTCAACACCCCGTCCTCGATGTTCTCGCCGTGACCAGCGTCCCGTCTTGACCAGAGTCTGCTTTGCACTGCCGGCGTCTCCTAAGTATTAACCTAAAATACCTGAACTCTGTTTAGAACCTTATTTCTACTGCTTCTTATTTGTAAGTATTTGGGGCGAGCGGAAAAGAAGGCAGGGGCTCTGCGAGGGAGGAGGCGAGGGCTGAAAGCCAAAGGCCTCAGGCTCCTTTATTGCTGTTCTACTGCCCTAGTGAAATGCAGGAGCCGGACTGGGCGGTTCGAGACACCGTCAACGTTCACAGGCTGAGCGCTCATCACCCCTTCTGGGAAGAGCCACGGTGTTGTGGGCTCAGAACATCAACAGCCGTTCCTTGTTTTCAGTTCTGTCTTCAGAACTGCCCTTCAACACACACGTTTACTTCTTTCACGCCTCAGAGGGCCCCGTGAACTGCTCAGGGCTCCTTTATCTTAAAAGGGAGCGAGACCTATTCTCAGTGCAGCCTTCCCCAGGGAATCCCCTGCTCTGCAAGTAAAGCACAGCTGTTTGCGGGCTGATGGTCTTCCACAAGTATTCTGTATTCTTTTAAGGTAAAAAAGGTTAAGCGTACATCCTTTTTACTGGAATCGTCAGAAATTAATACTTGTAGGCCTAGTCCTGCGTAGCTGCTCATTAAGCTTTGACTGACGATCGGTTTAGTCACGGGTCAGGATTGTTGTAGAAGTTTTCACATAAATTGTTACAGAAGTTCTCATGAATTAAGAATAGAATAAAAAATACAAGTCAATCTGATAAACACGGGTGGGCTTTCACAATCCATGAATGTTGTTCTCAGAGCTCCTTGTGTAATCCTGACCGTAGAGAGGATGTCCCGTAGAGACCAACCTGTAACAACGGTGGAAGAGACGGAGCAGAGAGACCGGAGCGTCCGCGTTCTCGCTGTGAAGTTTATGCATCGAGACTCTGGGATTAAGGTAAAGAATGAGGGATTTATCACAGCTAAGGTAAGTGGCGTTGCTATTAAGTTCTTAACAGATACCGGTGCAACTTTATCATTGTTACATTTTCATGTGTCACAGCTATCTGAGGAGTTTGTAAAGGTTACTGGGGTTTTGGGTGAAGATAAGTTACCACCTTCCCTTCCTCTTCCTGTTGTTTTTGATGATCATTTGATACGGGGTCGATTTGTTATTTCGCCAGCTTCTCCTGTTTCACTGTTTGGGAGAGATTTATTGCAAGAATTGGGAACGTGCCGAGCTTTAACTCCCAAAGGAATTCGATTAATCGTAACGGGAATACAAACTGTAGGAATTGGAGAAGGCGAGCTTAAAATCCCGAAAGAATTGAACGATGTAACTAAAAAATTAGGGAGTCTCTCCGGGGATGATATTGGACTGTTAACATCTGCAGAACCAGTAGCGATTAAAACAAAAGGAGGGACTCCTCCTTCTCTTAGGCAATACCCAGTTGTGGCAGAAGCCATCCCAAGTATTGGAAAACAAATAAAATCGTTCTTGGAAAAAGGGATTTTAAAAAAAAAAAGTCAAAGTTCTTTTAATACACCTACGCTCCCGGTTAGTAAACACCGATTTGATAAAAAGGTGGGGATCCAGAATATAGATTTCTACAAGACGTAAGAGCAGTAAATGGATTTGTAATCGTTGCCCATCCAGTTGTACCTGATCCAAATTTGATTATGACTCAAATACCTATTTGGGGAAAATTTTACACTGTATTGGATTTGACGGGAGCTTTCTTTAGCATAGCTGTGGCTGAGAAAAGCCAGCACAGATTTGCCTTCACTTGGCAAGGGAAGCAATTAAGCTGGACTCGGTTACCCCAGGGATTTACAAGCTCGCCAACAATATCCTCCCAAATTTTGAAAGGAGATTTGGCTGATTTGTTTTTTCCACGCAAGTCTGAATTAATACAATATGCAGATGATTTCTTGTTAGTATGTCCTTCAAGGGAGGATTGTATTACAGACACTCGATATCTGTGTAATAGGTTGGTTGCAAAAGGTCACCGAGCATCTCCATCAAAATGGCAGTTCTACCAACAAAAAGTGAAGTAGCTTGGATTTATATTAAGTCCAGGTATGAGAGAGAAAGATCTGAGCGAATTAAGATAATGCAAGAATCACCTAGGCCTGTACCAAAGAAACAAATTTGGGGGTTCGTAGGACAAGTAGGATTTTGTCGCCCTTGGATACCCAATTTCAGTGAATTGGCAAAACCCTTGCATGCTGCCACACGAAATGAGAGGAAATCGAACCCATCAGCTGAGGTCCGGAGAGAGAAAAAGCTTTTACAAGTCTGAAAAGTGCCTTAACGCAAGCACCGGCTTTAGGTTTACCAGATTATAGTAGAAAAGAACATAAAGTGGTCATAAAGACCAGGCTTAAGTATGTTTTTAGTAAGGTGCTGTGTGGATCTGTAGATTGGATGTGATCTTTCACACGGGGGGGGCGGAAGGAAAATTTGCACTCCTTCGTAAAAACCGTGGCAAACGCTCGCTGCGGGTTTTTGCTATTTTTTTTTATTATTATTATTATTATCTGATGCGCTTTCCTGCAACTGTTCAGGTTTGTAGAATAGTTTTACTGGAATCCGTGCATATGCTTATAGCTCTAAAAACTGTCTTGTTTCGTTGAAGTTCACTTCCTCCAGAGTCCACAGAAGTCCGTTCTTCGCCGCCGGTCAGCTGATGTTTATCTTCTGGTTCCGCCTGGGCTCCGCTCAACACCCCGTCCTCGATGTTCTCGCCGTGACCAGCGTCCCGTCTTGACCAGAGTCTGCTTTGCACTGCCGGCGTCTCCTAAGTATTAACCTAAAATACCTGAAGTGTGTTTAGAACCTTATTTCTACTGCTTCTTACTTGTAAGTATTTGGGGCGAGCGGAAAAGAAGGCAGGGGCTCTGCGAGGGAGGAGGCGAGGGCTGAAAGCCAAAGGCCTCGGGCTCCTTTATTGCTGTTCTACTGCCCTATTGAAACGCAGGAGCCGGACTGGGCGGTTCGAGACGCCGTCAACGTTCACAGGCTGAGCGCTCATCACCCCTTCTGGGAAGAGCCACGGTGCTGTGGGCTCAGAACATCAACAGCCGTTCCTTGTTTTCAGTTCTGTCTTCAGAACTGCCCTTCAACACACACGTTTACTTCTTTCACGCCTCAGAGGGCCCCGTGAACTGCTCAGGGCTCCTTTATCTTAAAAGGGAGCGAGACCTATTCTCAGTGCAGCCTTCCCCAGGGAATCCCCTGCTCTGCAAGTAAAGCACAGCTGTTTGCGGGCTGATGGTCTTCCACAAGTATTCTGTATTCTTTTAAGGTAAAAAAGGTTAAGCGTACATCCTTTTTACTGGAATCGTCAGAAATTAATACTTGTAGGCCTAGTCCTGCGTAGCTGCTCATTAAGCTTTGACTGACGATCGGTGTAGTCACGGGTCAGGATTGTTGTAGAAGTTTTCACATAAATTGTTACAGAAGTTCTCATGAATTAAGAATAGAATAAAAAATACAAGTCAATCTGATAAACACGGGTGGGCTTTCACAATCCATGAATGTTGTTCTCAGAGCTCCTTGTGTAATCCTGACCGTAGAGAGGATGTCCCGTAGAGACCAACCTGTAACAACGGTGGAAGAGACGGAGCAGAGAGACCGGAGCGTCCGCGTTCTCGCTGTGAAGTTTATGGATCGAGACTCTGGGATTAAGGTAAAGAATGAGGGATTTATCACAGCTAAGGTAAGTGGCGTTGCTATTAAGTTCTTAACAGATACCGGTGCAACTTTATCATTGTTACATTTTCATGTGTCACAGCTATCTGAGGAATTTGTAAAGGTTACTGGGGTTTTGGGTGAAGATAAGTTACCACCTTCCCTTCCTCTTCCTGTTGTTTTTGATGATCATTTGATACGGGGTCGATTTGTTATTTCGCCAGCTTCTCCTGTTTCACTGTTTGGGAGAGATTTATTGCAAGAATTGGGAACGTGCCGAGCTTTAACTCCCAAAGGAATTCGATTAATCGTAACGGGAATACAAACTGTAGGAATTGGAGAAGGCGAGCTTAAAATCCCGAAAGAATTGAACGATGTAGCTAAAAAATTAGGGAGTCTCTCCGGGGATGATATTAGACTGTTAACATCTGCAGAACCAGTAGCGATTAAAACAAAAGGAGGGACTCCTCCTTCTCTTAGGCAATACCCAGTTGTGGCAGAAGCCATCCCAAGTATTGGAAAACAAATAAAATCGTTCTTGGAAAAAGGGATTTTAAAAAAAAAAAGTCAAAGTTCTTTTAATACACCTACGCTCCCGGTTAGTAAACACCGATTTGATAAAAAGGTGGGGATCCAGAATATAGATTTCTACAAGACGTAAGAGCAGTAAATGGATTTGTAATCGTTGCCCATCCAGTTGTACCTGATCCAAATTTGATTATGACTCAAATACCTATTTGGGGAAAATTTTACACTGTATTGGATTTGACGGGAGCTTTCTTTAGCATAGCTGTGGCTGAGAAAAGCCAGCACAGATTTGCCTTCACTTGGCAAGGGAAGCAATTAAGCTGGACTCGGTTACCCCAGGGATTTACAAGCTCGCCAACAATATCCTCCCAAATTTTGAAAGGAGATTTGGCTGATTTGTTTTTTCCACGCAAGTCTGAATTAATACAATATGCAGATGATTTCTTGTTAGTATGTCCTTCAAGGGAGGATTGTATTACAGGCACTCGATATCTGTGTAATAAGTTGGTTGCAAAAGGTCACCGAGCATCTCCATCAAAATGGCAGTTCTACCAACAAAAAGTGAAGTAGCTTGGATTTTATATTAACTCCAGGTACGAGGGAGAAAGATCCTGAGCGAATTAAGATAATGCAAGAATTACCTAGGCCTGTACCAAAGAAACAAATTTGGGGGTTTGTAGGACAAGTAGGATTTTGTCGCCCTTGGATACCCAATTTCAGTGAATTGGCAAAACCCTTGCATGCTGCCACACGAAATGAGAGGAAATCGAACCCATCAGCTGAGGTCCGGAGAGAGAAAAAGCTTTTACAAGTCTGAAAAGTGCCTTAACGCAAGCACCGGCTTTAGGTTTACCAGATTATAGTAGAAAAGAACATAAAGTGGTCATAAAGACCAGGCTTAAGTATGTTTTTAGTAAGGTGCTGTGTGGATCTGTAGATTGGATGTGATCTTTCACACGGGGGGGGCGGAAGGAAAATTTGCACTCCTTCGTAAAAACCGTGGCAAACGCTCGCTGCGGGTTTTTGCTATTTTTTTTTATTATTATTATTATTATCTGATGCGCTTTCCTGCAACTGTTCAGGTTTGTAGAATAGTTTTACTGGAATCCGTGCATATGCTTATAGCTCTAAAAACTGTCTTGTTTCGTTGAAGTTCACTTCCTCCAGAGTCCACAGAAGTCCGTTCTTCGCCGCCGGTCAGCTGATGTTTATCTTCTGGTTCCGCCTGGGCTCCGCTCAACACCCCGTCCTCGATGTTCTCGCCGTGACCAGCGTCCCGTCTTGACCAGAGTCTGCTTTGCACTGCTGGCGTCTCCTAAGTATTAGCCTAAAATACCTGAAGTCAATCTGATAAACACAGGTGGGCTTTCACAATCCGTCAATATTATTCTCAGAGCTCCTTGTGTAATCCTGACCTATGACGGAACAAATCATCAATCGAAGCTTAATGAGTAGCTAAGCAGGAGCAGGCCTAGAAGTATTACCTTCTGATGATTTTAGTAAAAGGGATGTATGGTTAACCTTTTCTTTACTTTAACAGAAATATGGGATACTTAGAAAGAAGCATTAATAGAAATAAAGCTCTAAGTAGACTCTAGCTATTTTAGGTTAATACTTAGGAGACGCTGGCAGTGGAAACGAGACCGGTCAACCCGGATCGAGGCGGGACGCCGATTACAGGAAGAACATTAAGGATGGGGGGCGTGTCGACCGGAGCCGGAGCGGTACCAGAGCATAAAGATCAGCTCAGCAACGGAATAGAAGGGTCTTTCGCGGACTCCTGACGATGGACTTTTGTGGACGCTTGACAAAGGAAGAAAGAGGAATGGAAATAGTTAGTGGATTTTTAACAAGGATTATACAAAGGAGCTTTGAGAAGAATATTGAAGGGTTGTGAAAGCCCACCCGTGTTTGTCAGCTAGACTTGTATTTATTATTCTACTCCTAATTCTTTTTCACCTCTACTGATTCTTGCCTGCTGCATTCATGAGAACTTGTACGACAACTTACGTGACAGTTTCTACAACAGCTTTTATGTTAGGAATGAGTTGAAAATGGTGTCCGTGAGTCCCGATGCCGATGTTAAGTGTTCAAACCGCTCAGGCTTTTAAAGGATGTGTTGTATTTCGAGCTGACCTGTTTACCTAGAGTCCTCCTTTAGCTCAACTGCTCTCCTGGCTCTTATCCTGACTGCGTTCCTCTACTTTCTTCTGTGCTGTTTTTTGACGGTGCCGGAGTCTAACTTGGGAGTTCTGTTTTTCAGCCGCCTTGTGGTAAGCGTGTCGTGAGGCTCGGCGGCTACCCCCGGCGCAGGTTTGCCCGCAGGTCGTTAAGCGTTTGTGAGGGTGAGGGACCGGCGCGGTGTGCGGAGGCTCCCGGCTGTGGGGGCAGCGAGGGGCGTCGGGTGTGGGGGGCCGAGAGGGGCCGGGGGCGTCGGTGGCCCTGGGGAGCCCGTCCCGGCGCGGGAACGAGGCGGAGCAGAGGCGGAGGGAGAGGCGCGGCACCGTCCTCTGGCACGGCGCCCTTGTGCCGTGGGGCGTCTGCCGGGGGGACAGGCTGCGGGACGGGGCTGGTGACGGGGCAGCCGTTTGGAGGAGTAAGGAGGTGGCGGTCAGGGCTGTTTCCCTCCTTTAGTGCGTGTTTTTGGGGTGAATGAAAAGCGAGGAGGGGTCTGGGTGGTGATGACGTCATTTGGAGCACCCGAATGTCACCGAGGCGGGGCAAGGACGCAGCGGAGCGGCAGGTAAGTGGGGCACGGGGGGGTCCCCCGAGGAAGGGGGTTTCGGAGCGTAAAACCGCGCGCCAATCCTCGGTGGGAGAGGCGAGGCGGTGGCGCCCCCGCGCGTCGGCAGGGCGGCAGTGCAGCTCGGGGGCCGCGCATGCGCAGCGGAGGGGCGCCCCGGCCGCGCTGGGTGCAGCAGCGGTCGCATTTTACGTTTTTTTCCTCGATCTCCCTTTTAGTTCTCGGGAGCTATTTTTTTAATTTTCTCCTTTTCTTAATCACGGTCGCTTTTAAAAAAGTGTCTCCGAGGCTGCGTTTTAGTTGGCCGCCGCTGCTTTTGCCGAGGGAGCGGTGCTCAAACGGGGCGCGGGCGAGACGCGGTCGGTGTCCCCCGGGCAACCGCGCATGCGCAGTGGCCGGCCGTTTGCCGCCCTGGGTGCCGGGAGTGGGCGTGGCCGTGCCCCTGCGGGGGCGGAGCAGAGGCGTGGTCTCCCGTGGAACCCCGCCCCGAGGGGAGGGGCTGGGCGTGGTCTCCTGCGAAACCCCGCCGCGAGGGGGCGGACGGGGGAGGCGTGGCCTCCAGCGGAACCCCTGCCCTGGGGCGTGGTTTCCTGCGTGACTCCGCCCCGAGGGGCAGGACATGGGCGGGGTCCCCTGGGGGGTTTTTTTTTTAACTTCTTCTTTCCTCGCCCTTCTCCGTTTCACTTTCCCGGGGCTTTATTTTAAACTTTCTCCTTCTTTTCTTAATCACGGTCGCTTTTAAATGTTTCTGTCTATTTTATCCCGTTCGCTGCCTTTATTTCGCCGTCTTTTGTGTTACTAATTGGTCTTTCCTCGGCGGCGTCGCTTTTTAAATGTTCTTTCCGTGCCCGTTTCTTTTCCCGCTCCCTGTCCTTATTTTTCTTTTAACCGCGTCTTGCCTCTCCTCCGTGCCGTTGCTTTTTAAACAATGTCTCTCGGCGGCTGCGTTTTAGTTCGCCGCCGTTTTTTTTTTTTGACGAGGGAGCGGCGCTTAAACGGGGCGCGGGCGGGAGCAGGGTCCGCGGGGAAACTGCGCATGCGCAGGGGCCGGCTCGGTCAGTGCCGGGAGTGGGCGTGGCCGCGTCCCTGTGGGGGCGTGTCAGAGGCGTGGTTTCCCGCGGAGCCGCGCCCCGAGGGGCGGGACGGGGGCGTGGTCTGGTGCGTAACCACGCCCCGGGGGCGGGGTATGGCGGGGGTCCCCTGGGCGGCCGCGCATGCGCAGTAGGGGAAGGCGCTGGTGGCGCCAGGTGCTGCCGCCCTGTGGTCAAATTTCGGTACTGCGGCCGCCGCTCCCTGTCCTTATTTGGTTGCTAGGGCGCCATCTTGGTTGCTAGGACGCCATCCTGGTTGCTAGGCGGCCATCCTGGTTGCTAGGACGCCATCCTGGTTGCTAGGACGCCATCCTGGTTGCTAGGACGCCATCTTGGTGCTAGGACGCCGTCTTGGTTGCTAGGACGCCGTCTTGGTTGCTAGGCGGCCATCTTGGTTGCTAGGACGCCATCCTGGTTGCTAGACGGCCATTTTGGTTGCTTGGACGCCATTTTGGTTGCTAGGACGCCATCTTGGTTGCTAGGACGCCGTCTTCGTTGCTAGGCGGCCATTTTGGTTGCTAGGACGCCATTTTGGTTGCTAGGGCGCCATTTTGGTTGCTAGATGGCCATTTTGGTTGCTAGGCGGCCATTTTGGTTGCTAGGCGGCCATTTTGGTTGCTAGGCGGCCATTTTGGTTGCTAGGCGGCCATCTTGGTTGCTAGGACGCCATCTTGGTTGCTAGGACGCCGTTTTGGTTGCTAGGCCGCCATCTTGGTTGCCTGGACGCCATCTTGGTTGCTAGGCGGCCATCTTGGTTGCCTGGACGCCATTTTGGTTGATAGGACGCCATTTTGGTTGCCAGGACGCCATGTTGGTTGCTAGGCGGCCATTTTGGTTGCTAGGACGCCATGTTGGTTGCTAGGCGGCCATGTTGGTTGCTAGGCGGCCATGTTGGTTGCTAGGCGGCCATGTTGGTTGCTAGGCGGCCATTTTGGTTGCTAGGCGGCCATCTTGGTTGCTAGGACGCCATCCTGGTTGCTAGGACGCCATCCTGGTTGCTAGACGGCCATTTTGGTTGCTAGGACGCCGTCTTGGTTGCTAGGCGGCCATTTTGGTTGCTAGGACGCCGTCTTGGTTGCTAGGGCGCCATTTTGGTTGCTAGGACGCCATTTTGGTTGCTAGGACGCCATTTTGGTTGCTAGGCGGCCATTTTGGTTGCTAGGCGGCCATTTTGGTTGCTAGGCGGCCATTTTGGTTGCTAGGCGGCCATGTTGGTTGCTAGACGGCCATTTTGGTTGCTAGGACGCCGTCTTGGTTGCTAGGCGGCCATTTTGGTTGCTAGGGCGCCATGTTGGTTGCTAGGCGGCCATGTTGGTTGCTAGGCGGCCATTTTGGTTGCTAGGCGGCCATTTTGGTTGCTAGGGCGCCATTTTGGTTGCTAGGACGCCGTCTGGTTGCTAGGACGCCGTCTTGGTTGCTAGGACGCCGTCTTGGTTGCTAGGGCGCCATTTTGGTTGCTAGGACGCCATTTTGGTTGCTAGGACGCCGTCTTGGTTGCTAGGCGGCCATTTTGGTTGCTAGGCGGCCATGTTGGTTGCTAGACGGCCATTTTGGTTGCTAGGACGCCGTCTTGGTTGCTAGGCGGCCATTTTGGTTGCTAGGGCGCCATTTTGGTTGCTAGGCGGCCATGTTGGTTGCTAGGCGGCCATTTTGGTTGCTAGGCGGCCATTTTGGTTGCTAGGGCGCCATTTTGGTTGCTAGGACGCCATTTTGGTTGCTAGGACGCCGTCTGGTTGCTAGGCGGCCATGTTGGTTGCTAGACGGCCATTTTGGTTGCCTGGACGCCATCTTGGTTGCTAGGACGCCGTCTTGGTTGCTAGGCGGCCATTTTGGTTGCTAGGACGCCATTTTGGTTGCTAGACGGCCATTTTGGTTGCTAGACGGCCATTTTGGTTGCTAGGACGCCATTTTGGTTGCTAGACGGCCATTTTGGTTGCTAGGACGCCATTTTGGTTGCTAGGACACCGTCTTGGTTGCTAGGCGGCCATTTTGGTTGCTAGGCGGCCATTTTGGTTGCTAGGCGGCCGTCTTGGTTGCTAGGACGCCATTTTGGTTGCTAGGACGCCATTTTGGTTGCTAGGACGCCGTTTTGGTTGCTAGGCCGCCATCTTGGTTGCTAGGCCGCCATCTTGGTTGCCTGGACGCCATGTTGGTTGCTAGGCGGCCATGTTGGTTGCTAGGCGGCCATGTTGGTTGCTAGGCGGCCGTCTTGGTTGCTAGGACGCCGTTTTGGTTGCTAGGGCGCCGTTTTGGTTGCTAGGGCGCCATCCTGGTTGCTAGACGGCCATTTTGGTTGCTAGGACGCCGTCTTGGTTGCTAGGCGGCCATTTTGGTTGCTAGGCGGCCATTTTGGTTGCCTGGACGCCATCTTGGTTGCTAGGACGCCGTCTTGGTTGCTAGGACGCCGTTTTGGTTGCTAGGCGGCCATTTTGGTTGCTAGGGCATCATCTTTTTCCCCTTTTTTTGGGGAGGGGGCGTGTAGACACGTAAATGGCCTTGCTAAAGTAAGGAGGTGGGGGTCAGGGCTGTTTCCCTCATTAAGTGCCCTTTTTTGGGGGTGAACAAAAAGCGGGGAGACGGCTGGGTGGCGCTGACGTCATTCGGGGCACCTGAATGTCACCCATGCGGGGGCAAGGATGCAGTGGAGGAGCAGGTAGGTGGGGAGGGCGGCATGTGTGTCTTCCCCCAAAGCAGAGGGCGTCACGGTGTAAAAATAGCGACAATTGGTGGGAGAAGCGAGGGAATGGCGCGCCCTGGGGTCCGGGGCGCGGTACTGCGGGTGGGGGGCTCTGGCCGCGCTCGGTGCCGCAGCCGTCGCTTTTTACATTTGCCCATCCCCGTTTTAGTTTTCGGGGCCTACTTTTTAATTTTCTCCTTTTCTTAATCGCGGTTGTTTTTAAGAATGTCTCTCGGCGGCTGCGTTTTAGTTCGCCGCCGCTGGTTTCGCCGAGGGAGCGGTGCTTAAACGGGGCGCGGGCGGGACAGGAGCGGGGGGGGCGTCTCCTGGACAACCGCGCATGCGCAGTGGGCGGCTATGGCCGCTCAGTCAGTGCTGGGAATGGGCGGGGCTGTGTCCCCGTGGGGGCGTGTCCGGGGCGTGGTGTGCTGTGGAGCCCCGCCCCGAGGGGCTGGACAGGGGCGTGGTCTCATGCGAAACTCCGCCCCGAGGGGGCGGGACGTGGTAGGCGTGGCCTCCAGCGGAGGCCCGCCCTGGGGGGCGGGAGGGGCGTGGTTTCCTGCGCGACTCCGCCCCGAGGGGCAGGACATGGGCGGGGTCCCCTGGGGACCGCGCATGCGCAGTGGAGGGGCGCTCTGGCGGCGCCTTCTGCTGCCGCCCTGTGGTCAAATTTCGGTACTGCAGCCGCCGCTGTTTTACCTTTTTTTTTTTTTTTTCCCCTCCGTTTTTTTTTTTTTTTCTCCGCAGGTCCCGGCGGGGCGGGGACGGGGCGGTTCCCGGCGGGGCGGCGGCTACCGGAGCGGACGCTCCCGGGCGGCGCGGCGCCGGTCCCGGCGGCAGGTCCCGGCGCGGCGCCGGTCCTGGCTGCAGGTCGCGGCGTGGCGCGGCTGCGGCTGCCGGGGCGGCGCGGCGCCGGTGCCGGTGCAGCTTCCCGGAGCGGCGGGGGCGGCTCCCGGGGCGGCGCGATGCCGGTCCCGGCGGCAGGTCCCGGCTCGGCGCGGCGGCGGTTCCCGCGCGGCTCCCGGCGGGGGGGGGGGCCCGCGGCGGGGGCGGGTCGCGGCGCCGCGCGGGGCGGGGCGGGGGGGGCGCGTCCTGGCGCGGCTTCCAGCAAAGCGGCGGCTTCCGGCGCGGTTTCTGGCGCGGCTCGCGGCGCCGGTCCCGGTCCCGGCGGTAGGTCCTGGTGCGGCGCAGGTCCCGGCGCGGCGCGGCGCCGGTCCCGGCGGCAGGTCACGGCTCGGCGCAGCGGCGGTTCCCGCGCGGCTCCCGGCGGGGTGGGGGGTGCGGGTCGCGGCGCCGGGCGGTTCCTGGTGCCCGCACGGGGTGGTGGGGGGGAAAGGGCCCCGGCTGCTGCCGCCGGGGGGGTCCGTGGGGCGGGCGGGTCCGCGCTCCCGGGGCGGCTGGGCCCGGCTCCCCGCGGGGGATTTTTGGGCCTCGGGGGGGTTCGGGGGGCGGGCGCGGCGGTGCAGGAGATGGCGGAGAAGTTTCTGGCGTGCAGATCCACCTTAGTTTCTGGGTTGCAGGTCTAACGCGTGCAGTCTACCTGTTTCATAGGTTTTTTTACTTTTTTTTTCATTTTAGTTTTTTAGATTTAGTTTTTTAGGGTTTTAGGTTTTTAGGTTTTTTAACTTTTGTTTTTTTTACATTTACTCTTTTTTACTTTTACTTTTTAAACTTCTGTTACTTTTACAATTAAATTTACTCTCTTGTTTATTAGTGGTGGCTGTATCAATTAGTGGTGGCTGTATCAATTAGTGGTGGCTGTATCAATTAGTGGTGGCTGTATCAATTAGTGGTGGCTGTATCAATTAGTGGTGCCTGTATGAATTAGTGGTGCCTGTATCAATTAGTTGTGCTTTACTTTTACTGGTCTACTTCTTCCAGGTCCACCTTTGTTTCTGGCGTGCAAGTCTACGTTCCATGTGGCGTGCAGGTCTACTGTGTGCAGTCTATCTGTTTTCTCATTTTTTTTACATTTTTTTTTAGGTTTTTAGTTTCTGTTAGCTCTTTAGTTTCTGTTAGCTCTTTAGTTTCTGTTAGCTCTTTAGTTTCTGTTAGCTCTTTAGTTTCTGTTAGCTCTTTAGTTTCTTAGCTTTTGTTAACTTTTTACATTTACGCTTTATTTTTTACTTCTTTTTTAACTTCTGTTGCTTTTACAATTACTTTTACCTTTTTATCGCTTAGTTGCAACTGCTTAGTTGCTGCTTATTAGTTTTTCTTTTTTTGCTTTTTCTTTACTTTTTCTTTTACTGGTCTACCTCTTCCAGGTGTACCTCTTCTGACTGGTTTGCCGCCTTCTGGCGTGCAGGTCTATGTTCGTTTCTGGCGTGCAGGTCTTTTTTACTTTTACTTTTATAACTCCATAATTTTTTTTATTTTTTAATTTTAGTATTTTAGCTTTTGGTTTTTAGTGTGTTAGGGTTTTAGTGTGTGTGTTAGGGTTTCTTTTAATATTTTTTACTTTTTTAACTTCTCTTACTTTTGCAATTAATTTTACTCTCTTGTTTATTAGTGGTGGCCTTATTAGGGTTTTTTTTTTCCCTTTTACTTTTTCTTTTACTGGTCTAGCTTAGTTTCTAGCGTGCAGGACTACCTTGGATTCTGGCATGCAAGTCTACTGTCCTTGTGGTGTGCGGGTCTACCTCTTATTTTATTCTACATTTGTTTAGGTTTGGATGTTTAGGTCTGGATGTTTAGGTTTGGATGTTTAGGATTTCAGGTTTTTTTTTTTGTACTTCTGTTAATTTTACAATTAATTTTACTCTCTTGTTTAGTAGTGGTGGCTTTAGTAGTGGTGGCTTTAGTAGTGGTGGCTTTAGTAGTGGTGGCTTTAGTAGTGGTGGCTTTAGTAGTGGTGGCTTTAGTAGTGGTGGCTTTAGTAGTTTTTCTTTTTTTTGCTTTTTCTTTTTTCTTTTCCTGGTCTACCTCTTCCAGGTCCACCTTAGTTTCTGGCGTGCAGATCCACCTTAGTTTGTGGGTTGCAGGTGTAGCGCGTGCAGTCTACCTGTTTCATAGTTTTTTTTACTTTCATGTTAATTTTTTAGATTTAGTTTTTTAGGGTTTTAGTTTTTTTAACTTTTGTTTCTTTTACATTTACACTTTGTGTTTTACTTTTTTAACTTCTGTCACTTTTACCACTGCTTTATTAGTTGTGCCTTTATTAGTTGTGCCTTTATTAGTTGTGCCTTTATTAGTTGTGCCTTTATTAGTTGTGCCTTTATTAGTTGTGCCTTTATTAGTTGTGCCTTTATTAGTTGTGCCTTTATTAGTTGTGCCTTTATTAGTTTCGGTACTGCAGCCGCTGCTTTTTTACTTTTTTTTTTTTGTTTTCCCCTCCATGGTTTTTTTTTTTTTTTTTTTTCACCGCAGGTCCCGGCGCGGTGCCGGTCCCGGCGGCAGGTCCCGGCGTGGCGCGGCTGCCGGCGCGGCGCCGGTGCCGGCGCAGCTTCCTGGAGCGGCGGGGGCGGCTCCCGGGGCGGCGCGGTGCCGGTCCCGGCGGCAGGTCCCGGCGTGGCGCGGCGCCGGTGCCGGCGCAACTTCCTGGAGCGGCGGGGGCGGCTCCCGGGGCGGCGCGGCGGCGGTTCCCGCGCGGCTCCCGGCGGGGGGGGCCCGCGGCGGGGGCGGGTTGCAGCGCGGGGCGGGGGGGGCGCGTCCTGGCGCGGCTTCCGGCAAAGGGGCGGCTTCCGGCGCGGCTTCTGACGCCACTTCCGGCGCGGTTTCTGGCGCGGCTCCCGGCGTGGCGCCGGTCCCGGTCCCGGCGGCAGGTTCTGGTGCGACGCCGGTCCAGGCGCAGGTCCCGGCGCGGCGGCAGCTCCCGGTGCGGCGCGGCGCCGGTCCCGGCGGTAGGTCCTGGCGTGGCGCGGCTGCGGCTGCTGCGGCGGCGCGGCGCCGGTCCCGGCGCAACTTCCCGGAGCGGCGGGGGCGGCTCCCGGCTCGGCGCGGCGGCGGTTCCCGCGCGGCTCCCGGCGGGGTGGGGGGGTGCGGGTCGCGGCGCCGGGCGGGTCCTGGTGCCCGCACGGGGTGGTGGGGGGGAAAGGGCCCCGGCTGCTGCCGCCGGGGGGGTCCGTGGGGCGGGCGGGTCCGCGCTCCCGGGGCGGCTGGGCCCGGCTCCCCGCGGGGGATTTTTGGGCCTCGGGGGGATTCGGGGGGCGGGCGCGGCGGTGCAGGAGATGGCGGAGAAGTAAAGCCTGCGAGAGCGCTAATAAAGCGCCGGCCGGGCTGCGGTGGTGCCGCCCCGCAGGGGCACGGGGCCGGGCCCTGCGCGGTTCCCGAGCGCTCCCCAAAACTGCCCGTGGGGCCCTGGGGGCGCATGGCTGCGGGGCGGCTGCAGCCCCCCCCATCCCTCGGCGTCGCACGTGGGGGCTGCAGGGGGGGTCAGAAAGCAGGCGGGGTGAGCTGCTTTGGGGCCCCAGTAACGGAGGCCAGGTGTTGTGTTCCTGGGCCTCGAGAACAGGCTCCCGCGGCCGCTTCGGGGGGCTCAGAAGCGGATGTGAGCGGTGCGTTTTTCGGGAGCTGAGAGAGGGGACTCGGTGGTGTGGTTTTGGGGTCGGCAGCAGAGGCCGAGCGCTGCGTTTTTGGGACTTGAGAGCAGGCTCGGCAGCTGTGTTTCTGGGCTCCGCAGCGGGCGCTCCGTGAGCTGGTTCGGGGGCCAAAAGCAGAAGGCAGATGGGCCGTTTGTGCGGGGGAGCTTCTGTTAAAATTCCGCTAACTATTTCAGTTCTCTTTCATCTCTCTGTTGGCCCAAAAGGGAGCCCCAGTCAGGAAATCTCTATTTGAGATCTCTAGACTCTTCAGGGGGCCTCAGGTATTGAGCAAAGAAGAAATTAAAAGGCAGTAGTAGGTCATCTGGCTGCTGAGAATTAGCAAGGCAGAGGTATATGTGCACAAATGTGTGATATCTCAAAGTGACAGCTACCTTGATACAGCATCTAAAACAGGACTTGATATTTAGAACCTGCTTCGAGAGTAACAGCACAGAAAAAGCTTTAGAAAGCGTTATCTTCTATCAGATCACTTTGTTCTGATAAAGGAAAAAAGAACATAAAGCGGTCATAAAGACCAGGCTTAAGTATGTTTTTAGTAAGGTGCTGTGTGGATCTGCAGATTGGATGTGATCTTTCACACGGGGAGGGCGGAAGGAAAATTTGCACTCCTTCGTAAAAAGCGTGGCAAACGCTCGCTGCAGGTTTTTGCTAATTTTTTTTTTTTATTATTATTATCTGATGCGCTTTCTTGCAACTGTTCAGTTTTGTAGAATATTTTTACTGGAATCCGTGCATATGCTCATAGCTCTAAAAACTGTCTTGTTTTGTTTAAGTTCTCTTCCTCCAGAGTCCACAGAAGTCCGTTCTTCGCCGCCGGTCAGCTGATGTTTATCTTCTGGTTCCGCCTGGGCTCCGCTCAACACCCCGTCCTCGATGTTCTCGCCGTGACCAGCGTCCCGTCTTGACCAGAGTCTGCTTTGCACTGCCGGCGTCTCCTAAGTATTAACCTAAAATACCTGAAGTCTGTTTAGAACCTTATTTCTACTGCTTCTTACTTGTAAGTATTTGCGGCGAGCGGAAAAGAAGGCAGGGGCTCTGCGAGGGAGGAGGCGAGGGCTGAAAGCCAAAGGCCTCGGGCTCCTTTATTGCTGTTCTGCTGCCCTAGTGAAATGCAGGAGCCGGACTGGGCGGTTCGAGACACCGTCAACGTTCACAGGCTGAGCGCTCATCACCCCTTCTGGGAAGAGCCACGGTGTTGTGGGCTCAGAACATCAACAGCCGTTCCTTGTTTTCAGTTCTGTCTTCAGAACTGCCCTTCAACACACACGTTTACTTCTTTCACGCCTCAGAGGGCCCCGTGAACTGCTCAGGGCTCCTTTATCTTAAAAGGGAGCGAGACCTATTCTCAGTGCAGCCTTCCCCAGGGAATCCCCTGCTCTGCAAGTAAAGCACAGCTGTTTGCGGGCTGATGGTCTTCCACAAGTATTCTGTATTCTTTTAAGGTAAAAAAGGTTAAGCGTACATCCTTTTTACTGGAATCGTCAGAAATTAATACTTGTAGGCCTAGTCCTGCGTAGCTGCTCATTAAGCTTTGACTGACGATCGGTTTAGTCACGGGTCAGGATTGTTGTAGAAGTTTTCACATAAATTGTTACAGAAGTTCTCATGAATTAAGAATAGAATAAAAAATACAAGTCAATCTGATAAACACGGGTGGGCTTTCACAATCCATGAATGTTGTTCTCAGAGCTCCTTGTGTAATCCTGACCGTAGAGAGGATGTCCCGTAGAGACCAACCTGTAACAACGGTGGAAGAGACGGAGCAGAGAGACTGGAGCGTCCGCGTTCTCGCTGTGAAGTTTATGGATCGAGACTCTGGGATTAAGGTAAAGAATGAGGGATTTATCACAGCTAAGGTAAGTGGCGTTGCTATTAAGTTCTTAACAGATACCGGTGCAACTTTATCATTGTTACATTTTCATGTGTCACAGCTATCTGAGGAGTTTGTAAAGGTTACTGGGGTTTTGGGTGAAGATAAGTTACCACCTTCCCTTCCTCTTCCTGTTGTTTTTGATGATCATTTGATACGGGGTCGATTTGTTATTTCGCCAGCTTCTCCTGTTTCACTGTTTGGGAGAGATTTATTGCAAGAATTGGGAACGTGCCGAGCTTTAACTCCCAAAGGAATTCGATTAATCGTAACGGGAATACAAACTGTAGGAATTGGAGAAGGCGAGCTTAAAATCCCGAAAGAATTGAACGATGTAACTAAAAAATTAGGGAGTCTCTCCGGGGATGATATTGGACTGTTAACATCTGCAGAACCAGTAGCGATTAAAACAAAAGGAGGGACTCCTCCTTCTATTAGGCAATACCCAGTTGTGGCAGAAGCCATCCCAAGTATTGGAAAACAAATAAAATCGTTCTTGGAAAAAGGGATTTTAAAAAAAAAAAAGTCAAAATTCTTTTAATACACCTATACTCCCGGTTAGTAAACACCGATTTGATAAAAAGATGGGGATCCCGAATATAGATTTCTACAAGACGTAAGAGCAGTAAATGGATTTGTAATCGTTGCCCATCCAGTTGTACCTGATCCAAATTTGATTATGACTCAAATACCTATTTGGGGAAAATTTTACACTGTATTGGATTTGACGGGAGCTTTCTTTAGCATAGCTGTGGCTGAGAAAAGCCAGCACAGATTTGCCTTCACTTGGCAAGGGAAGCAATTAACCTGGACTCGGTTACCCCAGGGATTTACAAGCTCGCCAACAATATTCTCCCAAATTTTGAAAGGAGATTTGGCTGATTTGTTTTTTCCACGCAAGTCTGAATTAATACAATATGCAGATGATTTCTTGTTAGTATGTCCTTCAAGGGAGGATTGTATTACAGGCACTCGATATCTGTGTAATAAGTTGGTTGCAAAAGGTCACCGAGCATCTCCATCAAAATGGCAGTTCTACCAACAAAAAGTGAAGTAGCTTGGATTTTATATTAACTCCAGGTACGAGGGAGAAAGATCCTGAGCGAATTAAGATAATGCAAGAATTACCTAGGCCTGTACCAAAGAAACAAATTTGGGGGTTTGTAGGACAAGTAGGATTTTGTCGCCCTTGGATACCCAATTTCAGTGAATTGGCAAAACCCTTGCATGCTGCCACACGAAATGAGAGGAAATCGAACCCATCAGCTGAGGTCCGGAGAGAGAAAAAGCTTTTACAAGTCTGAAAAGTGCCTTAACGCAAGCACCGGCTTTAGGTTTACCAGATTATAGTAGAAAAGAACATAAAGTGGTCATAAAGACCAGGCTTAAGTATGTTTTTAGTAAGGTGCTGTGTGGATCTGTAGATTGGATGTGATCTTTCACACGGGGGGGGCGGAAGGAAAATTTGCACTCCTTCGTAAAAACCGTGGCAAACGCTCGCTGCGGGTTTTTGCTAATTTTTTTTTTTATTATTATTATTATCTGATGCGCTTTCCTGCAACTGTTCAGGTTTGTAGAATAGTTTTACTGGAATCCGTGCATATGCTCATAGCTCTAAAAACTGTCTTGTTTCGTTGAAGTTCACTTCCTCCAGAGTCCACAGCAGTCCGTTCTTCGCCGCCGGTCAGCTGATGTTTATCTTCTGGTTCCGCCTGGGCTCCGCTCAACACCCCGTCCTCGATGTTCTCGCCGTGACCAGCGTCCCGTCTTGACCAGAGTCTGCTTTGCACTGCCGGCGTCTCCTAAGTATTAGCCTAAAATACCTGAAGTCAATCTGATAAACACAGGTGGGCTTTCACAATCCGTCAATATTATTCTCAGAGCTCCTTGTGTAATCCTGACCTATGACGGAACAAATCATCAATCGAAGCTTAATGAGTAGCTAAGCAGGAGCAGGCCTAGAAGTATTACCTTCTGATGATTTTAGTAAAAGGGATGTATGGTTAACCTTTTCTTTACTTTAACAGAAATATGGGATACTTAGAAAGAAGCATTAATAGAAATAAAGCTCTAAGTAGACTCTAGCTATTTTAGGTTAATACTTAGGAGACGCTGGCAGTGGAAACGAGACCGGTCAACCCGGATCGAGGCGGGACGCCGATTACAGGAAGAACATTAAGGATGGGGGGGTGTCGACCGGAGCCGGAGCGGTACCAGAGCATAAAGATCAGCTCAGCAACGGAATAGAAGGGACTTTCGTGGACTCCTGACGATGGACTTTTGTGGACGCTTGACGAAGGAAGAAGGAGGAATGGAAATAGTTAGTGGATTTTTAACAAGGATTATACAAAGGAGCTTTGAGAAGAATATTGAAGGGTTGTGAAAGCCCACCCGTGTTTGTCAGCTGGACTTGTATTTATTATTCTACTCCTAATTCTTTTTCACCTCTACTGATTCTTACCTGCTGCATTCGTGAGCACTTGTACGACAACTTACGCGACAGTTTCTACAACAGCTTTTATGTTAGGAATGAGTTGAAAATGGTGTCCGTGAGTCCCGATGCCGATGTTAAGTGTTCAAACCGCTCAGGCTTTTAAAGGATGTGTTGTATTTCGAGCTGACCTGTTTACCTAGAGTCCTCCTTGAGCTCAACTGCTCTCCTGGCTCTTATCCTGACTGCGTTCCTCTACTTTCTTCTGTGCTGTTTTTTGACGGTGCCGGAGTCTAACTTGGGAGTTCTGTTTTTCAGCCGCCTTGTGGTAAGCGTGTCGTGAGGCTCGGCGGCTACCCCCGGCGCAGGTTTGCCCGCAGGTCGTTAAGCGTTTGTGAGGGTGAGGGACCGGCGCGGTGTGCGGAGGCTCCCGGCTGTGGGGGCAGCGAGGGGCGTCGGGTGTGGGGGGCCGAGAGGGGCCGGGGGCGTCGGTGGCCCTGGGGAGCCCGTCCTGGCGCGGGAACGAGGCGGAGCAGAGGCGGAGGGAGAGGCGCAGCACCGTCCTCCGGCACGGCGCCCTTGTGCCGTGGGGCGTCTGCCGGGGGGACAGGCTGCGGGACGGGGCTGGTGACGGGGCAGCCGTTTGGAGGAGTAAGGAGGTGGCGGTCAGGGCTGTTTCCCTCCTTTAGTGCGTGTTTTTGGGGTGAATGAAAAGCGGGGAGGGGTCTGGGTGGTGATGACGTCATTTGGAGCACCCGAATGTCACCGAGGCGGGGCAAGGACGCAGCGGAGCGGCAGGTAAGTGGGGCACGGGGGGGTCCCCCGAGGAAGGGGGTGTCGGAGCGTAAAACCGCGCGCCAATCCTCGGTGGGAGAGGCGAGGCGGTGGCGCCCCCGCGCGTCGGCAGGGCGGCAGTGCAGCTCGGGGGCCGCGCATGCGCAGCGGAGGGGCGCCCCGGCCGCGCTGGGTGCAGCAGCGGTCGCTTTTGACGTTTTTTTTCTCGATCTCCCTTTTAGTTCTCGGGAGCTATTTTTTTAATTTTCTCCTTTTCTTAATCACGGTCGCTTTTAAAAAAGTGTCTCCGAGGCTGCGTTTTAGTTGGCCGCCGCTGCTTTTGCCGAGGGAGCGGTGCTCAAACGGGGCGCGGGCGGGACGCGGTCGGTGTCCCCCAGGCAACCGCGCATGCGCAGTGGGCGGCTGTTTGCCGCCCTGGGTGCCGGGAGTGGGCGTGGCCGTGCCCCTGTGGGGGCGGAGGAGAGGCGTGGTCTCCCGCGGAACCCCCCCCGAGGGGAGGGGCTGGGCGTGGTCTCCTGCGAAACCCCGCCGCGAGGGGGCGGGATGAGGGAGGCGTGGCCTCCATCGGAGCCCCGCCCTGGGGCGTGGTTTCCTGCGCGACTCCGCCCCGAGGGGCAGGACATGGGCGGGGTCCCCTGGGGAGCCGCGCATGCGCGGTGGAGGTGCGCTCTGGCGGCGCCTTCTGCTGCCGCCCTGTGGTCAAATTTCGGTACTGCAGCCGCCGCTGTTTTACCTTTTTTTTTTTTTTTTTCCCCCCTCCGTTTTTTTTTTTTTTTCTCCGCAGGTCCCGGCGGGGCGGGGACGGGGCGGTTCCCGGCGGGGCGGCGGCTACCGGAGCGGACGCTCCCGGGCGGCGCGGCGCCGGTCCCGGCGGCAGGTCCCGGTGCGGCGCCGGTCCTGGCGGTAGGTCGCGGCGTGGCGCGGCTGCGGCTGCCGGGGCGGCGCGGCGCCGGTGCAGACGCAGCTTCCCGGAGCGGCGGGGGCGGCTCCCGGGGCGGCGCGGTGCCGGTCCCGGCGGCAGGTCCCGGCTCAGCGCGGCGGCGGTTCCCGCGCGGCTCCCGGCGGGGGGGGGGGCCCGCGGCGGGGGCGGGTCGCGGTGCCGCGTGGGGCGGGGCGGGGAGGGCGCGTCCTGGCGTGGCTTCCGGCAAAGGGGCGGCTTCCGGCGCGGCTTCTGACGTAACTTCCGGCGCGGTTTCTGGCGCGGCTCGTGACGGGGCGCCGTCCCGGTCCCGGCGGCAGGTCCTGGTGGCGGCGCAGGTCCCGGCGCGGCGCGGCGGCAGCTCCCGGTGCGGCGCGGCGCCGGTCCCGGCGGTAGGTCCCGGCGTGGCGCGGCTGCCGGGGCGGCGCGGCGCCGGTCCCGGCGCAACTTCCCGGAGCGGCGGGGGCGGCGCGGTGCCGGTTCCGGCGGCAGGGCTCGGCTCGGCGCGGCGGCGGTTCCCGCGCGGCTCCCGGCGGGGTGGGGGGGGGCGGGTCGCGGCGCCGGGCGGTTCCCGGTGCTTGCACGGCGTGGTGGGGGGGAAAGGGCCCCGGCTGCTGCCGCCGGGGGGGTCCGTGGGGCGGGCGGGTCCGCGCTCCCGGGGCGGCTGGGCCCGGCTCCCCGCGGGGGATTTTTGGGCCTCGGGGGGGTTCGGGGGGCGGGCGCGGCGGTGCAGGAGATGGCGGAGAAGTTTCTGGCGTGCAGATCCACCTTAGTTTCTGGGTTGCAGGTCTAACGCGTGCAGTCTACCTGTTTCATAGGTTTTTTTACTTTTTTTTTAATGTTAGTTTTTTAGATTTAGTTTTTTAGGGTTTTAGGGTTTTAGTTTTTTTAACTTTTGTTTTTTTTACATTTACTCTTTTTTACTTTTACTTTTTAAACTTCTGTTACTTTTACAATTAAATTTACTCTCTTGTTTATTAGTGGTGCCTTTATCAATTAGTGGTGCCTTTATCAATTAGTGGTGCCTTTATCAATTAGTGGTGCCTTTATCAATTAGTGGTGCCTTTATTAGTTGTGCTTTACTTTTTCTTTTACTCGTCTACCTCTTCCAGGTCCACCTTTGTTTCTGGCGTGCAAGTCTACGTTCCATGCGGCGTGCAGGTCTACTGTGTGCAGTCTATCTGTTTTCTCATTTTTTTTACATTTTTTTTTAGCTTTTTAGTCTCTTAGGTTTTTAGTTTCTCTTAGGTTTTTAGTTTCTCTTAGGTTTTTAGTTTCTCTTAGGTTTTTAGTCTCTTAGGTTTTTAGTTTCTTTTAGCTCTTTGGTTTCTTAGCAGCTTTTCGGTTTCTTAGCAGCTTTTCGGTTTCTTAGCTGCTTTTCGGTTTCTTAGCTGCTTTTCGGTTTCTTAGCTGCTTTTCGGTTTCTTAGCTGCTTTTCGGTTTCTTAGCTGCTTTTCGGTTTCTTAGCTGCTTTTCGGTTTCTTAGCTGCTTTTCGGTTTCTTAGCTGCTTTTCGGTTTCTTAGCTGCTTTTCGGTTTCTTAGCTGCTTTTCGGTTTCTTAGCTGCTTTTCGGTTTCTTAGCTGCTTTTCGGTTTCTTAGCTGCTTTTCGGTTTCTTAGCTGCTTTTCGGTTTCTTAGCTGCTTTTCGGTTTCTTAGCTGCTTTTCGGTTTCTTAGCTGCTTTTCGGTTTCTTAGCTGCTTTTCGGTTTCTTAGCTGCTTTTCGGTTTCTTAGCTGCTTTTCGGTTTCTTAGCTGCTTTTCGGTTTCTTAGCTGCTTTTCGGTTTCTTAGCTGCTTTTCGGTTTCTTAGCTGCTTTTCGGTTTCTTAGCTGCTTTTCGGTTTCTTAGCTGCTTTTCGGTTTCTTAGCTGCTTTTCGGTTTCTTAGCTGCTTTTCGGTTTCTTAGCTGCTTTTCGGTTTCTTAGCTGCTTTTCGGTTTCTTAGCTGCTTTTCGGTTTCTTAGCTGCTTTTCGGTTTCTTAGCTGCTTTTCGGTTTCTTAGCTGCTTTTCGGTTTCTGTTAGCTCTTTAGTTTGTTAGCTCTTGTTAACTTTTTACATTTACTCTTTATTTTTTACTTCTGCTTTTTTAACTTCTGTTGCTTTTACAATTACTTTTACCTTTTTATCGCTTAGTTGCAACTGCTTAGTTGCTGCTTATTAGTTTTTCTTTTTTTGCTTTTTCTTTACTTTTTCTTTTACTGGTCTGCCTCTTCCAGGTGTACCTCTTCTGACTGGTTTGCCGCCTTCTGGCGTGCAGGTCTATGTTCGTTTCTGGCGTGCAGGTCTTTATTACTTTTACTTTTATAACTCCATAATTTTTTTTATTTTTTAATTTTAGTATTTTAGCTTTTGGTTTTTAGTGTGTTAGGGTTTTAGTGTGTGTGTTAGGGTTTCTTTTAATATTTTTTACTTTTTTAACTTCTCTTACTTTTGCAATTAATTTTACTCTCTTGTTTATTAGTGGTGGCCTTAGTGGTGGTGGCCTTATTAGGGTTTTTTTTTTCCCTTATTCTTTTACTGGTCTAGCTTAGTTTCTAGCGTGCAGGACTACCTTAGATTCTGGCATGCAAGTCTACTGTCCTTGTGGTGTGCGGGTCTACCTCTTATTTTATTCTACATTTGTTTAGGTTTGGATGTTTAGGTTTGGATGTTTAGGTTTGGATGTTTAGGTTTGGATGTTTAGGTTTGGATGTTTAGGTTTGGATGTTTAGGTTTGGATGTTTAGGTTTGGATGTTTAGGTTTGGATGTTTAGGATTTCAGTGTTTTTTTTTTGTACTTCTGTTAATTTTACAATTAATTTTACTCTCTTGTTTAGTAGTGGTGGCTTTAGTAGTGGTGGCTTTAGTAGTGGTGGCTTTAGTAGTGGTGGCTTTAGTAGTTTTTCTTTTTTTTGCTTTTTCTTTTTTCTTTTCCTGGTCTACCTCTTCCAGGTCCACCTTAGTTTTTGGCGTGCAGATCCACCTTAGTTTGTGGGTTGCAGGTGTAGCGCGTGCAGTCTACCTGTTTCATAGTTTTTTTTACTTTCATGTTAATTTTTTAGATTTAGTTTTTTAGGGTTTTAGTTTTTTTAACTTTTGTTTCTTTTACATTTACACTTTGTGTTTTACTTTTTTAACTTCTGTCACTTTTACCACTGCTTTATTAGTTGTGCCTTTATTAGTTGTGCCTTTATTAGTTGTGCCTTTATTAGTTGTGCCTTTATTAGTTGTGCCTTTATTAGTTGTGCCTTTATTAGTTGTGCCTTTATTAGTTGTGCCTTTATTAGTTGTGCCTTTATTAGTTGTGCCTTTATTAGTTGTGCCTTTATTAGTTGTGCCTTTATTAGTTGTGCCTTTATTAGTTGTGCCTTTATTAGTTGTGCCTTTATTAGTTGTGCCTTTATTAGTTGTGCCTTTATTAGTTGTGCCTTTATTAGTTTCGGTACTGCAGCCGCTGCTTTTTTACTTTTTTTTTTTTTTTCCCCTCCGTTTTTTTTTTTTTTTTTTTCTCCGCAGGTCCCGGCGCGGCGCCGGTCCCGGCGGCAGGTCCCGGCGTGGCGCGGCTGCCCGCGCGGCGCCGGTGCCGGCGCAGCTTCCTGGAGCGGCGGGGGCGGCTCCCGGGGCGGCGCGGTGCCGGTCCCGGCGGCAGGTCCCGACTCGGCGCGGCGGCGGTTCCCGCGCGGGTCGCGGCGCGGGGCGGGGTGGGCGCGTCCTGGCGTGGCTTCCGGCAAAGGGGCGGCTTCCGGCGCGGCTTCTGACGCCACTTCCGGCGCAGTTTCTGGCGCGGCTCCCGGCGTGGCGCCGGTCCCGGTCCCGGCGGCAGGTTCTGGTGCGACGCCGGTCCAGGCGCAGGTCCCGGCGCGGCGGCAGCTCCCGGTGCGGCGCGGCGCCGGTCCCGGCGGTAGGTCCTGGCGTGGCGCGGCTGCGGCTGCTGCGGCGGCGCGGCGCCGGTCCCGGCGCAACTTCCCGGAGCGGCGGGGGCGGCTCCCGGCTCGGCGCGGCGGCGGTTCCCGCGCGGCTCCCGGCGGGGTGGGCGGGTGCGGGTCGCGGCGCCGGGCGGTTCCTGGTGCCCGCACGGGGTGGTGGGGGGGAAAGGGTCCCGGCTGCTGCCGCCAGGGGGGTCCGTGGGGCGGGCGGGTCCGCGCTCCCGGGGCGGCTGGGCCCGGCTCCCCGCGGGGGATTTTTGGGCCTCGGGGGGGTTCGGGGGGCGGGCGCGGCGGTGCAGGAGATGGCGGAGAAGTAAAGCCTGCGAGAGCGCTAATAAAGCGCCGGCCGGGCTGCGGTGGTGCCGCCCCGCAGGGGCACGGGGCCGGGCCCTGCGCGGTTCCCGAGCGCTCCCCAAAACTGCCCGTGGGTCCCTGGGGGCGCATGGCTGCGGGGTGGCTGCAGCCCCCCCCATCCCTCGGCGTCGCACGTGGGGGCTGCAGGGGGGGTCAGAAAGCAGGCGGGGTGAGCTGCTTTGGGGCCCCAATAACGGAGGCCAGGTGTTGTGTTCCTGGGCCTCGAGAACAGGCTCCCGCGGCCGCTTCGGGGGGCTCAGAAGCGGATGTGAGCGGTGCGTTTTTCGGGAGCTGAGAGAGGGGACTCGGTGGTGTGGTTTTGGGGTCGGCAGCAGAGGCCGAGCGCTGCGTTTTTGGGACTTGAGAGCAGGCTCGGCAGCTGTGTTTCTGGGCTCCGCAGCGGGCGCTCCGTGAGCTGGTTCGGGGGCCAAAAGCAGAAGGCAGATGGGCCGTTTGTGCGGGGGAGCTTCTGTTAAAATTCCGCTAACTATTTCAGTTGCTCTTTCATCTCTCTGTGTTGGCCCAAAAGGGAGCCCCAGTCAGGAAATCTCCATTTGAGATCTCTAGACTCTTCAGGGGGCCTCAGGTATTGAGCAAAGAAGAAATTAAAAGGCAGTAGTAGGTCATCTGGCTGCTGAGAATTAGCAAGGCAGAGGTATATGTGCACAAATGTGTGATATCTCAAAATGACAGCTACCTTGATACAGCATTTAAAACAGGACTTGATATTTAGAGCCTGCCTCGAGAGTAACAGCACAGAAAAAGCTTTAGTGTTAAAGAAAATTGGCAGAGTCCGGGTCTCTAGGTTTGCTGGTTTTATTAACAACTCAGAGTTGGACCACCACCGCAGTGAATGGTACCTGACTCAAATTCACTATCGGTTTATATAGAAACTAATAATCAATTACATCATAAGTATTTCATAAGCTTCTGTTAATAATCCACTAACTATTTCAATTCCTCTTTCTTCCTTCATCAAGAGTCCACAAAAGTCCATTCTTTTCCATTGTTCAGCTGATCTTTATGGTTCCGCTCCGACTCAGGTCGACACCCCGTCCTCGATGTTCTTGCTGTGATCGGCGTCCTTAATGTTCTTGCCGTGATCAGCGTCCCGTCCTGATCCAGGTTGATGAGAGTCCAGTTCCCACCGCCAGTGTCTCCTAAACATTCAACCTTAAAAACAACTGAAGTTATGTTTAAAACCTTATCTATACTAATTTTTATTTCTAAGTGTCCTATATTTCTTTTAAGGTAAAGAAAAGGTTAACCATACATCCCCTTTACTAAAATCATCAGAAGGTAATACTTCTAGGCCTACTCCTGCTTAGCTACTCATTAAGCTTTGATTGATGATTTCTTCAGTCCTAGGTCAGGATTACACAAGGAGCTTTGAGAACAATATTCATGCATTGTGAAAGCCCACCTGTGTTTATTCAGATAGACTTATATTAATTATTCTATTCACTATTCTATTTCACCCCTATTGATTCTTGTCTCTCTAACTCATAAGAACTTTTACATTAATTATGTGAAAATTTCTATAACATTTAGAAAGCGTTATCTTCTATCAGATCACTTTGTTCTGATAAAGGAAAAAAGAACATAAAGCGGTCATAAAGACCAGGCTTAAGTATGTTTTTAGTAAGGTGCTGTGTGGATCTGCAGATTGGATGTGATCTTTCACACGGGGGGGGGGCGGAAGGAAAATTTGCACTCCTTCGTAAAAAGCGTGGCAAACGCTCGCTGCAGGTTTTTGCTAATTTTTTTTTTATTATTATTATCTGATGCGCTTTCTTGCAACTGTTCAGTTTTGTAGAATAGTTTTACTGGAATCCGTGCATATGCTCATAGCTCTAAAAACTGTCTTGTTTCGTTGAAGTTCACTTCCTCCAGAGTCCACAGAAGTCCGTTCTTCGCCGCCGGTCAGCTGATGTTTATCTTCTGGTTCCGCCTGGGCTCCGCTCAACACCCCGTCCTCGATGTTCTCGCCGTGACCAGCGTCCCGTCTTGACCAGAGTCTGCTTTGCACTGCCGGCGTCTCCTAAGTATTAACCTAAAATACCTGAACTCTGTTTAGAACCTTATTTCTACTGCTTCTTACTTGTAAGTATTTGCGGCGAGCGGAAAAGAAGGCAGGGGCTCTGCGAGGGAGGAGGCGAGGGCTGAAAGCCAAAGGCCTCGGGCTCCTTTATTGCTGTTCTACTGCCCTATTGAAACGCAGGAGCCGGACTGGGCGGTTCGAGACACCGTCAACGTTCACAGGCTGAGCGCTCATCACCCCTTCTGGGAAGAGCCACGGTGCTGTGGGCTCAGAACATCAACAGCCGTTCCTTGTTTTCAGTTCTGTCTTCAGAACTGCCCTTCACCACACACGTTTACTTCTTTCACGCCTCAGAGGGTCCCGTGAACTGCTCAGGGCTCCTGCATAGCTGCTCATTAAGCTTTGACTGACGATTGGTTTAGTCACGGGTCAGGATTGTTGTAGAAGTTTTCACATAAATTGTTACAGAAGTTCTCATGAATTAAGAATAGAATAATTAATATAAGTCAATCTGATAAACACAGGTGGGCTTCCACAATCCATCAATATTGTTCTCAGAGCTCCTTGTGTAATCCTGACCTATGACGGAACAAATCATCAATCGAAGCTTAATGAGTAGCTAAGCAGGAGTAGGCCTAGAAGTATTACCTTCTGATGATTTTAGTAAAAGGGATGTATGGTTAACCTTTTCTTTACTTTAACAGAAATATGGGATACTTGAAAGAAGCATTAATAGAAAGAAAGCTCTAAATAGACTCTAGCTATTTTAGGTTAATACTTAGGAGACGCTGGCAGTGGAAACGAGACCGGTCAACCCGGATCGAGGCGGGACGCCGATTACAGGAAGAACATTAAGGATGGGGGGGTGTCGACTGGAGCCGGAGCGGAACCAGAGCATAAAGATCAGCTCAGCAACGGAATAGAAGGGACTTTTGTGGACTCCTGACAATGGACTTTTGTGGACGCTTGACGAAGGAAGAAAGAGGAATGGAAATAGATAGTGGATTTTTAACAGAAGATCGTGAGAAGTTTGTGATCTAACTGCTGCTTATTTTCTGTATAAACCGATAGTGAATTTGAGTCAGGTACCGTTCAGTGCGGTGGCGGTCCAACTCCGAGTTGCTTCGATGAAGAATCGGCAAACCTGGAGACCCGGACTCTGCCGATTTTCTTTAACAAGGATTATACAAAGGAGCTTTGAGAAGAATATTGAAGGGTTGTGAAAGCCCACCCGTGTTTGTCAGCTGGACTTGTATTTATTATTCTATTCCTAATTCTTTTTCACCTCTACTGATTCTTACCTGCTGAATTCATGAGAACTTGTACGACAACTTACGCGACAGTTTCTACAACAGCTTTTATGTTAGGAATGAGTTGAAAATGGTGTCCGTGAGTCCCGATGCCGATGTTAAGTGTTCAAACCGCTCAGGCTGTTAAAGGATGTGTTGTATTTCGAGCTGACCTGTTTACCTAGAGTCCTCCTTTAGCTCAACTGCTCTCCTGGCTCTTATCCTGACTGCGTTCCTCTACTTTCTTCTGTGCTGTTTTTTGCCCGTGCCGGAGTCTAACTTGGGAGTTCTGTTTTTCAGCCGCCTTGTGGTAAGCGTGTCGTGAGGCTCGGCGGCTATCCCCGGCGCAGGTTTGCCCGCAGGTCGTTAAGCGTTTGTGAGGGTGAGGGACCGGCGCGGTGTGCGGAGGCTCCCGGCTGTGGGGGCAGCGAGGGGCGTCGGGTGTGGGGGGCCGAGAGGGGCCGGGGGCGTCGGTGGCCCTGGGGAGCCCGTCCCGGCGCGGGAACGAGGCGGAGCAGAGGCGGAGGGAGAGGCGCGGCACCGTCCTCTGGCACGGCGCCCTTGTGCCGTGGGGCGTCTGCCGGGGGGACAGGCTGCGGGACGGGGCTGGTGACGGGGCAGCCGTTTGGAGGAGTAAGGAGGTGGCGGTCAGGGCTGTTTCCCTCCTTTAGTGCGTGTTTTTGGGGTGAATGAAAAGCGGGGAGGGGTCTGGGTGGTGATGACGTCATTTGGAGCACCCGAATGTCACCGAGGCGGGGCAAGGACGCAGCGGAGCGGCAGGTAAGTGGGGCACGGGGGGTCCCCCGAGGAAGGGGGTGTCGGAGCGTAAAACCGCGCGCCAATCCTCGGTGGGAGAGGCGAGGCGGTGGCGCCCCCGCGCGTCGGCAGGGCGGCAGTGCAGCTCGGGGGCCGCGCATGCGCAGCGGAGGGGCGCCCCGGCCGCGCTGGGTGCAGCAGCGGTCGCATTTTACGTTTTTTTCCTCGATCTCCCTTTTAGTTCTCGGGAGCTATTTTTTTAATTTTCTCCTTTTCTTAATCACGGTCGCTTTTAAAAAAGTGTCTCCGAGGCTGCGTTTTAGTTGGCCGCCGCTGCTTTTGCCGAGGGAGCGGTGCTCAAACGGGGCGCGGGCGGGACGCGGTCGGTGTCCCCCGGGCAACCGCGCATGCGCAGTGGGCGGCTGTTTGCCGCCCTGGGTGCCGGGAGTGGGCGTGGCCGTGCCCCTGTGGGGGCGGAGGAGAGGCGTGGTCTCCCGTGGAACCCCGCCCCGAGGGGAGGGGCTGGGCGTGGTCTCCTGTGAAACCCCGCCCTAAGGGGGGGCGAGGGAGGCGTGGCCTCCAGCGGAGCCCCGCCCTGGGGCGTGGTTTCCTGCGCGACTCCGCCCTGAGGGGCAGGATATGGGCGGGGTCCCCTGGGGAGCCGCGCATGCGCGGTGGAGGTGCGCTCTGGCGGCGCCTTCTGCTGCCGCCCTGTGGTCAAATTTCGGTATCGCCGCTTTTTTACCTTTTTTTTTTTTTTTTTTTTTTTTTTTTTTTTTTTTTTTTTTTTTTTTTTTTTCTCCGCGGGTTCTGGCGCGGCGGGGACGGGGCGGGTCCCGGCGCGGGTCCCGGCGGGGCGGCGGCTACCGGAGCGGAGGCTCCCGGGGCGGCGCGGCGCCGGTCCCGGTGGCAGGTCCCGGCGCGGCGGCGGTGCGGGGCGGGGGGTGCGCGTCCTGGCGCGGCTTCCGGCAAAGCGGCGGCTTCCGGCGCGGCTTATGACGCCGCTTCCGGCGCGGTTTCTGCCGCGGCTCCCGGCGAGGCGCGGCGCCGGTCCTCGTCCCGGTCCCGGCGGCAGGTCCTGGTGCGGCGCCGGTCCAGGCGCAGGTCCCGGCGCGGCGCGGCAGCAGCTCCCGGTGCGGCGCGGTGCCGGTCCCGGCGGTAGGTCCCGGCGTGGCGCGGCTGCGGCTGCCGGGGCGGCGCGGCGCCGGTCCCGGCGCAAATTCCCGGAGCGGCGGGGGCGGCTCCCGGGGCGGCGCGGTGCCGGTCCCGGCGGCAGGTCCCGGCTCGGCGCGGCGGCGGTTCCCGCGCGGCTCCCGGCGGGGTGGGGGGGTGCGGGTCGCGGCGCCGGACGGGTCCTGGTGCCCGCACGGGGTGGTGGGGGGGAAAGGGCCCCGGCTGCTGCCGCCAGGGGGGTCCGTGGGGCGGGCGGGTCTGCGCTCCCGGGGCGGCTGGGCCCGGCTCCCCGCGGGGGACTTTTGGGCCTCGGGGGGGTTCGGGGGGCGGGCGCGGCGGTGCAGGAGATGGCGGAGAAGTAAAGCCTGCGAGAGCGCTAATAAAGCGCCGGCCGGGCTGCGGTGGTGCTGCCCCGCAGGGGGAGAGCAGGCTCGGCAGCTGGGTTTTTGGGCTCCGTAGCGGGCGCTCCGTGAGCTGGTTCGGGGGCCAAAAGCAGAAGGTAAACGGGCCGCTTGCGCGGGGGAGCGGGAGGGCGTCGGGGGGCCGCGTGGGAAAGCGGCGGGTGGGCAGGGTGCGTGGACGTTGCCCGGAGGCGGTGGTCCGGTCACGTCAGAGCCCGAAGTTCGGGGAGGCCGGCACGCAGCGGGCCGGCCGAGCTGAACATCCGAGGTGGTCTCCGGGGGCCGTGTAGCGTGGGCATGTGTGAGGCTGTGTATCTGGGAAGCCTCGTGTTGTAAGAGCTGTATGATACCAATGTGTTCTCTTAGGTGGATAAGAGTCAAGTGACCGGAGCCAGAGAGGAGGAAGGGAGGCAGAGAGAGGGGAAGATGCATCCGAACTGTCAGATTCTCCCAGCAGCTCCAAGGGCGGAAGCCGTGGTGAGTCCTGGACCCTTGGGGCCGTGTCGCCCCTCTTCTGCGTCGCGGTCCTTCCCTGCCCCACCTTCTCTTTCTCTCACAGCTGTAATTTTTTTCGCTTCCCTGCATCTCTTCCTCTCTCGTTCTCCAAGTCCCTCTCTTTCTCTGTTGTTCTGCCTCTCTGCTTTCTTTTTTCTGTCTGCACTTCTGTCCTGTTCCCTGTCCCTCTTTTTTTCATCCTCTGTCCTGCAGCCCATCACTGTTTTTGTCTTTCTCCATCTATCTGTCTGTCTTCCTGTCCCAATTTTTTTTAATTCCTCCCCATCTGCCCTTTAGCCCTTCACAATTACCACCCCTCCCCGTCTGGCCCCCATCTGGCTCCATGTCCCTATTTCTAATTTCCTCTGTCTCTGCCCTGTATTCTAGATACACTTTTCTTTCTTGTATTATCTTATTTCATGTTCCTGTCTCTATGTTTTAATTTCTTCCTTCTCTGTCCTATAGCCTGGTTTTGTCTTTATCGTTCTCTGTCTGGCTCCCTGGCCCTATTCTTTAATTCCTCTGTCTCTCCCCTTCAGCTCACTGAGGTTTTTTGGTATTTCTCAGTGTCTCTCTGTCCACCTCACTGTCCCCTCTTTTAATTTCTCCATCTCTGCCCTGTGGCCCATCAGAAATCTTTGCTTTTCTCCATCTCTCTCAGTCCGGTTCCCTCTCCCTCCCTCCTCTCTGGCCTGTAGCCCATTGCTGTTTCTTTTGCCCTCTGCCCCTCTCTCTGTCTCGGTAGCTCCCTTTCCCTGTTTTTTAATCCTTTCCTCTCTGCCCTGCAGGGAGGGGGAGGAGGTGCTCCAGGCACCAGAGCAGAGATTCCCCTGCAGCCCTGGTGACGCAGGTTGTCCCCCTGCAGCCCGTGGAGGTCCGCGGTGGAGCAGACGTGCACCTGCAGGCCACGGAGGACCTCTCGCTGGAGTAGGTGGGTGTGCCCGAAGGAAGCCGTGACCCCGTGGAGCGCCCGCGCTGGAGCAGGCTCCTGTCAGCAGGCGTGTCTCCGTGGAGAGGAGCCCATGCTGGAGCAGGTGTTACGGCAGGACCTGTGGCCCCGTGGGAGGGACCCTACGCTGGAGCAGAAGAAGAGCGTGAGGAGGAAGGAGCGGCAGAGACAATGTGTGATGAACTGACCGCACCCCCGATCCCCGTCCCCCTGCGTTGGTCGAGGGTAGGATGTAGAGAAGCTGGGAGTCAAGATGAGCCCAGGAAAAAAAAAGAGAGGGGTGGGAGGAAGGTGTTTTTTAGATTTGTTCTTATTTCTCGTTACCCTACTCTGATTTTGATTGACAATAAATTAAATGAATTTCCCCAAGTAGAGTGTGTTTTCCCGTGACGGAAGTTGGTGAGTGATCTCTTTGTCCTTATCTTGACCCACAAGCTTTTTTGTTGTATTTTCTCCCTGTCTTGTTGAGGAGGGCGAGCAATAGAGCGCCTCGGTGGGCACCTGGCGGCGGCCGTTCGTATTTTGGAGCCTGGCTCTCGGCTCGTCTTTTTCTTGGACATAGTGTGAAACATTTGGACGTTTGGGTAGGTAAACAAGCCCGGAGCCCATTGTTGTTCGGGCTGTGAAAGGGCTGACATGGGACGATTGCAGGCAGGAATAGCTTTCAGGGCCGCCACCTTTGTCGCGGGAGCAATCTGCGGTCGTTCGCCTTTTTGGAACCGGGTTCCCGTCTCGTTTGGTTTGTCGGTCAGAGCGTGAAATATTTGGACATTTGGGCGTTCAAGTCTCCCTCCCTTGTGGTGTTCAGGTCTACCTTCCTTCCACGTGGCGTGCAGGTCTACTGCGTGCAGTCTATCTCTTTTCTAATTTTTTTTATATTATTGTGGCTTTAGTTTCTTAGCTTTAGTTTCTTAGCTTTTTTTACTTTTACATTTACTCTTTATTTTTTACTTCTGCTTCGTTAACTTCTGTTGCTTTTACAATTACTTTTACTTTTTTATTGCTTAGTTGCCACTGCTTCATTGCTGCTTATTAGTTTTTTTGCTTTTTCTTTAGTTTTTCTTTTACTGGTCTACTTCTTCCAGGTGTACCTCTTCTGACTGGTTTGCCACCTTCTGGCGTGCAGGTCTTTTTTACTTTTACGTTTTTACTAAAGAAGTCTAAACGCACAGCATTTTAATTTTTTTACGGTGTCCTGGTTTTGTGCAGATAAAATTTATAGAATCACTTTTCTGTTCCATTTTGTTTCAGTTTGTGGCCAGCTGTGGGACAGGGATCAAGGCCATTAGCAGTTAAATCCAGGGCAGGTGCCCCAGGCTGGCCCACAGGTGTATTCTATAACATTAAGCTCAGGTTCGCTATAAAAGGGCAACTTGCTGGGGAGGGGTGGGCCTCTTTTTGCTCTGCTCCCTTCCCTCTTTCTACTTCTTCTCAACAATGGCTATCTCCAGAGGAACTTGCCATCGCTCTGTGGGCTAAGTATAGTTTTGTGTGTTTTGTATTAGCATCGATATCAGTTTTAAATTGTAACCCATGAGTCTCCCTCCTTTTCCTGAATCCCTTTCTCAGTCCGGGAAGGGCAATCGGGTGATAGAACAGCTGCTTACTGTTCAGGGTGGTGGTCGGTGTCCCGGGTATATGAGCCGCAGCCTCTCATCAGGGAGCTCATTTTTCTCCTGAGCTTTGATGGTGTTAGTGCTCAGCTGCTCCTTCAGTCAATTTTAGCCTTTGAGCTGGTCAAGCTATTTGGGCAGATGTATTTTAACATTGAGAGAAGCAGCAGTGTGTCTGTGAGGTAAGAGCTTCAGGTGCAGGAGAGGTTAATTTTCTGCTTTTATTTGTTAAACTTTTGTTTTTAGTTAAACTTTTGTTTTTAGTTTAGTTTAACTAAATTTTTTCTTTAGTTTACAATTATTTTTTTTTCTTTTTTTAGTTTTATTCTTTTTCTACCTTATAGTGTTCAGGTCTCCCTCCCTTCTGGCGTGCAGGTCTGCCTTTTTTTATGGAATGCAGGTCTCACTCCCTTGTGGCGTGCAGGTCTACTGGGTGCAGTCTATCTGTTTTCTAATTTTTTTTACATTTTCTTAGCTTTTTGGTTTCTTAGCTTTTTGGTTTCTTAGCTTTTTGGTTTCTTAGCTTTTTGGTTTCTTAGCTTTTTGGTTTCTTAGCTTTTTGGTTTCTTAGCTTTTTGGTTTCTTAGCTTTTTGGTTTCTTAGCTTTTTGGTTTCTTAGCTTTTTGGTTTCTTAGCTTTTTGGTTTCTTAGCTTTTTGGTTTCTTAGCTTTTTGGTTTCTTAGCTTTTTGGTTTCTTAGCTTTTTGGTTTCTTAGCTTTTTGGTTTCTTAGCTTTTTGGTTTCTTAGCTTTTTGGTTTCTTAGCTTTTTGGTTTCTTAGCTTTTTGGTTTCTTAGCTTTTTGGTTTCTTAGCTTTTTGGTTTCTTAGCTTTTTGGTTTCTTAGCTTTTTGGTTTCTTAGCTTTTGTTAACTTTTTACATTTACTCTTTATTTTTTATTTCTGCTTTTTTAACTTCTGTTGCTTTTACAATTACTTTTACTTTTTTATTGCTTAGTTGCCACTGCTCAGTTGCTGCTTATTAGTTTTTCTTTTTTTGCTTTTTCTTTACTTTTTTTTTTTACTGGTCTACCTCTTCCAGGTGTACCTCTTCTGACTGGTTTGCCGCCTTCTGGCGTGCAGGTCTACGTTCGTTTCTGGCGTGCAGGTCTTTTTTACTTTTATAACTCTATAATTTTTTTAATTTTTCTTTTAAATTTTAGTATTTTAGCTTTTGGTTTTTAGTGTGTTAGGGTTTTAGTGCGTGTGCTAGCGTTTTTTAACTTAGGTTTCTTTAACATTTAATATTTTTTACTTTTTAAACTTCTGTTACTTTTACAATTACTTTTACTTTTTGTTTATTAGTGGTGGCTTTATTAGTGGTGGCTTTATTAGTTTTTCTTTCTTTGCTTCTTGTTTTTTCTTTTCCTGGTCTACCTCTTCCAGGTCCACCTTAGTTTTTGGCGTGCAGATCCACCTTAGTTTGTGGGTTGCAGGTGTAGCGCGTGCAGTCTACCTGTTTCATAGTTTTTTTTACTTTCATGTTAATTTTTTAGATTTAGTTTTTTAGGGTTTTATGTTTTTTAACTTTTGTTTCTTTTACATTCACACTTTGTGTTTTACTTTTTTAACTTCTGTCACTTTTGCCACTACTTTTATTAGTTGTGCCTTTATTAGTTGTGCCTTTATTAGTTGTGCCTTTATTAGTTGTGCCTTTATTAGTTGTGCCTTTATTAGTTGTGCCTTTATTAGTTGTGCTTTACTTTTTCTTTTACTGGTCTACCTCTTCCAGGTCCACCTTTGTTTCTGGCTTGTAGGTCTACCGCGTGCCGTCTAGCTCTTTCATAATTTTTTTAATCTTTTTTTCTTTTAGGGTTTTAGTGTGTTAGTTTTTGTGTTTTTTACCTTTTGTTTCTTTTACGTTTCCTCTTTTTTACTTTTACTTTTTAAACATCTGTTAGTTTTACAATTAATTTTACTCTCTTGTTTAGTAGTGGTGGCTTTAGTAGTGGTGGCTTTAGTAGTGGTGGCTTTAGTAGTTTTTCTTTTTTTGCTTCTTGTTTTCTCTTTTCCTGGTCTACCTCTTCCAGGTCCACCTCAGTTTCTGGTGTGCAGATCCACCTTAGTTTGTGGGTTGCAGGTCTAGCACGTGCAGTCTACCTGTTTCATAGTTTTTTTTACTTTAATGTTAATTTTTTAGATTTAGTGTTTTAGGGTTTTATGTTTTTTAACTTTTGTTTCTTTTACATTCACACTTTGTTTTTTACTTTTTTAACTTCTGTAACTTTTGCCACTACTTTTACTGTTTTCTTTTATTAGTTGTGCCTTTATCATCAGTTGTGCCTTTATCATCAGTTGTGCCTTTATCATCAGTTGTGCCTTTACTTTTTCTTTTACTGGTCTACCTGTTCCATGTCCACCTTTGTTTCTGGCGTGCAAGTCTACGTTCCATGTGGCGTGCAGGTCTACTGTGTGCAGCCTATCTGTTTTCTAATTTTTTTTTACATTTTCTTAGCTTTTTAGTTTCTTAGCTTTTTAGGTTCTTAGCTTTTGTTAACTTTTTCCATTTACTTTTTATTTTTTACTTCTGCTTCGTTAACTTCTGTTGCTTTTACAATTAGTTTTATTTTTTTATTGCTTAGTTGCCACTGCTGCGTTGCTGCTTATTAGTTTTTCTTTTTTTGCTTTTTCTTTACTTTTTCTTTTACTGGTCTACCTCTTCCAGGTGTACCTCTTCTGCCTGGTTTGCCGCCTTCTGGCGTGCAGGTCTACGTTCGTTTCTGGTGTGCAGGTCTTTTTTACTTTTACTATTATAACTTCATAATTTTTTAATTTTTCTTTTTAATTTTAGTATTTTAGCTTTTGGGTTTTAGTGTGCTAGGGTTGTAGTGTGTGTGCTAGGGTTGTAGTGTCTGTGCTAGGGTTTTTTAACTTAGGTTTCTTTAACATTTAATATTTATTTTTTACTTTTTTAACTTCTGTTACTTTTACAATTACTTTTTTGTTTATTAGTGGTGGCTTTATTAGTGGTGGCTTTATTAGTGGTGGCTTTATTAGTGGTGGCTTTATTAGTGGTGGCTTTATTAGTTTTTCTTTTTTGCTTTTTGTTTTTTCTTTTCCTGGTCTACCTCTTCCAGGTCCACCTTAGTTTGTGGCGTGAAGATCCACCTTAGTTTCTGGGTTGTAGGTCTACTGCGTGCTGTCTAGCTCTTTCATAATTTTTTTTATCTTTTTTTTTGTTTTAAGGTTTTAGTGTTGTAGTTTTCGTGTTTTCTTAACTTTTATTTCTTTTACATTTACTCTTTTTTACTTTCACTTTTTAAACTTCTGTTACTTTTACAATTAATTTTACTCTCCTGTTTATTAATTTTACTCTCTTGTTTATTATTGCCCCCACAGGGACATTAGCGGTGTTCCCGTGGGGGCGTGCCAGTGGCGGGATGTGCCGAAGAACCCCCCCGAGGGGCTGGACGGGGGCGTGGTCTCCTGCGGAACCCTGCCCCGAGAGGCGGGATACGGGCGCGGTGTTAGGTCAGCCTGGCAAAATGGCGGCTTCCGGGCATGCGCAGTAGCTAAGTGAAGTTCCCAAAATGGCCGACTGGAGGATGGTCAATCTGGCAAAATGGCGGCTAGCGGGCATGCGCAGTAGCCAAAATGAAGTTCCCAAAATGGCCGACTTAAGGTCGGGAAACCTGGCGCGGCGGGGGCGGGTTGCGGCGCGGCGCCTGCGCGGGCGCACCAGAGCGGCGGCGAGCGGCGCGGGCCGTCGCGAGTTTCGTTGCGGTGCGCTCGGCGTTGGCGGCGGCGCCGCGCCGGAGCAGGTGAGGGGCCGTGGGCACGGAGGGTTTGGGAGGGGCCATTCTCCGGTCGGGGCGATCCCCCGGTGGGGTCCTAGCTCTGCGCTCACGGGGCTGGTGGGGGGGCGCGCGGAAGCGGCCCCGGGCCGAACGCTGTCCCGGGCTCGCCGCGGGGGTGTTGGGGCCGAGCCTGTGTCCCGGCGGGGGGGAGCAGGGGCAGCCCCGTCCGGCTCTCAGCTGCTCGGTATTGGGGCCGGGCAGGCTCTGCCGCTGCCGGCGCGGGTCGGGCAGCGGCGGCGGCGCGGGGGGGCTCCGGCGGCGCCGGGCGGGTCCCGGTGCCCGCACGGGGGGGGGAAAGGTCCGCGGCTGCTGCCGCCGGGGGGGGTCGTGGGGGCGGGCGGGGCGGCTGGGCCCTGCTCCCTGCGGGGGCTTTTGGGCCTGGGGCGTTGGGGGTGTCAGCTCGGCGGTGTTGCTGCTGTTTGTCTTTGGTATCCTGTTATGGTTGAGAGCTCTGAATTGTAGGTTTTTTCAGTTTCTGACACATTTTTTTCCCTAAGGAGATGCTGCATTTATAAGTTGTTTTTTTGCAGATGCATTGGTCAATATAATAGATTTATGATTAATAAAATGACAAAAATGATACTAGTCTTACACATCTGGACTCTTTATGAATATGTGTTCCTCACATGCAAGTGTCATCCGGACACACGTGGTCTGCACTTCATGCTCTGACAAGACAATATGCTGAGGTGGGGATCAGCTCCAACAGGAAAAAAAAAGGTACAAGGTTATGGGGGTTTTTTTTTGGTTCTTTTTGGGGGTGTACTGTTTTTGTGGGGATAAACTCTATAGAATCACTTTTGTGTTCCAATTTGTTTCAATATGTGGCCAGCTGTGGCATGGTGATTAATGCCATTAGCAGTTAAATCCAGGGCAGCTGCCCCAGGCTGGACCACAGGTGTATTGTATAATGTTAATGTCAGGTTCAGTATATAAGGGAAAGATTGCTGCGGATGGGGTGGATCTGTGCTCTCTTCTCTTCTCCCCTCCTTTCTCCCTCTTTTTTCTCCACCTTTCTTCTCCATGGTTGTGATCCCAGGAGGAAATTGCCATCACTCTGTGGGCTAAGTATAATTAAGACCAGGTTGCTATTGAGGAGGAGGTGTTGTGGAAGAGGTTGGTTTTGACCACTGTGATGCTCACAGCTGGTGCTTGTGTATTTTCTTGTTTTGCAGATGACGAAGAGGAACCTGGCAACAGCAGAAGCACCCGGCAGTTAGCTGCTGTGGGGTTTGTTTTTTTTGAGGATGCATTGAGACTTCCTCTCCTCTGAAAGATCAGTTGAGGGAGCAGTGCTAGGGAGGGGACAAGGTCGGGAATTGCAGGGAGGGATTTTGAAGTTAGCGTAGGGGAGAAGGCTGTCCGGGAACAGTCCCTTTGGCCAGGCTCAGGGAGCGGATTACTTTTCAGAGCAATGATAGGGTGTGCCAGGCAGGGCAGTTCCAGCCTTTGTCTGTGCGTCGTGTAGTTTGCGTAGTCTGTCTTCTATGTCTTAAGACATGCATCAGGTCTCGATGTTCTCATAGCTCTTTGCGCTAAAAGAGCACACCACGCGCCTCGGCCGCCATCCATAGCGTCCCGAATGCACGTACTCATCGGCGTGGCACCGATCGGGCTCTTTCTTCTTGTTTAACCTTAAAGAACGGATCGATCTTGCATTTCCTAAGTTTCCCGGCAGTCCTCTTTTGCAGCAACATTCCTGGGTGCGCGAGCAGTTCTGGTCTCCAGATGTCCATTCTGGACAGACTGGGATTTCTTTCCCGCATCCTTACGCGGTTAGGTCTCGAAGCCAGCCTTCTCGCGCGTACATCCTCTCGGTTTTGAGAGTAAGTTCTTATCACGGGCCGTGACGTTCTACTCTCTTTCTGGGGCGGCCATAGAGCCTCCTCATATCCCGCCACGGTGCCGCAGGACATGTCTTCCGACAGCATCTTCTTTCGAGGCATCACACTTCTCACCGAGAGTTTTCTCTCATCTTGGAGGCGCGTCGTTCATAGCGTTCCGTGTATCGTCTATCTGTGCGTGCGTGGCTCGGAGCTGCCCTGCCTGGGGGTGTAGAGTTAGGGGTAGATGGAATAGCGATGTGTCTATGGTTAATACCTAAGGTGTTGAGGCTTCTACGTGTAACGCTTAATGTTTGAATTAGGTATTTATTTTAGTGGCACACTGTAGTTGGGCTGTAGATGGTATTCCTTAATGGGAACGAGATGTCTGGAACTATTAAAGTGATGCTCTGCTTCCAGGTGACTTGTTCATTATTGTCTTTGCAGATGCAGAGGGACGAGCCGTGCAGGACAAGAGAGGAGAGGTGAGCGGAGCGCCATAAGAAGGTGGGTCGCCGTGTGGTGTTACAGGGAAGATGACTGGTGGCGATACACCTAGATTATGGTATTTCTGTGGTGTTTTTTTTTTTAATTTGAAGGTGCAAAGCGATGAGTGACAGGGTGTACGGGCACAGGAGCTGACTCGGGCGAGGTGAGCACCGATCGGTGGGCTGAAGCGGCAGTTATTTTTGAGGTATTGTATTGGCGGTGCAGTCATAAGCAGCATGTGTTTTTTTTGGTTTTACAGGTGGTGTGCGAGAGTCAATGCGATGCCCTAAACTGGCGGAGGCCAGACAGGCAAGTTGTGACGGTAAAGGCGTGCTAGAAGGGGAGCGGCACAGGCGAGCCGCGGTTTTGGGCAGTATCTCAGCGTGTGCCTTTTTGTTTGTGTTTTTGCAGGTGCTGCCCACAGGCTCTGGGGAGCGAAGCCACGTGCCAAGGAGCGGTCCGAGAAGGTGAGGCGGTCGTGGGCCGCGTCGGTGTGTAATAGGAAAGTATTAAGTGGCCACTCAGTGGAGGGATTCTCCTTGGTTTTGCAGGTTCTGTGCGGGGCAGCCTTTGGACTTGGACGAGCATTTGAGGTGAGCTGGGTCGTAGAGAGTAGGAGCAGGGGGCTGGTGATTTCTTGCCAGTGGCACGGTAATTTTGTGTCTTTTGGTATCTTAGGCACCACGAGCGACGACAGCCACAGCGTCCGACTCCGGAATCTGCACGGAGCAGGTGACCGGAGTGGCACGGTGCATCCGAGGTGGGTGATGATGTGGGGAACGGTCTGTGTCAGATGTGATGCTGACTGACGGCCTTGTTGTGTGTGGATTGTAATTTTTTTTTTTTTTTTTCAGGTGATGAAGAGGAATCTGGTGATTGCAGGATTCATGCAGTGGGCTGATTGTATTTTTTCTTTTTGAGGATGGAATTGGACCCTTGGCTGTCTGAAAGGTAAGTTGAGGCAGTGGTGGTGGGGAGAGGTTGGGGGAAGGAGCAGACAAGGTTGGCACTTTCAGAAAGTGTTTTTCCAGTTTTAAAGTTAGTGTAGGGGAGAGGGCTGTCCAGGAACAGTACTCTTTAGGCAGGCTAAGGCAGAGGGTTTCTGTTCAGCACAATGGTAGCGTGTGGCAGGCCACGGCAGTTCCAGCCTACGTGTGTTTGTGTAGTTCGTGCGGATTGTCACGTGCGTCTTAGCGCTTCTTCAGGTCTTGATGTCTTCTTTGTGCTCAAGGAGCACGCCATCCCTAGAGTCTTGAACACCTGTACTCATCAGTGTAGTGCCAATCAGGCGCTTTCTTCCTTTTGTAAGGAGATTAAAGCGTGGTTCGGTTTTCCATCTTGCAAGTTTCCAGACGGTCCTCTTCTGCGGCGTCATCGCCAGCCGCACGAGAGGCTGTGCTTTCCAGGCGTCTATTTGGACAGACTGGTCTTTCTTCCCTGCATCCTTAGGTGGTGAGGTCTTGAAGCCAAGCTTCTTGTGCATACATCCTCTCAGTTTTGAGAGTAACTTCTTGTTACGGGCCATGACGTTCTGCTTTCTTTCTGGGGTCGCCATAGAGCCTCCTCACGTCCCCGTCACGGTCCTGCAGGCGGTCTTCCCTCGCAGCGTCTTCTCCTTGGGCATCATCATCCTCGCTGAGAGTTTTCTCTCATCTTTGACGCACCTAGTTTCTAGCGTTCTGTGTAGCATCGGACTCTCTGTGTGTGTGTGCATGCATGTGTGTGTATGTGTGGCTCGGAGCTGCCCTGCCTGGCATTGTAGAGTCAGGGGTAGGTAGAATAGCGATCAGTGTCTGTGGTTAATATGTTGATATGGCTAGACTGTTGGGGTAAAGGTTGTAGAGTCATCTCGGACAGATTAGCTATCTGCAGCAGGTGAGGCCAGTAACTTCTGTAACATTTTGAAGGTGCAGAGGAGATATTCGGAGCCCTCTGGGAGAGGCAGCGACAGGGCTAGTTGGGCAGATGGGATCTCTAAGGTGTTGAGGCTTCTCTGTGTAAGGTTTAATGTTTGAATTAATTATTTACTTTAGTGGCAGCCTCCAGTTGGTCTGTGGATGGTATTCCTTAATGGGAAGCAGATGTCTGGAACTAATAAAGGGATGCTTTGAGTCCAGGTGACTTATTCAATATTGTCTTTGCAGATGCAGATGGACGAGCCGTGCAGGACAAGAGAGGAGAGGCGAGCGGAGCGCCGTAAGAAGGTGGGTCGCCGTGTGGCGTTAGAGGGAATATGACTCTTGGTGATATGCCTATGTGTGCTGATTTCACTGGGATTTGGTTTTAGTTTGTGTCCAGGCATGGTGATCAAGGCCCTCAGCAGTTAAATGCAGGGCAGCTGACCCTGAGTGGCCCACAGGTGTCTTCTGTTTCATTGACATCAAGCTCACTATAAAACAGAGGGCTTGTTGGGAAGAGGTGGGGTTTTTTCCTGCTCTCCTTGCCTCTCCTCCCTCCTCCCTCTTCCTTCCTGTGATTCCTGGAGCAACTTGTCAGTGATCTGTGGATGAGTATACAGTTGTTTGTTTTGTGTTGTCCTTTATGTTGATTTCTTCCTTTCATTACATCTGGTTCACTTCATCCTACGAAGTCTCCCTGCCTTTTTCCCAGTGCCCTTCCTCATTTGGGGAAGCGACATTGGGAGAGAGAAATGCTGCTGATGTTTAGCCCCGGTTGTGAGCTAAATGAAAACACTGCCTTATTGTATTTCTTTTCTTTTAATTTGAAGGTGCACAGCGATGAGCACCATGGGATATGGGCACAGGAGCTGAGTCTCGGGCAAGGTGAGCACCGATCGGTGGGCTGAAGCGGCAGTTATTTTTCAGGTGTTTATAGGCGGTGCAGTCATAAGCAGCGTGTATTTTTTGGGTTTTACAGGTGGTGTGCAAGAATCAACGTGGTGCCCTAAACTGCCGGAGGTCAGACAGGCAAGTTGGGATGGTAAAGGCGTGTGAGAAGGGGAGAGGCACCAGCGAGCTCCGGTTTTGGGCAGTATCTCAGGACGTGCCTTTTTGTTTGTGTTTTTGCAGGTGCTGCCCACAGTCTCTGGGGAGCGAAGCCACCTGTCGAGGAGCGGTCAGAGAAGGTGAGGCGGTCGTGGGCCGCGTCGGTGTGTAATAGGAAAGTATTAAGTGGCCACTCAGTGGAGCGGTTCTGCTTGGTTCTGCAGGTTCTGTGCGGGGCGGCCTTTGGAATGGGATGAGCATTTGAGGTGAGCTGGGTAGTAGAGAGTAGGAGCAGGGAGCTGGTGATTTCTTGCCAGTGGCACGGTAATTTTGTGTATTTTGGTATCTTAGCCCCACAAACGATGACAGCCGCAGCGTCCGACTCCGGAATCGGCACGGAGCAGGTGACCGGAATGGCACGGTGCATTTGAGGTGGGGGATGATGTGGGGAACGGTCTGTGTCAGGTGTGATGCTGACTGACGGCCTTGTTGTGTGTGGATTGTAATTTTTTTTTTTTTTTTTGCAGGTGATGAAGAGGAATCTGGTGACTGCAGGATTCATGCCGTGGGCTGATTGTATTTTTTCTTTTTAAGGATGGAATTGGAGTCCTGACCATCTGAAAGGTAAGTTGAGGCACTGATGGTGGAGGGAAGGAAGGAGCAGACAAGGTTGGCACTTTCAGGAATCAGTTTTCAAGTTTTAAAGTTAGTGTAGGGGAGAGGGCTGTCCAGGAACGGTCCGCTTTCGGCGGGCTCAGGGAGGGGGTTCCTTTTCAGCACAATGATAGCGTGTGGCAGGCCAAGGCAGTTCCAGCCTACGTGTGTTTGTGTAGTTTGTGCGGCGTGTTTCGTGCGTCTTAAACTTCCTCACGTGTCGATGTCTTCATCGTGTTCAAGGAGCACGCCACGTACCTGGGCCGCCATCCCTAGAGTCTTGAACACCTGTAGTCATCAGTGTAGTGCCAGTCAGGCACTTCTTTTCTTGCGTAACGAGCTTAAAGCGTGGTTCGCCCTTCCATCTTGCAAGTTTCCGGCCGGCCCTCTTTTGCAGGGTAATTCGCTGCCACGCGACCGGCTGATCTTTCCAGGCGTCCATTTGTACGGACTGGGCTTTATTCCTCGCATTGTTACGTGGTGAGGTCTTGAAGCGAGGCTCTTGCGCATACATCCTTTCGGTTTTGAGAATCACTTCTTGTCACGGGCCATGACGTTCTGCTTTCTTTCTGGTGTCGCCGTAGAGTCTCCTTACGTCCCCGTCACGGTCCAGCAAGCGGTCGTGCACCGCAGCGTCTTCTCTTTGGGTGTAGTCATCCTCGCTGAGAGTTTTCTCGTATGTTGGAGGCACTTGGTTTCTAGTGTTTCGTGTAGCATTGGACTCTGTGTATGTGTGTGTGTGGCTCGCAGCTGCCCTGCCTGGGGGTGTAGAGTCAGCGGTAGGTGGAATAGTAATAAGTGTCTGTGGTTAATATGTTGATATGCCTAGACTGTTGGGGTGAAGGTTATAGAATCATCTCAGACAGATTAGCTGTCTGCAGCAGGTGAGGACAGTAACTTCTGTAACATTTTCAAGGTGCCGAGATGTCCGGAGCCATCTGGGGAGAGGCAGCGAGAGGGCTAGTTGGGTGGATGGAATCTCTGATGTGTTGAGGCTTCTCTGTGTAAGGTTTAATGTTTGAATTAGGTATTTATTTTAGTGGCAGGCTGCAGTTGGGATGTAGATGGTATTCCTTAATGGGAACGAGATGTCTGGAACTATTAAAGTGATGCTCTGCATCCAGGTGACTTGTTCATTATTGTCTTTGCAGATGCAGAGGGACGAGCCATGCAGGACGAGAGAGGAGAGGCGAGCGGAGCGCCGTAAGAAGGTGGGTCGCCGTGTGGTGTTAGAGGGAAGATGACTGGTGGCGATATGCCTGCATTATGGTATTTTTGCGTTTTTTTTTTTAATTTGAAGATGCAAAGCAATGAGCGACAGGGTGTACGGGCACAGGAGCTGACTGGGGCAAGGTGAGCACCGATCGGTGGTCTGAAGCGGCAGTTATTTTTCACGTGTTTATTGGCAATGCAGTCGTAAGTGACCTGTGTCTTTTGGGTTTTACAGGTGGTGTGCAAGAGTCAACGTGTCGGCCTAAACTGCCGGAGGCCAGACAGGCAAGTTGTGATGGTAAAGGCGTGCTAGAAGGGGACCGGCACGGGCAAGCCGCGGTTTTTGGCAGTATCTCAGCGTGTGCCTTTTTGTTTGTGTTTTTGCAGGTGCTGCCCACAGGCTCTGGGAGGCGAAGCCACGTGCCAAGGAGAGGTCTGAGAAGGTGAGGCGGTCGTGGGCCGCGTCGGTGTCTAATAGCAAAGTATTAAGTGGCCACTCAGTGGAGCGTTTCTCCTTGGTTTTGCAGGTTCTGTGCGGGGCAGCCTTTGGACTTGGTTGAGCATTTGAGGTGAGCTGGGTCGTAGAGAGTAGGAGCAGGGAGCTGGTGATTTCTTGCCAGTGGCACGGTAATTTTTTGTGATTTGATATCCTAGGCCCCACGAGCGATGACAGCCGCAGCGTCCGACTGGAATCGGTACGGAGCAGGCAAGCGGGATGCCACCGTGCGTCTGAGGTGGCGGATGTTCTGGGAAAGGTCTGTGCCAGATGTGATGCTGAGTGAAGGCCTTGTTAAGTGTGGATTGTAATTTTTGGTTGTTTTGTTTTTTGTTTTGTTTTGTTTTTTTTGCAGGTGATGAAGAGGAATCTGGTGACCGCAGGATTGATCCAGTGGGCTGATTGTATTTTTTCTTTTTGAAGATGGAATTGGAGTCCTGACCATCTGAAAGCTAAGTTGAGGCACTGATGGTGGAGAGCCGTGGTAGGAAGGAGCAGACAAGGTTGGCACTTTCAGGAAGCGGTTTTCACTTTTTAAAGTTAGTGTAGGGTAGAGGGCTGTGCAGCAACAGTCCACTTTAGGCAGGCTCAGGGAGGGGGTTCCTTTTCAGAACAATGGTAGTGTTTGCCTGGCCAGGGCAGTTCCAGCCTACGTGTGTTTGTGTAGTTTGTGCGGCGTGTTTCATGCGTCTTAAACTTCCTCAGGTCTCGATCTCTTCTTAGTGATCAAGGAGCAGGCTCCGCACCTCGGCCGCGATTCCTAGAGTCTTGAACACCTGTACTCATCAGTGTAGTGCCAATCAGGCACTTCTTGCGTAACGAGATTAAAGCGTGGTTCGCTCTTCGATCCTGCAAGTTTCCGGCCGGTCCTCTTTTGCAGGGTAATTCGCTGCCAAACGAGCGGCTCCTCTTTCCAGGCGTCCGTTTGGACGGACTGGGCTTTATTCCGTGCATCGTTAGGTGGTGAGGTCTTGAAGCCAGGCTTCTCGCATATACATCCTGTCGGTTTTGAGAGTCACTTCTTGTCACTGGCCACGATGTTCTACTTTCTTTCTGGGGTTGCCTTAGAGCCTCCACATGTCCCCGTCACGGTCCTGCAGGCGGTCTCGCCCCGCAGCGTCTTCTCTTTTGGCGTCGTCATCCTCGCTGAGAGTTTTCTCTGATCTTTGAGGAACCTTGTTTGTAGCAGTTTTGTGTAGCATTGGACTGTGCGTGTGTGTGTGTGTGTGGCTCGCAGCTGCCCTGCCTGGGGTTGTAGAGTCAGGGGTAGGTGGAATAGGCATAAGTGTCTATGGTTAATATGTTGATATGCCTAGACTGTTGGGGTAAAGGTTGTAGAGTCATCTCGGACGGATTAGCTGTCTGCAGCAGGTGAGGACAGTAATTTCTGTAATGTTTTGAAGGTGCCGAGGAGATGTCCGGAAGCCATGTGGGAGAGGCAGTGAGAGGGATAGTTGGGCAGATGGAATCTCTAAGGCGTTGAGGCTTCTCTGTGTAAGGCTTAATGTTTGAATTAATTATTTACTTTAGTGGCAGGCTGGAGTTGGGCTGTGGATGGTATACCTTAATGGGAAACCCCATGTCTGGAAGTATTAAAGTGATGCTTTGCACCTGGGTGACTTTATTATTGTCTTTGCAGATGCAGAGGGACGAGCTGTGCAGGACAAGAGAGGAGAGGCGAGCGGAGCGCCGTAAGAAGGTGGGTCGCCGTGTGGTGTTAGAGGGAAGATGACCGATGGAGATACGCCTACGTTATGGTATTTCTTTTTTTTTAATTTGAAGGTGCCAAGCGATAAGCAGCATGGAATACTGGGCAGAGCAGCTGAGTCGGGCAAGGCGAGCACCGATCGGTGGTCTGAAGCGGCAGTTATTTTTCAGGTGTTGTATTGGCGGCGCAGTCATAAGCGACCTGTGTTTTTTGGGTTTTACAGGTGGTGTGCAAGAGTCAACGTGACGCCCTAAACTGCTAGAGACCAGATAGGGAAGTTGTGACGGTAAAGGCGGGTGAGAAGGGGACCGGCATAGGTGAGACGCGGTTTTTGGCAGTATCTCAGCCCGTGCCTTTTTGTTTGTGTTTTTGCAGGTACTGCCCAGAGGCTGCAGGAAGCGATGCCACCTGTCGGGGAGCGGTCCGAGATGGTGAGGCGGTCGTGGGCCGCGTCGGTGTGTAATAGGAAAGTATTAAGTGGCCACTCAGTGGAGGGATTCTCCTTGGTTTTGCAGGTTCTGTGCGGGGCAGCCTTTGGACTTGGACGAGCATTTGAGGTGAGCTGGGTCGTAGAGAGTAGGAGCAGGGGGCTGGTGATTTCTTGCCAGTGGCACGGTAATTTTGTGTCTTTTGGTATCTTAGGCACCACGAGCGACGACAGCCGCAGCGTCCGACTCCAGAATCTGCACGGAGCAGGTGCACGGAATGGCACGGTGCATCCGAGGTGGGCGATGATGTGGGGAACGGTCTGTGTCAGATGTGATGCTGACTGACGGCCTTGTTGTGTGTGGATTGTAATTTTCTTTTTTTTTTTTTTTATTTGCAGGTGATGAAGAGGAATCTGGTGACCGCAGGATTCACTGCAGTGGGCTGATTGTATTTTTTCTTTTTGAGGATGGAATTGGACCCTTGGCTGTCTGAAAGGTAAGTTGAGGCAGTGGTGGTGGGGAGAGGTTGGGGGAAGGAGCAGACAAGGTTGGCACTTTCAGAAAGCGTTTTTCCAGTTTTAAAGTTAGTGTAGGGGAGAGGGCTGTCCAGGAACAGTACTCTTTAGGCAGGCTAAGGCAGAGGGTTTCTTTTCAGCACAATGGTAGCGTGTGGCAGGCCACGGCAGTTCCAGCCTACGTGTGTTTGTGTAGTTCATGCGGATTGTCACGTGCGTCTTAGCAGTTCTTCAGGTCTTGATGTCTTCTTTGTGCTCAAGGAGCACGCCATCCCTAGAGTCTTGAACACCTGTACTCATCAGTGTAGTGCCAATCAGGCGCTTTCTTCCTTTTGTAAGGAGATTAAAGCGTGGTTCGGTTTTCCATCTTGCAAGTTTCCAGACGGTCCTCTTCTGCGGCGTCTTCGCCAGCCGCACGAGAGGCTGTGCTTTCCAGGCGTCTATTTGGACAGACTGGTCTTTCTTCCCTGCATCCTTAGGTGGTGAGGTCTTGAAGCCAGGCTTCTTGCGCATACATCCTCTCAGTTTTGAGAGTAACTTCTTGTTACGGGCCGTGACGTTCTGCTTTCTTTCTGGGGTCGCCACAGAGCCTCCTCACGTCCCCGTCACGGTCCTGCAGGCGGTCTTCCCTCGCAGCGTCTTCTCCTTGGGCATCGTCATCCTCGCTGAGAGTTTTCTCTCATCTTTGACGCACCTAGTTTCTAGCGTTCTGTGTAGCATCGGACTCTGTGTGTGTGTGTGCATGCATGTGTGTGTATGTGTGGCTCGGAGCTGCCCTGCCTGGCATTGTAGAGTCAGGGGTAGGTAGAATAGCGATCAGTGTCTGTGGTTAATATGTTGATATGGCTAGACTGTTGGGGTAAAGGTTGTAGAGTCATCTCGGACAGATTAGCTATCTGCAGCAGGTGAGGCCAGTAACTTCTGTAACATTTTGAAGGTGCAGAGGAGATATTCGGAGCCCTCTGGGAGAGGCAGCGAGAGGGCTAGTTGGGCAGATGGGATCTCTAAGGTGTTGAGGCTTCTCTGTGTAAGGTTTAATGTTTGAATTAATTATTTACTTTAGTGGCAGCCTCCAGTTGGTCTGTGGATGGTATTCCTTAATGGGAAGCAGATGTCTGGAACTAATAAAGGGATGCTTTGAGTCCAGGTGACTTATTCAATATTGTCTTTGCAGATGCAGATGGACGAGCCGTGCAGGACAAGAGAGGAGAGGCGAGCGGAGCGCCGTAAGAAGGTGGGTCGCCGTGTGGCGTTAGAGGGAATATGACTCTTGGTGATATGCCTATGTGTGCTGATTTCACTGGGATTTGGTTTTAGTTTGTGTCCAGGCATGGTGATCAAGGCCCTCAGCAGTTAACTGCAGGGCAGCTGACCCTGAGTGGCCCACAGGTGTTTTCTGTTTCATTGACATCAAGCTCACTATAAAACAGAGGGCTTGTTGGGAAGAGGTGGGGTTTTTTCCTGCTCTCCTTGCCTCTCCTCCCTCCTCCCTCTTCCTTCCTGTGATTCCTGGAGCAACTTGTCAGTGATCTGTGGATGAGTATACGGTTGTTTGTTTTGTGTTGTCCTTTATATTGATTTCTTCCTTTCATTAAATCTGGTTCACTTCATCCTACGAAGTCTCCCTGCCTTTTTCCCAGTGCCCTTCCTCATTTGGGGAAGCGACATTGGGAGAGAGAAATGCTGCTAATGTTTAGCCCCGGGTGCAGGCTAAACGAAGACACTACCTTATTGTATTTGTTGTTTTTTTTTTTTTAATTTGAAGGTGTAAAGCAACGAGCGCCACGGGATACGGGCACAGGAGCTGAGTCTCGGGCAAGGTGAGCGCCGATCGGTGGGCTGAAGCGGCAGTTATTTTTAAGGTGTTGTATTGGCGGCGCAGTCATACGCGACGTGTGTTTTTTGGGTTTTACAGGCGGTGTGCAAGAGTCCACGTGGCAGCCTAAACTGCCGGAAGCCAGACAGGCAAGTTGTGACGGTACAGGCATTTGAGAAGGGGACCGGCACGGCGAGCCGCGTTTTTGGGCAGTATCTCAGCACGTGCCTCTTCGTTTGGTTTTGTGCAGGTGCTTCCCACAGGCTCTGGGGAGCGATGCCACCTGCCGGGGAGCGGTCCGAGAAGGTGAGGCGGTCGTGGGCCGTGTCGGTGTCTAATTAGAAAGTATTCGGTGGTCACTCAGTGGAGCGTTTCTGCTTGGTTTTGCAGGTTCTGTGCGGCGCAGCCTTTGGAATGGGATGAGCGTTTGAGGTGAGCTGCGTAGTAGAGAGTAGGATCAGGGGGCCGGTGATTTCATTAAAGTGCCACGGTAATTTTGTGTCTTTTGGTATCCTAGGCACCACGAGCGATGACAGCCGCAGCGTCCGACTCTGGAATCGGCACGGAGCGGGCGAGCGGGGTGCCACGGTGCATCCGAGGTGGGAGATGTTGTGGGAACGGTCTGTGCCAGATGTGATGCTGACTGACAGCCTTGTTGTGCGTGGATTGTAATTTTCGTTTTCTTGACAGGTGATGAAGAGAAACCTGGTGTGACTACAGGATTCATGCAGTGGGCTGATTGTTTTTTTTCTTTTTGAAGATGGAATCGAAGTCGTGGCCATCTGAAAGCTAAGTTGAGGCACTGGTGGTGGAGAGCGGTGGTGGGAAGGAGCAGACAAGGTTGGCACTTTCAGGAATCAGTTTTCAAGTTTTAAAGTTGGTGTAGGGGAGAGGGCTGTGCAGGAACAGTCCCCTTTAGGCGGGCTCAGGGAGCGGGTTCCTTTTCAGCACAATGATAGCGTGTGGCAGGCCAGGGCAGTTCCAGCCTACGTGTGTTTGTGTAGTTTGTGTGGCGTGTTTCGTGCGTCTCAGAACTTCCTCAGGTCTAGATGTCTTCATTGTGCTCAAGGAGCACGCCGCGCACGTCGGCCGCCATCCCTAGAGTCTTGAACACCTGTACTCATCAGTGTAGTGCCAGTCAGGCACTTCTTTTCTTGCGTAACGAGATTAAAGCGTGGTTCCCTCTTCCATCTTGCCAGATTCCGGCCGGTCCTCTTTTGCAGGGTAATTCGCTGCCAAACGAGCGGCTTCTCTTTCCAGGCGTCCATTTGGACGGTCTGGGCTTTATTCCGTGCATCGTTAGGTGGTGAGGTCTTGAAGCGAGGCTTCTCGTGCATACATCCTGTCTGTTTTGAGAGTCACTTCTTGTCATGGGCCATGACGTTCTGGTCTCTTTCTGGGGTTGCCATAGAGCCTCCTCACATCCCCATCTCAGTCTAGCAAGCGGTCTGGCACCGGAGCGTCTTCTCTTTTGGCGTCGTCATCGTCGCTGAGAGT